>NC_045959.1:26427583-26750992 GCF_010909765.2 Amblyraja radiata | reverse complement strand
ATGATTTGCATGCAAAGGTTTTTTCACTATATGTCGGTACACGTGAGAATAAAGTGGCTTTTTCACGGGGCGACTTGACGCAAGAGTGAACCAGAGTTTAACATCGTGGGAACCTCGTGCGATAACAGTACGGCATTCGTGGACCACCGTGGACCACCGTAGCGCTAACGGCAGGTAATCGTGTAACTTGGTCACTCGGGAGAAAATTCAAGAAAATTTGAATTTCTCCAAGAGTGACTTGTACACTTGTGGGTAAACATTGCAACATTGTATGAACATAGTGGCCAGTGCGATATCCGTAATAATACAGGTTGGATGATCTCATCCTGGGTGTGCAGAAGTGGATTGGGGAGAGGAGGAGGGGAAGGGGCATATGGATCTGGGTATTGGGAGATAATCCCTCGCTGCCCGGTTACATGGAGAGCTGACAGGTCTGGAGACGGTGAGAGGGTCCTCACTCACTGTCAGGCTACAGGCGGTGCTGGGAATGGGCGTGCAGAGGGAGAGGAGTTCCTCGGTGCCCGGGTGCATGGGGGGGGGGGGATTGGGACAGGAGAGCGAGTTATCCGTTGCCCGGTTAGAGGAGTTGCGAAGGCCGGGTATTGGGACAGTGGTCTCCGCTGCCCAGTTACAATACAAGGGGTGCTGGTGTCCGGGCTGGGGAGGGCAGCGCTGCCTCTGCCGGTGCTGACTGACCCCTGGGACACGTCTATACGCTCCCTTGTCTCAGGAAGGTCTCGCTAGCTGCAGGAATCACCACCCTGGCAATCGAGCACCGCCCACTTGCCGCCAGACACGGCGGGCCCGGACAGCAGCGCTGCAGCCGAGCACTAGCAGGGGGTTATTCAGGGCGGCGCGGCCCGGCCAGGGAGTGTGTGGCCGGCCCGCAGCGCCAGGGACGTTAGTCTAGGTTTCCTTCTCCGGCCTGAGCCCCTCCGGAGCTCGGAGTGTAGGAGCCAGCGCAGGATCACAGGGCCAGTTGCAGCACGGATGGAACCCATTCGGCCCATCGAGTCGGTGCCCGCTCTATGTAAACGCGCTCCAGTAAGTTATAGACTCACTCCCCGCGTCTGCAAATTCTTCATCATGTTTCAAATCATTTCGTGCCCGGTCCAGGGGATGGGTGACGTGAAACGTCTCTATTTTTCCACAGAAGACGGTCCCATACACAACATGCTACGAATAGACAATGTACACAGTGTGTAAACTGCACGCCGCCCATTCCAGTGTGAATTATGAGTGGCCCGCCCGGGAATGTAAGCTCCCGGTCTCCGGGGACATCACAGTCGGGGTGAGCCGGCGCCGGACCAGGACCAGTCTGTCAACAACAGCGGACCTGGGCTGCGGGAGAGAGTTGGATTTAAACCTTCTTCAGCATCCGTTTTCCTGCAGCCTCGCACCTGCCCAGAGTAGCTCGCCCACGTTTAACACGGGGAATGGTCCATGGCAGGAGGTCGAGCAGTATCAAGGAGATAGGACGGAAGACCACTCGGTCTAAGGTAGGTTACAAATGAGGAGCTTCTGAGGGTCCGGAGCCCAGAGCCAAGGCATGGGGTCCCTGGCAGATGGGTGAGGGTGGGGTAGGGGTAAGGGTAAGGGTAAGGGTAAGGGTAAGGGTAAGGGTAGGAAAGGAATTCCAGAGGGATCCAGGCAGCTGAAGAATGAGGGAGAGGTGGGGAGGGATAGTGATGAGTTCCAGGGTCTGAGGTCCATATAGTTGAAGGAGGGGGAGATGGGGAGAGGTAGGGAGGGAATTCCAGAGTGCGGGGTCCAGGCAGCTGAAGAACGAGGGAGAGGTGGGGAGGGGTAGTGATGAGTGGGGGTCCAGACAACTGAAGGAGATGGAGAGGTGGGGAGGGGGCTCCAGAGCTTGGGCAAGGCTGAAAGCATAGCCACCAATGATGGAGGACTGGGATTGGAGGAGCGCGGCGAGGCCACAGAGAGAGCATGAGGTGCGAGTCCATGGAGGGATTTGAAAATAGGTGGGAATTTTCGAAATGGAACCCATCAGCTGGGGCAGGTGGAGATGGAGCGTTTAGGACACAGGGCAACGATGTCTGGATGAACGATGGGTGCTGAGGACGGTGGGTGGAGGCAACTAGTAATGTTTTGTGACGGTGGGCAGAGGTAACCAGAGGGACATGTACACCGCCATTGGTTCTCCCACTGGTGCCATAAGTGGATATTGTTGGCAGTCCCAACGTGACATGGTGCCCAATCAAGGCAGGAGGTTGGCTGCACACACGCACACAGGTACACACGCAATTAGAAGGAAGAGAGGGTGGAAGGGAGCTCTTACCTTGCGTAGCCACTGTGTGTTGTTGTCCGACCTAGCCTCCAGTCGCTGCAGCGCCTGCGATGGCCACTCCTGCTCTGGTTGCGGCGCATCCCGTTGCAGGAAGTTGGTGCTGTGGGTCTCGGCCGATCCGCGGCAGCCCCCCTCCAGCTCAGGCAGCACAAAGGTGTAGCTGCACGCTCCGTGCTGGACCCTGCTGAGGCGCCTTCGACCCCCCTCTGTCCCCCGCGACTGCCCAGTGCAGCCGGCGTGAGCCAGGGCTGCACAAAGCAGAGCCACGGAGAGGCAATCCATCAGCCACATTCGCACCCCTTCACCTCCTCCGACCTCTCCCTTCCCTTCGGCCAGCAAGATCTGAACCTCAAGAAGCACTGGCCAGCTCGTCCCCCCTCAAACGCACTGTCTCGAGCAGTGTTACATTCGAAACAAACAAGGTGCAGGTGATTCGAAACAAAATCCTTCTAAAACAGGGCAGAACAAGTAAATGGAAGTCAGCGTTTCTCTCCCACAAAGTATCTTGCACACTTCAGCACCAGATCTTCAATGAAAGCACTCAGCCGTTCTGCAGTGAGTTGTAGATTAAAGCTTCTTCACCCCACACACTGGGCTCCAGAACTGCACTTCCCACTTGATCCTGACTGAGGAACAGTGAGATTTCAGCCCCGGAGAGAGGCTTTGACAGGAATGTGTGCGGCACTAGGCTGAGGGTGTCTGATACCCAAGTTGCACAGGGATCGTTTTACCAAAAAGAAACAGTGCCTAATGACCTCGAGCTTGTGCAGTGGTCCAGCCTCCTTATCTGCCTTAGAGCACCTTCCTTCTGATAAGGCACCAGTGAAACTGCTGGGGTTTGTTTTGGATGGGATTTCAGAGAGTCCGTTCAACAGCTGCCAGGCAGAGCTTGTGATATTATGGTGTAGTGAACAGCGATGTTATTGGAGACAATTAGAATAAATTATGTGCCTCTGTGAACTGATCTGAGACCAACTGTTTTAATAAAAGCAGGCACAATTGGAGATTACAGTGAATTCCGTACTATTTAACTACTTTACTTTCATTTTTGAATTGCTGCCAATTGTGGACAGATTTGTCAACTTCTGCTTTTATGCTCCCACTCTCCTCCACCCTCTTGTTCTCTTTATTTCTTTTGCATTCTTCTCTCATGCATTCTAAGTGTCTTGCTCATTCTCTGTCAGAAGTCCTTCATATTTTTTTTACACTCCCTCTTCCTCTCACATACTTGCACATTTCTGCCTCATATTCATTCTCACTCTCATGTGAGTGAGTTCCAAACCTCGGGGTCCGGATGAATTTCCCTTGTATGCATTAATTCTCCCTCACACTCTTTCTTTCCCACTCACGTTCTCACTCACACATTATTTTTCCTCACACACATTCATATTCTCTACCTCCTTTAACCACCCGCTTTAACGACACAAGTCTGAAGAAGGGTCCCGACCCATCCTTTTTCTCCAGAGATGCTGCCTGACCCATTGAGTTACTCCAGCACTAACTTTGGTGTAAACCAGCATCTGCTATTCTTTGTTTCTCAGTTCGTTCAGTCTTGTTAGTGACATGCAGTATTGCGTATCCTTCCAATGTGCGATTCACAGGCTTACCTGAGACTGAATCAATGTCCACGTACTATTTTAATTAAGAAAGTAGTGGAAGTAATACCAGAGGCTTGAGGGAGTTGTGTTCCATTAGTCACGCATGATGATCTAACATCTCACCCCAAACAACATATCCGTGATTTTCGAGGTTTGGATGCAGGAGGTGTCAATTCACTGGGAGTGGGGGGCATGAAAGACTGGATAGACTCGGCTTGTACTCGCTAGAATTTAGGAGATTGAGGGGGGATCTTATAGAAACTTACAAAATTCTTAGTTTAAATCTTTTTATTTGAATTTTGAATTTAACAGCAATTTGCATACATACAATGATAACAGACAGTGATAATCAGGACATAATTGTACAACAGTATGTAAACGACCCTCAAAATCCTTACCCTTACCCTTACCCACCCTCGCCACCCGGGGACAAACAACACTCACATACGTACACATCCACACAAATACGATTAAATTTTTTTTTATTTAAACAAAAAATAAATAAATAAATAAATAGATTAAAAAAATAAAATGAAATAAAAAATTTCAAATAAAAAAATTGTGGGGAGGGGGGGGAGAGGGGTTGAGGGGATAGCAGCTGCAATAAGACAGAGCTGTGATAGAGGGCACTCAGTCCTCTTCCGAGTCCGGAAACAAGTTAAGAGAGTTAACCAGTTCCAGGAAAGGGTTCCATGTATCTAGGAATGTCTTGGTAAAGCCTTTGAGAGAGAACCTAAGTTTTTCAAGCTTTAAGTTGTAGAGCACCTCCTTGATCCAGCGGGCGTGTGTCGGGGGACAGGTAAGTCTCCAGTTAAGCAAAATCAGTCTCCGGGCTAACAGAGTTGTAAAAGCCAGGACCCGCTTCAACGCAACAGAGAGGTTGTTGTTGGGGGGAATACCAAAAATAGCTGACAGTGGGTTTGGAGGAATAGTCTGGTCATAGGCTCTGCTTAGCACGTCGAAAGCACTCCTCCAAAAGGTTGCTAGCTTAGGGCAAGACCAAAACATATGACTATGGTTGGCAGGGGATTGATTGCATCTGTTGCAGGTGTCTTTAACAGCGGGGTATATTCTAGATAATCTTGCGTTTGTGTAGTGGACTTTGTGAAGGACTTTGCATTGGATTAGGCCATGACGGGCACATATGGAGGAAGAATGGATCAAATCCAAGGCAGAGTCCCATTGCTGGTCTGTTAGTTTCGTATTCAGCTCGCCCTCCCACGCAGCTTTTAATGAGGTATAAGGTTTCAATATAACCGACCCTAACAAGTTGTACAAAAAAGAGATGCATTTCTTCCGGTTGGGATCTAGAGCTAGGATGGAATCGGTCAGGGTTTCAGGGGGACGATTTGGGAAATGGGGGAAAAGCTTCTTCACAAAATTCCTAATCTGGAAAAAACGAAAAAGGTGGGAGTTTGGGAGGCTATAGTTGTACGAAAGCTCCGCAAAAGACGAAAAAATGCCATCCTTGTATAGGTTTTTGATACTACTGATGCCATTACTATGCCAGGTTTTGAATGCGGAGTCTGTACTTGAAGGTTTAAAGATGTGATTTTTCAGCAGTGGGGTCAAGATGGAAGGGCCTTGTAAACCGAAGTTTTTCCTAAATTGACTCCATATCTTGAGCGAGAGGGACGCAATTGGGCCTGCACCCGCAGATGTTATAGAAAGGGGGAGTTGAGAGCATAGGACAGACCGCAATGGGAGATGTGAACTCGCCTTTTCCATGTGTACCCAGGTCAGTAGGTGGTCGCAATCATCATTCATCCAGTACAGGATTTTTTGCAAGTTAGCAGCCCAGTAGTATCGCCTAAAGTCAGGAAGTGCCAAACCGCCGTCACTCTTAGGAGACTGTAGTAGCGTCTTTCGAATTCTGGCCGGTTTGATACCCCATAAAAATTTAGATATTCTCCTATCTAATTTATCAAAAAAAGATTTAGTGATAAATATAGGAACATGCTGGAAAAGGTACAGTTTTGGTCTCCTAATCTGAGGCAAGACAATCTTGCCAGAGTACAGAGAAGGTTCACCAGACTGATTCCTGGGATGTCAGGACTTTCATATGAAGAAAGACTGGATAGACTCGGCTTGTACTCGCTATAATTTAGAAGATTGAGGGGGGATCTTATAGAAACGTACAAAATTCTTAAGGGGTTGGACAGGCTAGATGCAGGAAGATTGTTCCCGATGTTGGGGAAGTCCAGGGCAAGGGGTCGCAGCTTAAGGATAAGGGGGAAATCCTTTAAGACCGAGATGAGAAAAACATTTTTCACACAGAGAGTGACGAATCTCTGGAACTCTCTGCCACTGAGGGTAGTTGAGGCCAGTTCATTGGCTATATTTAAGAGGGAGTTAGATGTGGCCCTTGTGGCTAAAGGGATCAGGGGGTATGGAGAGAAGGCAGGTACAGGATACTGAGTTGGATGATCAGCCATGATCATATTGAATGGCGGTGCAGGCTCAAAGGGCCAAATGGCCTACTCCTGCACCTATTTTCTATGTTTCTATGTATTTACGAAAGCAAATCTAGAGACAACTCCATTAAATCCCAGCATGGAAACAGACCATTTAGTCCTCTGCTCCATGCTATGATTTCAGCTCCACACAACCTAACCACACTCCTTTCCTTTCTCCCTTGTGTTTATCCAGGTTCCCATTATGCACTTTCACTCACAAGGGAGTTACAAATCTCTCTGGCAAGGTCTTGGCTCAAAATGACCAAACTGTATCAACACAGGGGGCAACTGCCTCTGGAATACAACCCCCCAAGCAGATTCCATCAGGTAACTTAGAGATAGACCCACACAACCACGAAGGAGAAGAATTTGTCTCATTTGCATCTGAATCAGAACAAAAATAGGTAAAGAAATAGCTTGTGAAAAGCAAAGATCGACATAAAATACTGGAGTAACCCATCGAGTCAGGCAGCAACTCTGGAGAAAAGGAATAGGTGACGTTTTGGGTCGAGACCCTTCTTCAGACTTGGGAAAAGTAACTGAGAGTGTCAAGTGTGCTGATTTTGTCACAGAGCAAGCAACACTCCAGTTAAAGTGCCTTCACACTGCTATTGGAAGCCATACAATGGGGTGTGGAGTGTCTCTGGGGTTTACTGAAGCTACACCAGCGATGGAGGAGAGATGTCCTGGCCACGTAGGCCATGAGCCCCTCCGCTCTCTCCTAATGCACGGTTAGATGGTCGAGAGGCAGCCTGGTGATCAATCCACAATCTCCTCGCACCCTTGGATTCAGTGTGGCAAGGGACTTCAATAACCTTGCCCAAGTAGTGTAGGTCAGTGAGGGTTTTTCAGATGGGTGGGAAGGAACTGCACATGCTGCTTTACACCAAAAATAGAAACAAAATGCTGGATTAACTCAGCTTGTCAGACAGCATCTCTGGAGGCAAGGAATAGGCGACATTTCAGATCAAGACCCTTCCTGAGACTCTGAGGCGTCTCGACCTGAAACGTCACCTATTCCTTTTCTCCAGAGATGCTGCCTGACCTGCTGCGATACTCCAGAATTGTGTGTCTCTCTAGGGTTTTGCAGATGCTATCTCCTGCCACTGGTTCCCCCAAACGCAGGCCCTGCACTGATGTGTGCACCCCATCATTACCCTGCCAACATTCTCCCTCCTCACACTCAAGGGCCTGTCCCACTTGGGCAACATTTTCGGCGAAAGCCTGAATAAAGGTTGTCGCGGCGTGACGCAAGGTGACGCGTGTAATGGCGCGCGGTGTCTCCTTGCCGCCACTGGCTTTCGGAATGTTCAATATCTTTCCGCGTCACCGGGCTTGACGCTGCGTGTCTTCTCAAGCCGTAGGCCCTGTCGCACGCTGACGTAGGCTGCCATGCGGGCGATGCATGGTGGCGCAAGGTCATGACCTCGGCTAATTCATGTTGCGACAGCCTGCGTCATCACGCGTCAACCTGTTGTCCTCAGATGTCGTAGACAGTGACGTAGCCTGTGGTATCTTGCAATATCACGTCGCCGGTGGATGTATGTTCGGCTGTCGCTGTTTGATGTCTGTGCGGTCGCAGGATGTTGTAGGCTGTCGTATGCTGTCATTTGTTGAGGTCTTGGATATTGTGACGTCGGCTGACGCAGATTGTCGCAGCTTGACGTCAACTGTGTCGTAGTCTGTCGTAGCTTGTCGTACAACTTGACGGTTTTTCGGCGACTGCGGGCGTCAGTCAGTGACGCCCGTAATCAGCGACAACATCCCAAAGTGGGACAGGCCCTTCACGCCTCACCCTAGGCATTGCCAGCAGCTTCACACTGCCCCCCAGTCTCACAGTTCACACACCAGTTTAACCACCTTAGCTACCTCGCTCTATCAAGGTGTGGAGCACAGGTGTGGAGGTAGAGGAAGACGATGTGAGCGAGCTGCTGTGTGTGCCGACCCCCTCTGATGGGATGCAGCCAGGCTGTGGCAAGGACAAATCCCCCAGCTCTCCCCATCATACGGTCGCCCCTAACCCACTGGCAGCAGATGGCATGAACAGGCATCAGCGCTGACCCCAGCCCGCCCACAGTCTCACCTCTTTCTGCCAGCTGTTACAGTACTTGGGGTGAAGGGGAGGTGGGGCAAGGAGAGTGGGATGCTGGAAGCAGCTGTCACGCAAAGTCACACAACAGTGTTGGCTGCCACAGAGGCCAGCGTGTTGCTGGTGAGACCCAGCGCATTTGTGCCATAGAACAAGAGCTATATAGCACGAGCACAAGCCCTTCAGCCATCTTGTCCCTGTCCCAGCTTGATCCATGGTTCAGAATAGTGTAGGAAGGAACTGCAGATGCTGGTTTAAACCGAAGATAGATACAAACTGCAGGAGTAACTCAGCGGGACAAGCAGCATCTCTGGAGAGAAGGAATGGATGATCTTTCGGGTCGAGAAGAAGCATCTCAACCCAAAACGTGACCCATTCCTTCTCTCCGGAGATGTAGAAACATAGAAACATAGAAAATAGGTGCAGGAGGAGGCCATTCGGCCCTTCGAGCCAGCACTGCCATTCATTGTGATCATGGCTGATCATCCCCTATCAATAACCCATGGCTGCCTTCTCCCCATATCCCTTGACTCCACTAGCCCCTAGAGCTCTATCTAACTCTCTCTTAAATCCATCCAGTGACTTGGCCTCCACTGCCATCTGTGGCAGGGAATTCCACAAATTCACAACTCTCTGGGTGAAAACGTTTTTTCTCACCTCAATCTTAAATGACCTCCCCTTTATTCTAAGACTGTGGCCCCTGGTTCTGGACTCGCCCAACATTGGGAACATTTTTCCTACATCTAGCTTGTCCAGTCCTTTTTATAATTTTATATGTTTCTATAAGATCCCCCTCATCCTTCCAAACTCCAAGCCTAGTGTTTTCAATCTTTCCTCATCATATGACAGTCCCGCCATCCCAGGGATCAATCTTGTGAACCTACGCTGCACTGCTTCAATCACAAGGATGTCCTTCCTCAAATTAGGAGACCAAAACTGTACACAATACTCCAGATGTGGTCTCACCAGAGCCCTTTACAATGGATGTTGCCCGTCTCGCTGAGTTACGCCAGCATTTTGTGCCTATCTATGGTTCAGGGTAGACCAAGTGCTGTCTCGGCAGATTGCACAAGTGTCTGGATGAGGAACACTGGGGCTGGCAGAAGAAGAGAGGTTGAGAGGGAGAGTGGGGCAAAGAGAGGGTGAGGAGGTGGTAGAGAGAGGGAGAGGGAGAGTGGGGCAAAGAGAGGGTGAGGAGGTGGTAGAGAGGTTGAGAGGGAGAGTGGGGCAAAGAGAGGGTGAGGAGGTGGTAGAGAGAGGGAGAGGGAGAGGGAGATAAATTACATGTGATCACAGGAGGAAGCAGGAAATGAATTACTTCAAATAGAAGTGTTCTATTTGTGCCGTCCCATCCTTCCTTCCTTCCTTCCTCCCTCTTCTCCTCATGGTCTCCTCCCTCACTTACCTCCCTCTGTCAATGTCCCCTCCTCTCCCAATCCTCTGTGTTCCAGAGCATTATCCTTTACAATTCCACATCGTGCCAGGACCCAAATGTTTATTTGTCTGCCTGACTAACGCAGTCAGATGCGGTTGATGGATAAAAGCTATCAGGTAGCCCCCATCTGGACTTTTAGAAGGATCGGCTGACTCTCAAAGATCATGGTAAGTGGGAGCCCAGACAATAGCCATCTATGATCTATGATCCTCACCCTGCCCTGCTACAGCCCTGCACCCCCCTCCCACTGTATCATGTTGATAGTAGTCCTGAGGACAAATCAAATCTGCATTTCTGTTTTACCTATCACAGCCACAACACAGCCCAGAGGTGCACTGGACCCCCCCAAAGTGCATTGACTGTTGTAATATGCGAAGCACAGCAGCCGATTTATACACAGCAACTTCCCAGAAACACAAGTTAATTTAATTTAGAGATACAGCCTGGAAACACGCCCTTCAGCCCATCAAAACCATGCCGACTAGCGATCACCCACACGACTAGTTCTATCCCACACACTAGCAACAATTTACAGAAGCCAATAAACCCGTACTTCTTTGGAGTGTAGGATTTAAACCGGAGATTCCGGAGTAAATCCACGCAGGTCATGGGGGCAACGTGCAAACTCCGTACAGACAGCATCCGTAGTCAGGATTGAACCCAGGTCTCTGGTGCTGTAAGGCAGCAACTCGACCGCTGCACCAATGCGCTGCCATTCTGGAAATTGTCAGCAGGTCAGGTAGCATCTGTGATTTGAGAAACAATGCATGTTTCAGGTCAATGGCCTTACAGCAGAATTTCTTTCTTTCTGAAAAGTTCTAATAGGGAGATAATGGAGGTGCCTGCCTCAAGACTGTGCTGACTTTATTCTCTGCCTTTTTTAAATTTCAGATAGCCAGCATCTACGTTATTTTGCTTTTGGAGTAAGCAGATGATGTACGTTTCGTGATATCAGTTGAGGGAATGGCCTGGAGATACTGTACGGATAGTGGCACAGACCCATTTACCTTGTACTGTACGGACAGTGACTTAATTTATCTGATACTGTACGGACAGTGGCACAGACCCATTTACCTTGCAAGGCAGACAGTGACTTAATTTATCCTCTCATTCAAAAGTTAGTGCCTTTAATTAAGTAGCAATCTCCCAGCCCCCCTTGCCTCTAGTAGTAGGTTGGGAGAGGAAACAAAGAGCTGCAGATACTGGTTTATACCAAAGATAGATACAAATTGAAGGAATAACTCAGCGGGTCAGGCAGCATCTGGAGAAAAAGGACAGGTGACGTTTTGGGTTGGGACCCTTCTTCAGACTTTGGAGTGTCAGCCTAGATCAAGGGTTCCCAGTCTGGGGTAAATTTACCCCCAGGGGGTAAATTTCGCTGACCCAGGGGGTAAATTTGTTGATTCTGGATTTATGCATATTTTTTCTCATTGACTGACTGTTAGGTTCTGGTATACCAGTATCTGTTCATCATTAATTGTTCATAAATAAATGAAATAACATTGTTATGTGCTATTAAAATTGCCAGGGGTAAATGGGACGAGAAAGGTCGGGAACCCCTGGCCCAGATTATTGTTTTGAAGCCTACAGAGTTGAAAAATAAACCCACTCAGAACGGATGGTGTCATGTTGGCCAATATGACAGCACTGTTGTGTACCGCCACATTGCGATCGCCAGCAGCCTCCTGTAATTACTTACAGTGGGGTCAATTGTCCCAGGCCAAACACACTAATTGAAATGAAGGTTTCAGAAACAAGAACCTGTTGAGCAAGTGTGGAACAGGCTGCAAAGCTGAATCCTTGGCACACAACAGGCCAGCCTGATTGTGCCTTCACTTCTTCTGACACAAGGTCGATAGTTGCCTGGTTTAAAAAAAGCTGTTCTGAGAACAAAACTGCTCTTAATTGACTCCTGCAAATAATCTGTGATCTACACTTACAATATTACTGGCCAAAGACAAAACACCACAGATCAGCAGCGGCACAAGCCCGAACCTGTGTGTGGCTTGTACATTCCCCACATCAGCAGAGTGCCAGGGTTAATGCCTTGTTATCCCCATGTTACAGATACATTTTGATAAGGGGATTATGGTGGCACCTGCCTCGGGAGCGTATAGACTTCCTTCCCAGTTTTGTTTTTGTTTCCGGCT
Source organism: Amblyraja radiata (assembly GCF_010909765.2). Classification (NCBI taxonomy): domain Eukaryota; kingdom Metazoa; phylum Chordata; class Chondrichthyes; order Rajiformes; family Rajidae; genus Amblyraja; species Amblyraja radiata. The sequence continues at coordinate 26,738,956 of NC_045959.1, read as the reverse complement.
CTTGCGGACTTCATGGTGGAGAAGGGGGATGGCCTGTAATTCTGGCTCCCATCTCACATTCACCTCTCACCGGACACATGAATTATGACCTCATTTTGAGCCATTGCAGAAGCCTCCTTGGACAGGGCAAAGTACTCAGTCCTCAAGCCTGTCCTGCCATTCAATATCTTCATGGCTGATCATGGCAGAAAGGAAAAGCTTGCACCTACACAGTGAATTTCACCATCTCGTGATGCTCAATGCATTTGTAGCCAAGAAAGTAGATATTGAAGCGTGGTCACTGTGGAATTAGACTTTAGAATTTAGAGATACAGCAGGGAAACAGGCCTATGGGCCCAGCGACTCTGCACCAAGCAGTGAGCACACCTCACACTAACACTATCCTACACACTCGGGATAATAATAATAATAATAATAATAATAATGGATGGGATTTATATAGCGCCTTTCTAATACTCAAGGCGCTTTACATCGCATTATTCATTCACTCCTCAGTCACACTCGGTGGTGGTAAGCTACTTCTGTAGCCACTGCTGCCCTGGGGCAGACTGACGGAAGCGTGGCTGCCAATCTGCGCCTACGGCCCCTCCGACCACCACCAATCACTCACACACATTCACACACAGGCAAAGGTGGGTGAAGTGTCTTGCCCAAGGACACAACGACAGTATGCACTCCAAGCGGGATTCGAACCGGCTACCTTCCGGTTGCCAGCCGAACACTTAGCCCATTGTGCCATCTGTCGTCCCAATAATTTACAATTTACCGAAACCAATTAATCTGCAAACCTGCAAGTCTTGGGGGGGGGAGTGGGGGAGGAAACTGGAGCACCCGGAGAAAACCCACGCGGCAACAGGAAGAACGTGCAAACTCCGTACAGGGAGAACGTGCAAACACCGTACAGAAATGTTGGTAATGCCATAGCCAATTTGTGCACAGCAGAATCCCATATACTGGAATGAGATGAGAGAGTGAGTAGATGGTGTTAGTCTTTTGCTGTTGTTGAGTGTACTAGTGACAGAGATCTGCTCCGCTTTCAACAGCAATGTGGCATGTTTACTGTAACGATGGCCACAGAGGGCTGACATTGCCTTGATTTAACACTCAACATGCATTGTGCAAATACAGACTCCACAGGCAGCTGTCTGTGGGCATGAGGTTTCTGGACCAACAATCAAAGGACTGGAACAATGATCTGGAGCCACAAATTCAAATCTCCGCACAGCAGCTGGAGAATTTTTATTCATTTTATTGAATAATCTGGAAATGAAAACAAAAAAAAATTGACAATAAACCAAATTGTTGTAAAGGTTATCAATGTTTCTCATGATTAGTTCACAGATGGAAGTCTGCTATTCCTAACCAGGCCTTCATTCAACTTCAAACCGCAAGCCATAAAGATAATTGACTCTTAACTGACCTCTGAAATGGCAGAGAAAGTCTGCTCTTAACTCTGGATAATAAAGGTGGGAAATAAATGCTGCCACTTCATAAATAGATCCCATGCAGAACACACGAGCAGGGGATTCCTTAAATTACCTTTCAATCCAGGGATTCCTCTTGCTCCTTATTTTATTCTTTCTGTCATTCTGCTTTCAGTAATGGAGGAGAACTAAATCTATCAGTCAGATCCAGTTGACAATGTGGAGACCTATCACAGTCAGAGGACCATACAGTATGGAAACAGGCCATTCACCTCAAGTCATCCACAGTTTGTTGCCCAGTGTATTGGGCATGTTGCCCATATTAACTCCATTGCTCCATTGAGAGGGAAACATAGATCAGCCATGATTGAATGGCAGAGTAGACTTAATAGACTGAATGGCCAAATTCTGCTCCTATGTCTTATGGTTATAGGGAACTTTGGGCCTTCCTGTGCACAGAGAAGTTGCTGCAGAGACATAACATGAATGAATTTATCACAATGCTCACACATGCAGAAAGCCATAGTGGCGTAGCAGATTCAGCCTCTGCCTAGGCAGACTGAATGTTACATTGCATTAGACACATGAAGCTGGAGTAACTCAGTGGGTCAGGCAGCATCTCTGGAGAAAAGTAGGTGAAGTTTCGGCTCCAGACCCTTCTTCAGGCTCTCTTCTGTTTGAAGAAGGGTCGCGACCTGAAACACCACCTATTCCTTTGCAGTGATGCTGTCTGACCCGCTGAGTTACTCCAACATTTTGTGTCGGTCTTCAGTTGAAACCAGCATCTGCAGTTCCTTCCTACACACACATCCCAGTGCATTCTTGGACTCAGGTGACACTTATGGGATGTCACATCTGCAATCAACTGGCACATTCCCCCATCGCACTCTGTTGGGCTGGGTTTCAGATGCCTGTCCCTCTGCGACTGACTTGTTGGTCTGGCAGTCAGCCAAAGGCCAGGCTGGAAGCTGAAGGTTGGACTTATAGAGGGAGCGCTTCACCAGCAGACCAAGCATACTGCTGAAAGGTGTCGGATCCGCCACTGCCTTATCACATTCCCTCACCGGCTGAGGGGCTCCTAACTGTTACAACTGCAGGAGTTAAAAATAAGACAGAGGTGTCGGTTAAAGAGGCATCCTGAGAAAGTGTTTAGGCGACAGCTGAAATTCCGCCCGAGCTAGTTTCAACACTTCGCAAATCTCACACACAATGCAGGAAATATTCCTCCACAATTTATTCATTAACGGCAAAAAAAAGCCTATCTGACAATCCAAAGAGCCTGCTTTCTGACTGAATACTTGATTAGAAGTTATTTCATTGCTTTGTAAGGGAGTTACAACCCGTCAAGTCTTCTGTCAGAATGTAACAGACACTGTGGTAATAATCTCTTTACACTTCTTCCTCTGGGCTAATTTGAGGTACTTGTCTTGCTACCTAAAATGGTCAGTCTGTAGTCTCACAGCCAGGCCCTGCAATATTTTGGTCTCCATTAAGACGAGCAAGGCCTGAAGGGCCAAATGCCCTCCTCCTGCTCCCACTTGGAGCACAGCGCAGTGGGACTACGAGTGTTTCATGCTCTGCGCAGGCTCTGTACCAGGTTGGCCCATCACCTGGGCTCAGTGAGGAGACAGGGTGCTCTCCCCTCTCCAACAGCCCAAGGATTGTCCTGGAATTAAAACTAATCCCCCACAGAGAACAACTCCCACAGGGAAATCACAAGAGTATTAAAAATAATTTTGTGCTTTTTAATCATTCCCTTTGAACTCCTGGTCTATTCAGTTATGCAAATATTGGAGATGAGGGACGCAGCTTGTAACGCAACCTCTGAGAGTATATCCAGACAGGGTTGGCAAACCAATCTATCCGTGCTGCCTCCTTAGTCCCAGCTAATAGGGACATTAGTGGTCTAAGAGAGACTAGCTGGACCACATGAAGTCCCCGCTTATGCAAATCTATGGGCTGTGGATTCAAGACCCTTTCCTGACACTGGTGCACAATAATGCAGGCTGGTGCCCCAGTGCAGTGCCTGAGGAGTACAGCACAGTTAGAGGTGATGTCTTTGGGTTATAAAATTGAAAGCGCATGTTTTTCATGTGACAGCGATGACATCGGGGTGATTTCTCCAGCCGCAAAGCATTTTACGGCTTCCTGAGGGGCACTGTGCTCATCTGTGTTTTCTTTTAACAAGCGAGGAAGGAGTTGAGGAAAGTTGGAAAGATACAATTTTTCAGGAGATAGAAACAGGGTTAATTTTCTGCTCCTTAAAATGCTGAGTAATTCTCTTCCCAGCGATGCTGCCTTCATAAGTTCATGTTATAGGAGCAGAATTCGGCCATTCGGCTCATTAAATCTACTCTGCCAATCAATCATGGCTGATATATTCTTCCCTCTCAGCCCCATTCTCCTGCCGTCTCCCCATAACCCCTGACACCCGTTCTAATCTACTGTCTGACCTGCTAAGTATCTGTACTCACTGCCCCACACTGGCTTGGAGTGCTGCTACCTCATGTAGTACATCAGAGTGCCACTGGTCTCTCCTCCCAGCCGACCAGATTCCAACGTCTCTGACTGCTGTGTGTCCCCAACTTACATTTTGGTTGAGAATGCTCCTGTCAACCTCTTTGTGCCATTTTATTATCTTATTGACTTCTACAGAGAATGCCAGTTATTATTGCTGTTGCTGCTTGTGAAACTCGGTTAGTGTTGCCAGGCATCTGATCTCCGAAGGGCAAGATCCCACCAAAGTCATTGAGATGACCAGTCTCATTGTAGCATTGAATGAGAGGACAGAGTGTCACAATGGATGGACCACATTGCCCAACCGAATGGCAGCTGGGAACTTGGTTCAACAAGAAGTTCCAGCCTCAACTGCAAAATTGCAGTATAGTTCACAGAGGGAACTTGAACTGATGACTTATTGACCCGGGTTTGAACTGAGTGGAGCTAAGCCATGAGTCTGCTGACCTGGTGAGGAACAAAATGTAAGCTGCTTACCAAGTGCTTGGACCACTGCATGTTTCTAGGTTTCGGAATTGAAATTAAATCAAGGATGGAGTGGTAATGAGAATTTATTTCTATACGTATTAAAAGGGGGAACTGATCAGATTTGAAAACCAGGCACCAAGGTCAAAGTGGCCGAATTGTTGGTGTTTCAAGAATTCTTTGGCTCTGAGCCTCTATATTCGAGCATTTAGTCTGGGTGGTGACTGTATTTACATGCTTCGTATGTGGATGTGTGTCAGCTCGCCAGCCTTCTCCACTGGCGTGCCAGCTGCAGGAATTGTGGATTAACCTCCACGATCCTACATGCAGCTGCGTAATGGATAAATAACACTGGGGTGTTACACAAACCACATCCCGAGCTTTCTTGGAAATTTCTGGTTATGGTTGTAGAAATTGTGGAGACGGAGAAGGGTGGGAGGGAGTGGATGGTTGGGGCGGGCTGTCTGACTGGCTGATTCTTGAGAGTCAATCACGTAATTAATGAACCTGGTCCTATTTTCATCGGCTGACAACACAATGGACATGTCAGGTAGCCAAGTAGAGGAAAAGGTGGTCTCGAAGAAGGGTCTCGATCCCAAGCATCGCCCATTCCTTCACTCTAGGCGCGCTGCCTGTCCCGCTGAGTTACTCCAGCATTTATGTCTGCCTTCAGGTTGCATTGACGGGAGTATAGGGGTGCAGCTATTGGCAGTCAAATGCTGCCTATAAAGTTTCCAGGAAGCCACACACACAAACATGAAATGGTAGAGGGCGAGGCTTGGTTGCCCAAGGTGTACGTGCTGGTTCTTTGAAATGTTCACCAATGAGTCCCACTCTCCCTTAGGCCAGCACCATGTCCGTTTTAAGAATACATCCAAATGACTCTGAAGGACCATGGAGACACAAGGAACTGCAGATGATATAATCTTGAGCAAAATACAAAGTACTGCAGTAACTCGGCAGGTCACATCAGCCTGCAAATGTTTGTGTCCTTGCCTGTTCATATGTCTGTGCAAATGCAAATTAAACATTGTATCGCAAAGGTTTCATGTCTTGCAGATTGCACAGTGTCTGTTCTCCAACACCCACTCTGTCACCAACAGCTGCTACCATTTAACTGCCTTTGCTGATAAGTGGTCAACCAACCCCCCAACCGTTGAGGCTCAAACATGTTTATTTAATTGTCAAGGTTTGGGTATCGCTGGCATGGCCAGCATTTGTTGCCCATCCCGATCTGTCCCCTGAGTGATGAGTCACCTAATCAAATAGTCTGTTGTGGCTTTTCAGAATCAACTACATCGGGGTTGGTCTGGTCATATACCAGGTAGTCAGTGAAGGACATCAGAGAAACAGATGTTTTTTGTGACAATCCAGTGGTGTTGCGCCGTTGCGGTCAACATAATTAATGCTTGTCATTGTCTCCCTGAAGCCCAGATTATTAACTGAATTTATATTCCATCACTGGTGTGGTGAGATTTGAACACAGTTTTTGAATTGTTAGCCAGTCTAGTAATTTAACAACTGCTCACTATCGTTCCCCAATGCGATACTTTCGTCGGTTTTCCAACAGCCAGTCGAGCAGTGCCAAGGCAACAATTATCGCATCTGCCTAATTGGCCCCAAACTCCATGACTTGTCAGGCTGTTTCGTCCAAGTTCAAATCAGCACAGTGGAGTAGTGTTGCTACCTTACAGCGCCGGAGATCTGGGTTTGATTCTGACTACGGGTGCTGTATGTATTGGAGTTTGGACGTTCTCCCCATGACCATGTGGGTTTTCTCCGAGTGCTCCGGTTTCCTCCCACACTCCAAAGACGTGTAGGGTTGTAAATTAATTGGCTTCTGTAAATTTTCCCCAGTGTGTAGGATAGAATTAGTGTACAGGTGATCGCTGGTTGGCACAGACACATTGGGCCAACGGGCCTTTTTGCATGCTGTATCTCTAAACTAAATATATTACTGTGGTCTGGAGTCACATACAGGCCAGACAAGGTAATGATGGCAGATTCCCTCTCCTGAAGGATTGTAATTGATCCGGTTGAACTTTTCCAACAACCCATCTCTTCAAGGTCACTGCTACTGAGAACAGTTTTCAAATTACAGATTTAAAAATAGACTCAAGTTCTCAAATGGCCCGGAGGAGGATATGAACTCACATTCTTTGAATATCTAGTCCATTCACAAAACTTTTATTGCTTTGGGATCTTCACTCCCCAACCATCTGGGGAGCATGAATCCGACCATCAATGGAGCATGAAATATACACTGGTGGCAAACCAAGTGCATGGAGCTGGAGGCACTGCCTGGCCTGGTGAGTGTTATAATCCACATTGGTGCTCTGACTAAAGCAAATTGCACTACAAACTGTACAAAAGATGCTGATAGTACGTTGGTGTAGAAGTAGAACTCAGTATCTCATAGTTGTCGTCATACAGTGTGGAAATAGGTCCTTTGGCCCAACTTGCCCACACCGACCAACATGTCCCATCTACACTAGTCCCACCTGCCTGCTTCTTGCCCATATCCTTCTAAACCTGTCCCATCCAGGAACCTGTATGAATGTCTCTTAAACGTTGTGATAGTGCTAATGCCCTAACTACCTCCTCCAGCCGCTCATTCCATACACCCACTATTCTCTGAACCTTTCCCTTCTGTCTGCTGTGGGAAGGTGCTCCACAACTCACCTCTCCAGTCAGACTTTGTGGATTCAACTTCCATCCAATGACTGGAACTCAGTGCTGAGAGAGGGTAGTCCTGGCAGAGGTACTGTCCTTCTAGTGAGATGTGAAGGCAAGGCCTCTGACTGCCCTCTCAGGTGTTGCAAAAGATCACATCTTAATGCAGAGCAGACGAGTTTTCCCTGGAGTCCAAAAACATATTAACCAATATCTGTGAAATAAAAAGCCCACGAATTACCACACGACACAATTTGGCTGGCATGCTTTTGGATTTGAGCAATCCTGCAGAAAGTACTCCAATGGCCATAGAGCAGATTAGGCACTTGAAGATTATGAAAGAGGCTATGAGAAAATAAGTCCTTATTGGGGGAAGAAAATCTCATCTCTGTACAATAGTTTTGGACAAGTCTCGCTCTTCTACTCAGCTGCTGTGGAAAGCATCTTGTCTGGAAATATCACAATCTGGTTTGGGAATTGCTCTGCTCAGGACAAGAAGGCTCTGCAGAGAGTAGTGCGTTCGGCCGAACGCACTATGGGAACTTCACTCGCCCCCCTGCAGGAACTATACATCAGGAGGTGCAACTCCAGAGCCAATAAAATCATGGGAGGCCCCTTCCACCCCTGCAACGGACTGTTCCAGCTGCTACGGTCAGGCAAACGCCTCCGTTGCCATGCTGTGAGAACGGAGAGGTTGAGAAGGAGTTTCTTCCCAGAGGCCATTAGGATGTAAACTCCTATCTCACCAGGGACTAACTTTACTGAACCATTCTACTGTTACTTTTTAAATTGTTTTTTTTCCCCCTTTTTCCATCCACCTACAATATTTAATATGTAAAAGAGTATGTGATTCTGTTTGTTTGTTTCTTTATTTTTTGCTCAAAGTCCACGAGCATTGCCACTTTTCATTTCACTGCACATCTCGTGTGTGTATGTGACAAATAAACTTGACTTGACTTGTCTTAAGGCCGATATCTAGATTTTGAGCATTGCTATATAGGACATGGAACACTTGGTAGTCCACCTCACCATCTTCTGGATACATTGAAGAAACAGGAATGGAGAGAGATTCCATCGCCTGCTTTCTGTTGCAGCATGGTTAAAATGACCCCACATGTCAGTCTGATCTTGTGCTCGCATCACTATTCTCATCCCAGTTCCTGATGGACATTTACCACTGAACATTCTGTCCCAAATCCCCTAAACACTAATTCACTTCACTTCCTGACCACAAGTTCTGGTGAATATGAGGACAGGATTCACAGTTCATTGCCCAGAATCATTTGATTAAGCACTTCTTTCTTCTTAATAACAGGAACATCACTTCACCCATGGAGTCCATTGGGACATTTCGAAAAACAATTTGAAGTCTTGGAGAGTGAGACAATGTGAATAAATCTAGGTTGGCATTCTGCCGTCAGTTCAGCCACAATGTCTAAAAAGATAGCGAGCCACAAACACATGATGAGTGAAGCAACTATTTTCCCCTACTGTCCATAAAACCGGCACAATTATAAGACACACCTTTCTGAGGCTTTTACTAACAAGGCTGGCATTTATTGCCCAATGCCCAGAGAAGGTGGTATTGAACCACTGATGTCCATGGGCGTTGTAGGAGCTTGACACTAGTTTGAACTTGCAAGACCTCCACAGAGGAACAGACCATGCTGCTCTGGGGACTCTGTCACTTGTAGTAAAGACAGCAGGTTCTTTCCCTAAAGGAGACTCATGAAACAATTAACTTTTTATGACAATTTGCAACCACATGGTCACTTTTATTGAAGTCAGCTCTTTATTTGCAGATGTTTGAAATTAAATTCAGATTCTCAAACAGCACACAATGGGATTTTAATAAATTCTGTTGGATCGTAAATTTAGGCAACTGGATTATTAGTCTGGCAAAACAACTGGAATGAATCCACTACTGTTCCTACAACTATTGTGAAGATGGGGATTCTCCTGTTCTAAAGTCTGCCCCGTTTCAATATTCATATTGTAAAATGGTTGTCATTTATGGAGTCAGTGAGAGGCAGGTGAGACGAACTGGACATTTCTCTCAAATAAACAGCACAGGTACTAGCCTAGAAATTGGATTTCACCTGTTTCCGATACGTGAAAACATCACTGCATGCAGCTCTGGCACCAAATTGAGTTCCATTGTTAGTCACTCAATGCATCTCCCCACCTGCTGAATGCTGGGCTCATCAACGTGTTTTTGTGTGACTCATTCTTAGGTTCTGGGTCTACAATGTTGAGCAGTCACTATCAGTCCAACAACTCTACCAACCTTGTTAATTCTGGCCAAATTGGAGATGACAGGACACTAAAATTGAGTAAAGGCTTCTGGGCTGCTGGGCCATTTGGTCAATTTAAATGTGAACTGGGACAAGCTGCAGAATGTTGCCAGTTTACCTGTGGCCCAGATAAGAGTTGCAGGGAAAGAATGGGACACCTGCAGTTTCCTACAATTAGGTGTAAATTGCATGGAGCTGGTTGGGTGAATGCAAACCAGACATATACATTGTAAATGATGTTGCAAAGCTTTACTTTGCTAGATGTTGATTGGGTTAAGTGTTGTGCCTTGGATAAACTGTTTGAATTCCAGGACACATGTATCAATGTTTATTCTTGTTTGCTTCCTTCTAGAAGTTTCTTTCAAATACAATGTATTATTGGGTTAGGGAATTGTCAATTATACACTTATTATTAATATGTTTGGTTTGTAAAGAGACCACCCCATGTGGTTCAGCCCCTCAAGGTTCGGGGACCTATAACAATACAATACAATACAATAGGGTTTATTTGTCACATTACACATAAAGTGCAAGTGAAATGAATATGTCAGCAGCGGTACAATTATAAAGAACACACACAAAACACAATAAAAATTTAACATAAACATCCACCACAGCATTCATCACTGTGGTGGAAGGCACACAATTTGGCCAGTCCTCCTCCATTTTCCCCCGTGGTCGATCTTCTGGAAGAACACTTAGGACTGCGTGACCTTTTGTAGTGTCTCTGCTTGCACAAGGCTAGGGGGGCTTGGCCAAACAGATACAAGGATCGAACCCGCGGTGGTTAGGTATAGTAGAGGGGAAATGTTAATGTGTTTTTCCAAAATAAAGTTTAGTTGCGCAAGTGCAACTCAGTATTTTATTGACTGAAACTAAACTGGGGAGAGCTTAGAAACAAGCTATTTACAACTTCACCATTGCAGAACAGAGCTAGTCCCCAGGAAAATGTTCTATATACAGACCATAGTTATCTGCACACAGGAAATGCAGAAATATTGAGTAATTGGATCAGTGCTTAATTGATTGATTAGGTTACAATCAGTGCAAGTGGACATGGATGGCCGGATCTGGGGGAACCTTTTTTGCATTTTCTGTGCTCTCCCAGCTGAATGTGTGTTGGTGTTAAGACGTGGAAAGGATCGTTATGTCTGGACTTACGGTAGGTTCTTTATGAAAACCACAAGGAGATTCCTTAAGAGTATGGCAGCCATTGCTTGACTCCTCACATCAGCTGGGAGATGTAGTTTTGTTGTTGTAAATGAAGGAACACACGTTCATATATGAACGTATATGAATGGCCAGAGGAGGCCATTCTGGATTTCCCGGTGTAAACCCCTCGGTCTCTCAACCCATGTTTTCCCTTTTAAAAATCTCCATAAAATGTAGCTATTTGACCAAATCTTTGATCACTTGTTATGAATTTCACTGCCAAATTTTTTATCAATCATTACTGTTGTAAGATGCCGTGGGATGTCCTTACAAGGTGCTGTGACATAAATGAAAGTGTTGTCTCACCATTGAGCGCATTGCTGCCTTGATGATGAAATGCATACACTGTGGTTACTCTTGCCCATGTATCACCTGTCGGTGGGTTTGAACCCGTCTCCAAAGACAAGAAATTTAAGTAGACACTCCCAATGAAGTACAAAGAGATTGATGCTTTCTTGAAAGTACTAACTTTTAGATGGAACGTTAAAGTCAGTGCCCGGCAACAAAACGTCACAATATCATTGGACATTATCAAGTGTTAGATGTCTTGGAATGCATAAGAGTGGATAAATCCCCAGGTTGCAAGGGAGAATATTATTGTGGCCCCGAAGGAGATTGTTGCATCTTCATTAGCCACAGGAGAAGAGCCAGGAGACTGAAGGAGAGACAATACTGATTCTTAAATCAAGAAGGGCAACAGGGATAACCCACGGAACTATAAGCCAGTGAGCTTTACACCAGTGGTAGGGAAATTATTGGAGAAAATTCTAAGGGATACGATTTATATGCATTTGGAAAAGCATGGTTCTGCGTAAGGGAAATCCATTTTCAATAATTGGATTTTTTTTAGGAGGTAACTAAGATTCAAAGTGCTAGAGTAACTCTGCAGGTCTGGCAACATCTCTGGAGAAGGTGGCTAGGTGACATTTCAGGTCGGGACCCTTCTTCAGGAGATTAAAACTAAGAAGATTGTTTGAAGGCAGGGCAGGTAGATATTGTCTATATGGACTTTGACCAACTCCTTCACTCTAGGCTCATCCAGATTGATAAAGCACATAGAATTGAAGACTGGCTCATTGGATTCTAAATTGACTGTGTCAGGAGGTGGAAGGTAATAATAATAATAATGGATGGGATTTATATAGTGCCTTTCTAATACTCAAGGCGCTTTACATCGCATTATTCATTCACTCCTCAGTCACACTCGGTGGTGGTAAGCTACTTCTGTAGCCACAGCTGCCCTGGGGCAGACTGACGGAAGCGTGGCTGCCAATCTGCGCCTACGGCCCCTCCGACCACCACCAATCACTCACACACATTCACACACAGGCAAAGGTGGGTGAAGTGTCTTGCCCAAGGACACAATGACAGTATGCACTCCAAGCGGGATTCGAACCGGCTACCTTCCGGTTGCCAGCCGAACACTTAGCCCATTGTGCCATCTGTCGTCCCAAGGTAGTGGTGGAAGGTTGCTTCCTGATTAGCAGTCTGTGACCAGTTATGTACTACAGGGATCAGTGCCAGTACTTTATAGTTTGTGATATATAAATATATATACATATATTATATGCATGCAGGAAGTATGAATCATGGATGACACAAAGGGGCCGGTGATGATTTGGATGGCGAGGATGGTTGTCTGAATCTAGAGCCGCATGTAGATCAGGTGCGAATGTTGGGCAGTACATTGGCAGATGGAATTTGCCCGACAAGTGTGAGGTGTCACTTTCTGGGGAGCCAAATAGGCTTTTGGGTAGAGAATTTCAATAGTTTGTTTCTCCACGTGATTGAAGACATTTCTTCTCATCTCAAAGAAACTAAAATAGCCCCTCGCTTAATCTTCTGAGTCCCTTGGCCCTAGATTCCTGAGTCCAGGGAATCTTCGTTTATTGTCTGCCCTGGTGAATTTAATTTTATATAAATTGTAAAAATCTCTGTGGCACACCATTCGTTGCATCTTGCCATCCAGAAAAAGGCCCATTGATCCCTTCTCTATTTCCTATTCACCAGCTAATCTTCTATCCACCATCGTGTTCACCTGCACCAAGAGATTAGATTTCTCCATTCTCCTTTGATGAGACAATTTAGCAAATGCCTTGTGGAAATGTAAGCAGAGAATATCGACCGCTCCCCTAATCCCCCGCACAGGTTGCTTCTGATCAAACACAACTTCCCGTTCCCAAATGACATTGACTTTACTTGATCACCTTTATCTAGCTATAATATAATGAATAGCAGCGTCCAACATTTTCCTTGGAGCAGATATTAAACTAACTGTTCTGTATTTTCTGCTTTCTGTCTCCCTCCCTTTTTGAATATAGGAGTTACATTTGCAGTTTTCTAATCTGATGGAATATTTCCAAAATCTAGGAAATTGTGGAGAAATGAAACCGATGCATCAACTATCTCACTGGGCATCCCCAATATCTGAGTTCATCTGGACCCACAGACTAATTAGCCCACAACAGTTTGCTCAGTTCCACTGACCTGGTGATTGGAATTTACCCGAGTATCCCCCACCCTTTCATTTCCTGTATTATGGGATTTTACTTTTGTCCACCGTGGGGAAAAATTATGCAATACCCCCATTAAATACACCTTTAATTTCCCTCTTTTCTTTGTTCATTCCCTAAACTCACTACCCACACTTTCCTTGTTAACTCATTTTTTAAATATCCAAAGAAACTCTTACTATTTGTTTTTACATTCCCAGTTTGCTTTTATCTTGTACTCATATTTTTCCTTCCTTATCAATCTTTTAGGTATTCTTTTACATTCTGTCCAACTTTCCAATCTGCCGGCATTCTTTGCTTTCTCTTCAATACTATTTTAAACTTTTTAAGTTAACCTCCCCTTAGAAATTTCTTTCTCATTGAAATGTATCCTGTGCTTTCCGAATGATTGCCTTAAATATCTGCCACAGCATCTTGACTGACTGGTCCATTAACCTAATTTTCCAGTTCACATAGCTCAGTTCCCATGTCCTAAATAATTGGCTTATTTAGTTTGAAATCCAATTTCAAACCCATTCATATTTTCCTCAAATTGAATGTAAAATTCAATCTTATAATGTTCACTGCTACCCAGGTGTGCTTCATGATGGGGTTATAAATTAATCCCATCTGAAGGCACAATACCAGGTCTCTGGTTGGCTCCAGAAGTTACTTTCCCGTGAAATTATCCTGAAAACACTCAGTAACAGCTCACAAAGTCTGAAGAAGGGTTTCGGCCCGAAACGTTGCCTATTTCCTTCGCTCCATAGATGCTGCCTCGCCCGTTGAGTTTCTCCAGCATTTTTGTCCACCTTCAATTTTCCAGCATCTGCAGTTCCTTCCTAAACAGTAACAGCTCACCTTGGCTTCCTTTGCCTCTCTGAATATTCCTATTTATGTACACATTAAAATTCCCCAGGCTTATCACCAGCTCTCACTGTATTCTGTCCTGTTTGTGCTCTCTGTTAGATGGCCTGTACCCTACTCTCAGTGTGATTATCTCCGCTGATGTTAACTCAGGTCTGTGCCGTCTGTAAAACAATCAATTGGATAAAGAAAAATAAATCAAATTATGCTAACGTGAAGACCAATTTTCTTTAACAGCTGTTCACAAAATAAAGTGTTTCTATTTAACCTCAAATAAACAAAGTATCCAATACTTACTTTCAATTGAATGGGTGAGTGATACATTGTTTGGTGTTATTTGGTACAATTCTAATTTCAGGTTTGTTTGTTTTTCCGTAGCTTCCGTTTCAATGCCTGTTGTAAATGGCACAAGGGTTTCAAAAGGTTTCCCTGCAAATTGACTTTGTACTGAATAAATAAACAGGAGCATCTGCAGGAGGTCCAGAGGAGAGGGTTGATTATTTTTAGTAACAACCATAAGTGACAAGATATCTGAAGCTGATCCAGATGTTGCAGCTGTTGCTTGCTCCCCTACACCGTGTGGTTCCATTGAGTCACAATCTATCCAAGCTCTTCTTTGCTGAGGTTTAAACCCTGAGCTTGGACTGGAATTCCAAGCAGTAACACCCTTCGCTCATCCCTACCGGGTCTTGGTGAGACCACACCTGGAGTATTGCGTACAGTTTTGGTCTCCTAATCTGAGGAAAGACATTCTTGCCATAGAGGGAGTACAGAGAAGGTTCACCAGACTGATTCCTGGGATGTCAAGACTTTCATATGAAGAAAGACTGGATAGACTCGGCTTGTACACGCTAGAATTTAGAAGATTGAGGGGGGATCTTATAGAAACTTACAAAATTCTTAAGGGGTTGGACAGGCTAGATGCAGGAAGATTGTTCCCGATGTTGGGGAAGTCCAGAACAAGGGGTCACAGTTTAAGGATAAGGGGGAAATCCTTTAGGACCGAGATGAGAAAAACATTTTTCACACAGAGAGTGGTGAATCTCTGGAATTCTCTGCCACAGAAGGTAGTTGAGGCCAGTTCATTGGCTACATTTAAGAGGGAGTTAGATGTGGCCCTTGTGTCTAAAGGGATCAGGGGGTATGGAGAGAAGGCAGGTGCAGGATACTGAGTTGGATGATCAGCCATGATCATATTGAATGGCGATGCAGGCTCGAAGGGCCGAATGGCCTACTCCTGCACCTATTTTCTATGTTTCCCTCAGGATCACTCTCCATCAGTTCATTCATAGTGGAATCCGGCTGGTTTTTGTGGTGTAATCTTGCACCATAAGCAACTACCTGATGCATTGCAAGATCAATGGCACGCTTTTTTATAAGATTACTAACCCTCCAAGTTCACATGGAGACACCAAGAAAAGGACGCTCATATCTCCAGCACCTTTCATAATCCCAGCATATCCCCAAAGTGTTTCACAGGCAATGAAGTACGCTGCAAGTGTTTTAATGAAGAACACATGGCAGCCAGAAATATAAAAATGTGAAATGTTTCATTAATGGACAGATATTGGCCCCAGGACAGCCAGAGAAACTCTACTATACTTCTCCAGTTTTTGCCATAGAAATGTTTACATTCCTTTATGCTTGGTGTAATTACTTGGCAGATCTAATCACCTACTCTGGACCCTTGTATTATACTCTTTGTACACTGGTTGGTGAATTGGGACTTCTGGATAAATGAAAAACCATTCCTTCCATAGAATGCTTTTGGCCAAAGTTAATAGTTCAGAAATGTAATTTTATTACATTAACATGGACTTTACCTCATTCGATAAGTGGTTGCAAGCATTTCACTACTAGCCAAATGGATTTGTTTTAAATCCACCCCTGGTTTAAAAGAGTCCAGGAAGATTGCTCTGATGAATATGATACTGGCTCAAATATTCCTGAGGATTGTACTTGATTCACAGTGGCACAGCTGGCAGAGTCGCTGCATCACAGCTCCTGAGACCTAGGTTGGATCCTGGGTGCTGTCTGTGTGGAGTTTGCAAGTTCTCCATGACCGTGTGGGTTTTGTCTGGGTGCTCTGGTTTTCTCCCACATCTCAAGGACGCATTGGTTTGGAGGTTACTTCACCTCTGTAAATTGCTCCTGGTGTGTTGGGAGCGGATGAAAAAATGGGATAACATAGAACTAGTGTGCATGGGTGAGTGATGGTCAGCATGCACTCAGTGGGTCAAAGGGCCTGTTTCAGTACTGTATCTTTCAATTCAGATATCATATGAAAGCAGGCAACTACTCTTGACACACAAGAAAATGTAGATGCTAGAATCGTGAGCAAAACATGAAGTGCTGCAGGAATTCAGCTGGTCAGGATGTTTTACGTCAGGGCCCTTATACAGAAACATTGTCTGTCTATTCATTCACCAGATGCTGCCTGACCCGCTGAGGTGCTCCATCTCTTTGTATTTTGCTCAAGTTTCTGTTCATTCATCTCAAGAGCCTGCCCAAGAAGGTGGATTAAACATTATTGCACTAAACGTTTTTCACTTTATCCTGTATTTGCACTAAACGTTATTCCCTTTATCCTGTATCTGTACACTGTAGTTGACTTCATTATAATTATGTATAGCCTTTCTGCTGACTGGAAAGCACACACTACAAAAAAGCTTTCCGCTGTACCTTGTTACATGTGACACTAAACTAAACTAAAATTGCAGACAATCCAACAATGGATGCTAAAGGATCCATATTGTTCTGGTTGTGTGGGGGGAGGGGGTAATTCTTTGGGCCTAAAGGGCCTGTCCCACGGGCGTCATTTGCATGTCATTTACGCGACATCATTTACGCGTCACGACGCAAGTGATGCGCACATGGTGCGTGGTGACGTAGGCAGTGACGCTCGCTCGCTTGCGGCGCCCCAGGATTTTGGGATTCATTCACAATATCTTTGCGCGCCACCACCTGCGTGATGCGCAAGTGACGCCCGAGTGGGACAGCCCTTTAAGAGAAAGCCACTCAGCCCACGAAGAAGAAAATGCTGTCATTCACAGAGACATGGCTGATTAGTGACCAGCATATGATTGATTTCCAAAATGTGTTATCGAAGATCTTGCTCAACCAATATTAAAAGTATTGAAGTAAAACATTAACTGGCATTTATTTTACACCTTTAACACAGTTACAGGTCCTGAGCTGTGGCACAAGAACATTGAATGAACTACATCAAGACATATAGGTCTGGTATTCACAATCTCCAGATTAGGAGATCGAGCGTGTTTAGTATCATGTGCACCAGATATGAACTGGAAACCATGAAATTCTTATTTGCTGTGGCTTTACGACACTTTGGACACAACAACGAAAATAAAGATGTAGTAAATTAATCTTAATCAAAAGGCAAGAGGAGATTCTTAAAAGAAGAGAAGTTGGATCTGATTGAGGAGGGGATTCAAAGCTCAGAACCCTGGCAGCTGAAGAGTGTTTTCAATTGTCAAGAGGCCACTACTTGGAACAGTAAAGGGATTCCAGAGGCTTCTGGGGTCTGACAAGATTACAGAGCTGGAGTAGCAAGGCCATGGGAGAATTTAAAAACAAGTTTCAACATTTTGGAGCTTTTGTTTAACTAGTCAGTAGTGTGAGTCAGTGAGCACGGTGGGAAACAGGTAAATACTATGTGGTTATGAAGATTTTAATAGTTTGTAATCATAGATAGTTTGTTTGACTGGATAGCTCGGTACACGTGACAATAATAAACTAAACTAAACTAAACTATGCTGAAAATGCTGTTAATTGGCCTCTGTAAAATTGCCCTTGAAGTATAGGGAGTGGATGAACAAGTGGGAAACTTACAAAATTCTTAAGGGGTTGGACAGGGTAGATGCAGGAAGATTGTTCCTGATGTTGGGGAATTCCAGAACAAGGGGTCACAGTTTAAGGATAAGGAGGAAATCTTTTAGGACCGAGATGAGAAAAACATTTTTCACAGAGAGTGGTGAATCTCTGGAATTCTCTGCCACAGAAGGTAGTTGAGGCCAGTTCATTGGCTATATTTAAGAGGGAGTTAGATGTGGCCCTTGTGGCTAAAGGGATCAGGGAGTATGGAGAGAAGTCAGGTACAGGATACTGAGTTGGATGATCAGCCATGATCGTATTGAATGGCGGTGCAAGCTCGAAGGGCCGAATGGCCTACTCCTGCACCTATTTTCTATGTTTCTATGATTACAGAAGTAGTGTGGATAGGTGATCAATGCTTGTTGTGGACTCGTTGGGCTAAAGGGCCTGGTTCCATGCTGTATGTCTAAACCACACTTCAAGTAAGATTTCCCCCTGAATAACATCCCTTGAGGGCAGGATATGTTCGTGCAGATATTCAGTGTTGTAACAGTAGATAGGAAATTGAGAGTAGCAAAAAGGAGTACTAATTGTATAACTGACACCAGCTCACACAATCTACAGGGAAAATGATGAAACAATAAATTGGAGATATTTTGACATTTCCAATCTAGCACTGAAATTGAATTACAAGGCTTGGAATGAGCAAAGCAATTTACCCCAGAGGAATTGGAACGATGAGTGATGATCTTAATTGCTAATCAAGATGGGAATACTGTTTGACATTTTAGTGCTTTTTGCAGAATATAATATTTTAAGAAATAAAGCAGCCAGTTCATGTACTTAGCCTGGACTTTAACAGTTATAACTTTTCCAATCTGCATCAGAGGCTGTCAAAGGTTTGGAGACATTCTGTGGTGGCAAAAAGAGCTGTGGTTAGTCTTTTCTCCGGAGAGAGGTAAAGCGATGCAAAACACGACTGTCCACAGCCTCACGGATATTTCTCTCTGTGGCTGTTTTCATGCAAATGTCCATTTTAAAAGCAAAGTGCAAAGTACAAGAATAGACAAGAGTGATTAGGGATCATTGTGCTGCTGATTTAAACATCCCCACAATCGGAGAATGTCAGTAGGAAAATCCTCTCTGCACACTTAGTCTACAAACTCTTGTGTATGAACAAGCAGCAAATCCCATGGAGTGATTCACACAATAAGTACATTTATAGTGTCACAGATGAAGGCATTTATTTCATCCTTAGACAACAATGCAATCAGTTTCTTCCCCTCAATCTTTAATTCTGAAAATTACCTGAGGTATCTACCCATCTCCCTCATGAAAATCCCTTTTGGTTTTATTTCCACAACACCTCCCCCAACCTTCCACCCCCTTCCCCCCAACTAACTCCCACCACCCACTGACAGGGAGTTCCACACCCCCAATACTGCTAAGAAAGGTTCCCACCCCACTACTCCCTCCCTTCACCACCTTGGCTCTACATTCCTGGTCCTGAAACACCTGCTAATGGAAAAGCAGGAAACACCCAGGATGTCATGCAGCATCTGTGGAAAGAGAAGCACAATTTAGAATATCGTGTTCAGTTCTGGCCACCATGTTACAGGAAAGATATTGTCAAGCTTGAAAGGCTTCAGAAAAGATTTACGAGGATGTTGGCAGGACTAGAGGGTGTGAGCTATAGAGGAGAGTAGGCTGGGTCTCTATTCCATGGAGAGCAGGAGGATGAGTGGAGATCTTATAGAGGTATACAAAATCATGAGAGGAGTAGATTGGGTAGATGAACAGAGTATTTTGCCCAGAGTAGGGGAATCAAGGACCAGAGGACATTGGTTCAAGGTGAAGGGGAACAGATTTAATAAGAATCCGAGGGGTAAAAATTTCACACAAAGGGTGGTGGGTGTATGGACAAGCTGCCAGAGGAGGTATTCAAAAGGGAACTGCAGATGCTGGAATATCGCAGGTACACAAAATTGCTGGAGGAACTCAGCGGGTGCAGCAGCATCTATGATCATCCAACTCAGTATCCTGTATCTGCCTTCTCTGCAGTCTGAAGTCGAGTCTGAAGAAGGGTTTCGGCCCGAAACGTCGCCTATTTCCAGTCTGAAGAAGGGTTTCGGCCCGAAACGTCGCCTATTTCCTTCGCTCCATAGATGCTGCTGCACCCGCTGAGTTCCTCCAGCAATTTTGTGTACCTGCCAGAGGAGGTAGTTGTGGCTGGGACTATCCCATCGTTTAAGAAACAGTTAGACAGGTACATGGATAGGACAGGTTTTGAGGGATATGGACCAAGCGCAGGCAAGTGGGACTAGTGTTGGCCGGTGTGGTCGAGTTTGGCCAAAGGGCCTGTTCCACACTGTACCTCTCTATGACACTCTATGACACTCTATGACAGTCAACATTTTAGGTCAAAGATCATTTTTCAGAAATGTTTCTACAATTCTCAAAAAGTGTCTTTAACCTGAAAGTTTAACTCTCTCTTTCCCTCTCCACAGATGCTGTCTAACAGACTTTAGAAATACAGTGTGGAAACAGGCCCTTCAGCCCATCAAGTCTGTGCCGACCACGAGCACACAGTACACTAGAATTATCCTACACACTAAAGACAATTTACAATTGTTATCAAAGTAAATTAACCTACAAACCTGTACATCTGCTCGTGGGAGGAGACCGGAGCAGCCAGCGGAAACCGATGCAGTCACAGGAAGAAAGTACAAACTCTGTCCAGACAGCACCCGTCATCGGGATCGAACCAGAGTCTCTGGCACTCTAAGGCAGTGACTCTACCATTGCACCACTGTGCCACCCCATTGAGTTTTTCAACGTTTTCTTTGTTTATTTCAGATTACCATCATCGGCATTAAAAAATATCATCCTGTAATAGAACCAACTTCTATTGATCCTAACTGCAAGACTGGATAGACTCGGCTTGTACTCGCTAGAATTTAGAAGATTGAGGGGGGATCTTATAGAAATTTACAAAATTCTTAAGGGGTTGGACAGGCTAGATGCAGGAAGATTGTTCCCGATGTTGGGGAAGTCCAGAACAAGGGGTCACAGCTTAAGGATAAGGGGGAAATCCTTTAGAACCGAGATGAGAAAAACATTTTTCACGCAGTGAGTGCTGAATCTGTGGAATTCTCTGCCACAGAAGGTAGTTGAGGCCAGTTCATTGGCTATATTTAAGAGGGAGTTAGATGTGGCCCTTGTGGCTAGAGGGATCAGGGTATGGAGAGAAGGCAGGTACAGGATACTGAGTTGGATGATCAGCCATGATCATATTGAATGGCGGTGCAGGCTCGAAGGGCCGAATAGCCTACTCCTGCACCCATTTTCTGTTTCTATGATCTTGTAGATCTTTCAATTCAAACATTAATAATTGGTCTATTTTACTTTGATCTCTGATCACACCGGGTGGCGCCAGCGAGTGGCTGCCCCGCCAACAGTCTGTCTGTTTTTCTTCAGTTTTTGTTATTCTAAGCACGCGTTAAAGAGTATGTTTCAGTGTACCTTGGTTTGTTTTATGTTGGGGGTGGGGAAGAGGGCTGGGGGAAACTTTTTTTCAATCTCTTACCTCGACGGAGAAGCGATTCTTTTCCGTATCGAATCTCTGTCCCCACTGCGGCCTAACACCGTGGAATGGCGCGGCGACCCGGAGACCGACTCGGCGCTTCAACCGTGGGCGCGGCGCAGACTTTCCATCGTGGAGATTGCGACCCCTTTGCTGGGAATCGACTGTGGAGCGCTCCAACTGCGTGGCCTGTGGACTTTAACATTGTGGAGCCTGCAGTCCCTGGTTAGAGACCATGTCGGGAGCTCCAAGCCACTGAGAGTTTCAACCGTCCCGACGAGGGAGTTTCGATCACCCCGAAGCGAGGGCTTTGGATCGCCGGCTGCGGGAGCTTTGATGGCCCCGATCGAGGGTGGTTCGACAGCCCCGAGTGTGGGAGAACAAAGAGGGCGAAGATTGGACTTTATTACCTTCCATCACAGAGAGGAATGTGTGGAACTGCTGTGGTGGATGTTTATGTTAACTTTTATTTTATGTGGCTGTGTGTCTTGTTGCTTTTCACTTAGTATGGCTGTATAGTAACTCAAATTTCACTGTACCTTAATTGGTACATGTGACAATAAACTGACCTTGAAATCTTGCGAGAGCTCAGTTGGAATAAGAGTTCTCACAGAGCATACAATGACGGCGTCAGTGCTCTGTCTAACATGGGAGGCTTTGTTCCACAGACAAGGCATTCTTCAATTTCATGAAAAAGGTGTATCAAAATTGCTGCTGGGCACCTATTGATTGCTAAGGATTGAATGTAGCTGCAGATTTCACGTGCCTGGAAATTTGAAATAAACGCTGGAAATACTCAGCTGGTCAGGCAGCAATGCGGAGAGAGAGAGAGAAAGAGATTTTCAAGCCAATCCCTATCATTGGAACTGATTGCCATTGTTAATTGTCAACCAGGTCATCTGCTTTAGGAGTTGGACTGAGTGGCAAGTTTTAACCCAAACTCCTGCTTCACATAGTATCATTGGACAGAATCTTTTATATCCTTTACAGTGTGGAACTCCATCACCACTACACTGGTAATGATAGGCTGGAATTGTGCACTCCAGTCTCTGGAGTGTGTAGTGTTCGAGGGCTAAATAACTCACAAACTACACTTGGTGTCCAGAACCCTGAAGTGTATTTATTACAAGCCCTGCAGATCCCCCAGGGACCCTCCCTGAGGAAACATGCATTTCGAGACAAAGCCCTCTAGTGGTGACTCAGAGTGAGTTGAACCTGGAACTGTGTCAGTGTCAGGAATCAGTGCAGAGACAGACACCTACTCTGGCCCTTCCACTGGGAGGTGTAGAGTGGCCGGTACACAAAAATGCTGGAGAAACTCAGCGGGTGCAGCAGCATCTATGGAGCGAAGGAGATAGGCAACGTTTTGGCCCGAAACGTTGCCTATCTCCTTCGCTCCATAGATGCTGCTGCACCCGCTGAGTTTCTCCAGCATTTTTGTGTACCTTCGATTTTCCAGCATCTGCAGTTCCTTCTCAAACACAGGCGTAGAGTGGTCCACTGGGAGGTACAGGTGGCGTGTGCCCTGGGGAACAGAAGGCATGGTAATGTGTACCGCTGGAGTCTAGATTAATTGGTCCACAGAATGGTCACCCTCATTACAACACCATCAATTCTAACCCCCCCCCCCCCCCCCCCCCCGCTGAAGCCAATGGTCAGGAACAAGATGGAGAACAGTGTACAAACTACTTGTCCAGTGAACGAGGGATTATGCGTTTTGTAACAGCTGGTTGCTGCCACCACCACTCTGACGGAGACCTCTGCCATCCATTAGTGAAATGACTGCTATCATTGAAGCTGCAAGTCACGGTCAAGGGTCAGGTTTTGGCTGCTGTGCGATTCACACCATCAGCTTTCACTCCGTCACATCTTCATTCTGGCAGCTGGATGTGAGGAGTGAGCCAGAGGCTTTGGGTACAATTAACGCAGTATAAATAGAATGCAGAGATTAACGTCTTCAAACGTTAATTTGACAGTTTTCCACTTGTCGAGATGAATGGGATACACAAAAGAAAGCAATTCAGGTTATCTCCAGGGCATTAAAGAAATGCTGACCATGACTGACCTGCTTCCCCAAGCTCTAGATTCCTTCCCTAAACCTCTTTGTCCCTCTTGCCTCCTCAAAGTGTTCCTCAAAACAAACATCTGTGGAATCTTGGCCCATGGTCCTAACATCCCACTATGAGGCTTGCTGCCAGGTTATGTTCGACAGGTTTAAGGTGAGAGTGGAAAGATTTAACAGGAACCTGAGGAGCAACTTTTTCACACAGATGTTGGTGGGTTTATGAAACAAACTGCCAGAGGAGGTTCACAAAAATGCTGGAGAAACTCAGCGGGTGCAGCAGCATCAATGGAGCGAAGGAAATAGGCAACGTTTCGGGCCGAAACCCCTTTTGTTAAGGAAGGTACCATAACAACATTTAAAAGGCATTTGGACAGGTACATGCATAGGAGAGGTTTAAAATCTTGTGGGCCAAACATGGGCAGGTGCGACCAGTATAGATGGGGCATCTTGGTCGGCATGGGCAAGTTGGGCTGCAAGGCTCTATGAGTCTAATCTGTGGAGTGCCCATTATTTGATGTAACACACTAAATTAATACAGCTCTGTGTTGTTATAGCATCAACTTCTCGGTGGGATTATAGCAAATGGAATTGATTGCATTTTACAATGCAACCACAAATTTGGACACCAAATTTGTAATGACTGTATTTATTGTCTGTTTAAAGGGAAACACGATAGTTGCCTCCGCCATTTCCGCCACCTCCAACGTGACCCATGTCTGCCTTCCGCAAAGACCGCTCCCTCCGCAACTCCCTCGTCAATTCTTCCTTCCCTCCCGCACCACCCCCTCCCCGGGCACTTTCCATTGCAACCGCAAGAAATGCAACACCTGTCCCTTCACCTCCCCCCTCGACTCCATTCAAGGACCCAAGCAGTCGTTCCAGGTGCGACAAGGTTCACCTGTATCTCCTCCAACCTCATCTACTGCATCCGCTGCTCTAGATGTCAGCTGATTTACATCGGGGAGACTAAGCGTAGGTTGGGCGATCGTTTCGCCGAACACCTCCGTTCAGTCCGCAATAACGTACCTGAACTCCGGTGGCTCAGCACTTCAACTCCCCCTCCCATTCCCAATCCGACCTCTCTGTCCGGGTCTCCTCCATTGCCAGAGTGGAGCACAGCGGAAATTGGAGGAAACAGCACCTCATATTCCGGTCGGGGAACTTGCGTTCCGGATGCCTTAACATTGCATTCTCCCAATTTTGCTAGCCCTTGCTGTCTCCTCCCCTTTCCTTAACCCTCTAGCTGTCTCCTCCCACCCTTCCTATCCACCCGCCCTCGGGCTCCTCCTCCTCCTTCCCCTTTTCCTTGCTCTCCCCCCCCCACCCCACAATCAGTTCTGACAGAAGGGTTTTGGCCCGGAAACGTCGCCCTATTTCCTTCGCTCCATAGAGGCTGCTGCACCCGCTGAGGTTTCCCCAGCACTTTTGTTGTACCTTCGATCTTCCAGCATCTGCAGTATTTCCTTTTTGACACAGTGCCTCACAGCTGCAGCTAGCCAGCATCTGCAGTTCCTTTTTGAACACAGTTGCCTCACAGCTGCAGCTAGCCAGTTTGATTCTAACCCCTGATGCTGTCTATACAGTGTTTAAACCATAGCTGGTGGATTAATTAAAGGGATGCAAATCACTCCTTAGTATTGAGTAGCTAGGATCAATACAAACTACATTTATTAGCAGATGGTCATTAAAAAAAATCCAGATGATGGAAATCTGAAATAAAAACAAAAACAATTGGGAAATTTGAAAAAGAGAGAGAAAGAGAGAGGGGGGAGGGAGGGAGAGAGAGGGGGGGGGAAAGAGAGAGGGAGGGAGAGGGAAAGGTGATGGGAAGGGAGAGAGGGAGAGAGGGAAAGGGTGAGGGGAAGGGATGAGAGAGAGAGAGGGAAAGGGGGAGGGGGGGAGAGAGAGAGAGAGAGAGAGAGAGAGAGAGAGAGGAGAGAGAGAGAGAGAGAGAGAGAGAGAGAGAGAGAGGGAGGGTGAGAGAGGGAGAAAGAGGGAGTGAGAGAGGGAGAGAGAGAGGGGGAGAGGGAGGAGGAGAAGGAGGGAGGGGGGGAGGGAGAGGGAGAGGGAGAGGGAGAGGGAGAGGGAGAGGGAGAGGGAGAGGGAGAGGGAGAGAGAGACGTAACAGCATGCCATAACCTGAGAGATGGTGAATGACCAATATGCACATATATACGCACACACTCATTGACATTAACTGACACTAGGAAATTAATATTGAATTGCTAAACTTGCTATTGTGTTGTACTGCTTACAGCTGCAAGAACCTGTAGCAATCTATAAAGGGCTATAGGTCTATTGTGAGTTTATGTACAGGGACATATCTATCCATGCACTGTATACTTGTATTTATACTTATGCATTTTAAATATGTATATCATGTTTTATACTTTGGCAATAACAATGGGAGGCAGCCGGCAGTAGATGGTCACACCAGAGTCGGCTGCATGCCCCTCTTCCAGGCCTACGTCCGTGCTAGCGTGTCCCTCAAGAGGGAACACTCCACGGGAACGCTGGAGGCCCACATGGTCGCCACGAGGGGTCAAGACATTGTAAATAAAGACTGCACCTTTGTACTATAATGACTGCTTGATGTATTGTGACCATTGAACGTTTATATACTTTTGGTACACTGTAATATGCATTTGCTGAATAAAGTCCTTGGAAAGGAAAAAAAAAAGAGAGAGAAAGAATATTTCAGGTTAAAGATTCTTCATCGGAATTGCAGAAAAAGTTCTGAAAAGGGGCCACGACCTGAAATGTTGGAATGTTTCTTTTTCTACAGATGCTGGGTGTTTCCTCCTTTTCCATTAGCCGGTGGTACGAGGATCAGGAATGCAGTTTTGCAGTGATGGCAGGAGCTAGGATGGTGAGGGGAGAGCTGGGTGGACTTGAGGAAGAACATCCTTGCTTCGGCCATAGTGAGGGGGGGTGGAGCTCACCATTCGTGGGAGGAGGAGGAGAGGGGGATGAGAACCAAGCATGGTTTTCACAAGCGAAATGAAAAGAAACCTGGGGTAATTTTCAGGTTAAGGGAAAGAATCAGGGAAGGAAACTAAATGGATTGTTGTTTAAGGTGCTGGCAGGAACTCAATGGAATAAATGGCCTTCTTGTGTGCACAGCTGACGGCCTTCATGAGGCACCGAGTGTGGTAGATGCCCTCCAAGGCTGCCTTGGAGGGCATCTACCACACACGGTGCCTCAGGAAGGCCGCCAGCATCCATAAAGACTCCTCACACCCTTGTAATGGACTGTTCGAACTACTTCCCTCCTGCAGACGTTACAAGGCCTTCTACGCCCGAACCTCTAGACTCAGGAACAGCTTCATTCCCAGAGCTATATCGGCTCTGAACTGGCCCTGCTGAGTGCCCCCCACCCCCCATGGACTGTCTCCCTCGGATGGTCACGTCGCACAGACACATCTGCACTTTAGTCTGTTTGAACTGTTTTGACTATTTTAATGTTCTTTTTACAATCCATGTTCTCGGGGTATCTAAATCTAAATTTTATTAGTTATTTAAGTTATGACATCGGATGGAAGCTGCATACCAAATCTCGTTGCACTTATGTGCAATGACAATAAAATATATTATTATTATTATTATTATTATTATTAAATTTAGCTCTTGTACGTACTACTTCATGGGATTTGCTCCTGGTTCTTATACAAGTCTGTAAACAAGCTGCACAGGGATTATCCAACTGATATCCTCCCATTTTGGGGATTTTTAAATCAACAATACAATCCCCGAATCACTCTTGCCTATTCTTGCCCTTTGCTTTTAAAGTGGAATTTTCACAAAACGCTGTCATGGGGGGAAACATCTTTGAGGCTGTGGACCGTTGAGCTTTGCACCTCTGTACCTCTCTCTGGAGAAAAGACTAACTACAGGTCATTTCATCATCACAGAATGTCTCTAAGCTCTTCACATCTTCTGAAGCAGATTGGAAAAAATATCACTGTCAAAGTCCAAGGAAAGTACACAAACTGGCTGCGTTATTTCTATTATGTAGAAAATAATATTCACCAAAAGCACTAAAAATGTCAAGCAACGGTATTCACATCATGATTAACAATTAGGATCATCACTTACGTCTTCCCAGTTCCTCTGGGGTAAATTGCTTTGCTCATTCCAAGCCTTGTAATTCAATTTCAGTGTGAGATTGGAAATGTCAAAATATCTCCAATACAGTATATAGTTTCCTCGTTTTCCCTGTAGATTGTGTGAGCTGGTGTCAGTTATACAATTAGTTCCCCTCCTTGCTACTCTCAATTTCCTATATACTGTTACAACACTGAATTTTTGCACGGACATGTCTTGCCCTCAAGAGATGTTAATTCAAGGCGCAATCTTACCTGCAGTGTGGTTTTGAGATACAGCAAGGAAACAGACCTGTTGGCACAACGAGTCCACAACGACCATTGATCACCCATTCACGCACTACTCCTGTGATCCCACTTGCGCCCCCACTCCCTACATTTTAGGGGCAATTTTACAGAGGCGAATTAACCTGCAAAACCAAATGTCTTTGTGATGTGGGAGGGAAACCAGAGCACCCAGAGGAAACTCACAGTCACAGGGAGAATGTGCAAACTCCGCATTGACAGCACCCAGGGTCAGAATTGAACCTAGGTCTCTGGTGCTGTGAGGCAGCACCTGTATGAGTTGCGCCACTGTGCCTCATGTGCCTTTTGGTGTGCTGGCCTTTATAAATCAGAGCATTGAGTATAGAAGTTGGGATGTAATGTTAAAATTGTACAAGGCATTGGTGAGGCCAATTCTGGAGTATGGTGTACAATTTTGGTCGCCTAACTGTAGGAAGGATGTCAACAAAATAGAGAGAGTACAGAGGAGATTTACTAGAATGTTGCCTGGTTTTCAGCAACTATGTTACAGAGAAAGGTTGAACAAGTTAGGTCTTTATTCTTTGGAGCGCAGAAGGTTAAGGGGGGACTTGATAGAGGTCTTTAAAATGATGAGAGGGATAGACAGAGTTGACGTGGATAAGCTTTTCCCATTGAGAGTAGGGAAGATTCAAACAAGAGGACATGACTTCAGAATTAAGGGACAGAAGTTTAGGGGTAACATGAGGGGAAACTTCTTTACTCAGAGAGTGGTAGCTGTGTGGAATGAGCTTCCAGTGGAAGTGGTGGAGGCAGGTTCGATTTTATCATTTAAAAATAAATTGGATAGTTATATGTACGGGAAAGGAATGGAGGGTTATGGTCTGAGTGCAGGTAGATGGGACTAGGGGATAATAAGTGTTCGGCACGGACTAGAAGTGCCGAGATGGCCTGTTTCCGTGCTGTAATTGTTATATATTATTATATATATGTGTACTTGTGTTCATTTCTACATCTCAATTTGCTTGTCTTGTAGATTGTGTGAGGTGGCATCAGTTATTACAATTAGTTCTCTTCTTTGCTACTCTCAGTCTCCAATACACTGAATTTCTGCATGTACATACTTGACCGCAAGGAATGCTACTCAGTGCACAATTTTGGTTGGAGTGAGGTATTAAATGTTTTCTCCCAGTATCATATCTAAATTGGTTCCCTCTATCTCACCTTGAATGGCCACTCTGTACCACATTACTCCCTCTTTACCGCTCCACTACTCATCCTTTCCTCATGCCCTGTTACTTTGTTTACCTGTGTTCATTTGTACCCCTCAATTTGAGTAGTGTGTCTGAACAGCTGGTGGCGAAGGTGGAGGAATCCAAGTTGTTGGGCATGTTGTTGGAGAATGCGTTGCAGGAATAGAGGAAATAAGAAGAGGGATATTGGGAATGATGGAATTGCACTGCAGGGGACCAGCATGAGGCAGAACAGCCTCTTTCTGTTTGTAATAATAAGTAAGCAAGTTAAGACCATGGTAATAATTTTCAAAAGCAAAATCACATGTGTAAATCAATGCGCAATTTCTATTTGATCATTGATTGAACTTGTATTTAATTAGATTCTTCCGTGTCCCTCAAGCCGAACCACAGTGAGCCTTCCCTTGACTAGTTGTGGCTTGGCATTCCCATTAGAATCAGATGGCTGTGGTTTATCCCACCCAGAGGAATCCACGCTAGTGTGGTGCTGTTAGAACTGCCCTCCACAGATGGGACACTCTGTTCTCCCAGGGTGTCAAATATTCAATTTAAATTTCAAAGAAGAGCAATTTAATTCTCTTATTTTCTTGGTCAATTCTCACCCCCAACCAACTTCAGTGAAACTCTATGTGTGAAACAAAACAATAGATGTTGCACATCTGGAATAAAAACAGGAAACGCTGTAAACACTCAACAGGTCAAGCAGCATCAGTGGAGAGAGAGAGAGTCAATCTGCTAGATCAATGATGATCCATCAGGATCGGATCATTGTCCTGAGATATAAACTGCATGCTTCCCACTCCATAGAAACATAGACAATAGGTGCAGGAGTAGGCCATTCGGCCCTTCGAGCCTGCACCGCCATTCAATATGATCATGGCTGATCATCCAACTCAGAAGTTGCTTGATCCATTGGGCCTTTTCAATCTTTCTTTCAGTAAATTGCTATTTGGTTTGGGTTAGTTCATTATTATCACCTGTACAGTAAAAAGCTTTTGTGTGCATGCTATCTAATTAAATCAGATCATACTATATAAGTATGACCAGACCTTACACAAACATGACAGGTTATGCAAAGAGAAAAATAGCAGAATATAGTTTACAGTATTGAGGCATAACATTTCTAGAGAAAACATCCAATGTCAACACTGGGACTACACACTAGTTTATGAGAGGTTCGTTCAAGACTCGAATAACAGCGGGGAAGAATCTGGTTGCACATGCTTTCCTGCTCTTGTATTTTGTGCCCAAGAAGGAGAGGGGAGAAGAGAGATGTTCCAGGGATGAGTGTAGTTTAGCTCCTTTAGTTCCAGGAGAATATTACACACACTATTCTGGTAAAGCCTACTGCACATATTGGCATGGTGGCAAAGCGGTAGAGCTGCTGCATTTACCCGGGTTCAATCCTGACTATGGGTGCTGTCTGTGTGGAGTTTGCACGTTCTTCCCATGACCTGCGTGGGTTTTCACCAGGAACTGCGGTTTCCTCTTGCACTCCAAAGATACACAGGTTTGTAGGTTAATTGGCTTGGTAAAATTGTAAATTGTCCCTGCTGTGTGTCGGATAGTGTTAGTGTGCGGGATGGCTGGTTGGCGCAAACTCGTTGGGCCGAAAGACCTGTTTCCATGCTGTATCCCTAAACTAAACTAAACTAAAACTAAATATGTATATAAATACCCCTGACATTCGGTAACCAAGGAAAGAACCATTCCCAGCCATCAACACATTCTTCTGAAACTTTAACCTAACCACAAATAAATGCCAAATAATGACAGCTTGTAAGTACACCCTGTCCAAATGTCAGCGTTGAAACTGGTTTAATTCATTAATCAGAAATGTGCACCCACATCTGGAATCCCAATCACTCACAGGTGGCCGATAACCGATGCTTTGGTCAAAATTGTGCCTTCCCAATCCCCCATTCGCTGTGATGGTATTTCAGTCTCAGTCACAGAGGCCGACGTCAGGAAATCCTTCAGTGGGGTGAACCCCCGAAAAGCGCCTGGACCTGATGGTATACCTGGTCGTGTTCTAAAAACCTGTGCGGACCAACTGGCTGGAGTTTTTACGGACATTCTCAACCTCTCACTTCTGAGGTCTGAGGTCCCCACCTGCTTTAAAAGGGCATCAATTATACCAGTGCCCAAGAAGAGTAAGGTGACATGCCTCAATGACTATCGACCAGTGACACTAACGCCGGTGGTGATTAAGTGCTTTGAGAGGTTGATCATGGAGCAAATCAACTCCTACCTCGACATAAACCTGGACCCACTGCAGTTCGCTTACCGCAACAACAGATCAACGGTGGATACGATCTCGCTAGCCCTCCACTCCGCTCTGGACCACTTGGACAACAAAAACTCATATGTCAGGTTGTTATTCATCGATTACAGTTCGGCATTTAACATAATCATCCCCTCCAAACTGGTTACCAAACTCGCAGAACTGGGTCTCTGCGCATCCCTCTGCAATTGGATCCTCGACTTCCTCATTTACAGCCCACAGTCTGTTCGTATTGGTGGAAATATGTCAGCCTCGAAAACAATCAGCACGGGAGCACCTCAAGGCTGCGTGCTCAGCCCCCTGCTGTACTCACTCTATACTCATGACTGCGTAGCCAGTCACAGTGCGAACTCCATCATCAAGTTCGCTGACGACACCACTGTTGTGGGACGTATCACTGATGGAATGAGTCAGAGTACAGAAGAGAGATCGAGCAACTGTCCATATGGTGCCAGCGCAATAACCTGGCCCTCAACACCAGCAAAACCAAGGAACTGATTGTGGACTTTGGAAGGAGTAGGAGGGGGACCCACACCCCCATTTATATCGGAAATGTCCTCGTTCTTCAGGGAACGGGGATTCCCCTCCGCCACCATAGATGAGGCTCACACCAGGGTCTCATCCATACCCCGTAACACTGCTCTCTCTCCCCATCCCCGCACATGCAACAAGGGCAGAGTCCCTCTGGTCCTCACCTTTCACCCCACCAGCCGGCAAATACAACACATAATCCTCCGCCATTTCCGCCACCTCCAACGTGACCCCACCACTCGCCACATCTTCCCATCTCCCCCCATGTCTGCCTTCCGCAAAGACCGCTCCCTCCGCAACTCCCTCGTCAATTCTTCCCTTCCCTCCCGCACCACCCCCTCCCCGGGCACTTTCCGTTGCAACCGCAAGAAATGCAACACCTGTCCCTTCACCTCCCCCCTCGACTCCATTCAAGGTCCCAAGCAGTCGTTCCAGGTGCGACAAAGGTTCACCTGTATCTCCTCCAACCTCATCTACTGCATCCGCTGCTCTAGATGTCAGCTAATTTACATCGGTGAGACCAAGCGTAGGTTGGGCGACCGTTTCGCCGAACACCTCCGCTCAGTCCGCCTTAACCTACCTGACCTCCCGGTGGCTCAGCACTTCAACTCCCCCTCCCATTCCCAATCCGACCTCTCTGTCCTGGGTCTCCTCCATTGCCAGAGTGAGCAACAGCGGAAATTGGAGGAACAGCACCTCATATTCCGTCTGGGGTCCTTGCGCCCTTATGGCATCAACATTGAATTCCCCCAATTTGGCTAGCCTGTGCTGTCCCCTCCCCTTCCTTCACCCTCTAGCTGTCTCCTCCCACCCTCCCATCCGCCCGCCCTCGGGCTCCTCCTCCTCCCTTTTTCCTTCTTTCTTTCCCCACCCCCCATCAGTCTGAAGAAGGGTTTCGGCCCGAAACGTCGCCTATTTCCTTCGCTCCATAGATGCTGCTGCACCCGCTGAGTTCCTCCAGCAATTTTGTGTACCCCCCATTTATATCAACGGGTCGATGGTTGAAAGGGTCAAGAGCTTCAAATTCCTGGGCGTGCACATCTCTGAAGATCTTTCCTGGTCCGAGAACACTGATGCAATTATCAAAAAAGCCTATCAGTGCCTCTACTTCCTGAGAAGATTACGGAGTCGGTTTGTCAAGGAAGACTCTCTCTACCTTCTACAGGTGCACAGTAGAGAGCATGCTTACCGGTTGCATCGTGGCTTGGTTCGGCAATTTGAGTGCCCTGGAGAGGAAAAGACTACAAAAAGTAGTAAACACTGCCCAGTCCATCATCGACCTTCCTTCCATCGAGGGGATTTATCGCAGTCGCTGCCTCAAAAAGGCTGGCAGTATCATCAAAGACCCACACCATCCTGGCCACACACTCATCTCCCTGCTACCTTCAGGTAGAAGGTACAGGAGCCTGAAGACTGCAACATCCCCACAGCCATCAGGCTATTAAACGTGGCTCGGACAAAATTCTGATTATTAATAACCCATTTTCTGTTATTTGCACTTTATCAGTTTATTTATTCATGTGTGTATATATTTATATTATGGTATATGGACACACTGATCTGTTTTGTAGTAAATGCCTACTATGTTCTGTGTGCTGAAGCAAAGCAAGAATTTCATTGTCCTATCAGGGACACATGACAATAAACTCACTTGAACTTGAATTGCATTGAATACCATGAAATCATTTATTTAATTGTTACATTCCCATATATTTTACTTACGTAAGGACAGAGAAGGCTGGGGATATTCAACAGTGTGCAGCGGTAGAGTTGCTGCCTTACCGCTCCATAGACTTGCGCGATGGGTTAACATATGATGAGCGTTTGACAGCACTGGGCCTGTACTCGCTGGAGTTTAGAAGGTTGAGGGGGGTACCTCATTGAAACTTACCGAATAGTGAAAGGCTTGGATAGAGTGGATGTGGAGAGGATGTTTCCATTAGTGGGAGAGTCTCGAACTAGAGGTCATAGCCTCAGAATTAAAGGACATTCCTTGAGGAAGGAGATGAGGAGGAATTTCTTTAGTCAGAGGGTGGTGAATCTGTGGAATTCTTTGCCACAGAAGGCTGTGGAGGCCAAGTCAGTTGATATTTTTAAGGACGAGCTAGATAAATTCTTGATTAGTACAGGTGTCAGAGGTTATGGGGAGAAGGCAGGAGAATGGGGTTAGGGGGTAGGGATAGAAATCAGCCATGATTGAATGGTGGACAATGGGCCAAATGACCTAATTCTGTTCCTTTCACCTATGACCTTATGACCTGGGTTTGATTCTGACTATGGGTGCTGTCTGTACGGAGTTTGTATGTTCTCCCCATGACTGTGTGGCCCCAGTTTCCTCCCACATTCCAAAGACGTGTAGATTTGTAGGTTAATAGGCTTGGATAAATTGTCCCTGGTGTGTAGGATAGTGTACAGGTTATCGTAGGTCGGCATGGACTCGGTGGGCCGAAAAGACTGCTTCCATTTTGTATCTTTAAACTAAACTAAGATCAAGAAGCATCTATGGAAAGAGAACCTTCGAGTTGACCTTGCAGACCAAAGACCAATATCTCATCAAGACACAAGAGACTGCAGATGCTGGAATCTTGAGCATCAAACAAAGTGCTGGATGAACTCAGTGGGGTCAGGCAACATCTGTGGAGGGAAATGAACAGTAAGATTTGCTATGGGATCATTCTTCAGACCTCTTCTTCCATCAGTTCCATCTCTCCATTCCTCTCTGCAGATGTTGCAGATGTTGCCCGACCTACTAACTTCCTCTAGCACTTTTTAACCAAATGATCACACCAGCTTTGTGGTCTGCAAAAAATAATAAAGTACACTCTGTAAATTCCATGTGACAGGCTATGTAATCTGAACCATATTACTATCATGTGGAATTCCATACATGGCTTTCTGATATTAATTACATCTAATTATAGGCTGGATGGTGCTGAGGGAGTGCTGAACTGTCACAGGTTCCTATCTCTTGGATAAGATGTTAAACCAAGCCCAGCTGCTCTCTCAAGTGGGAACAAATGAGCCACGCCATTAGAGCAAGGCAGTTATCCTAATTTTCCTGGTCATAAGGTCATAAGTGATAGGAATGGAATTAGGCCATTCAGCCCATCAAGTCTACTCTGCCATTCAATCATGGCTGACTATCTCTCCTCCTAATCCAATTCTCTTGCCTTCTCCCCATAACTCCTGACACCCACATTAATCAAGAATCAATCTATCTCTGTCTTAAAAATATCCATTGCATACAATTTAAAGTCTTACATAGATTACACTACTCTAAAATAAAACTAAATAGAATCTTCCCACAAATCTCTCCTATTTGTGATAAATGTCTACATCTCGAGGCTAATTTAACACATACGTTTGCAAATTGTATAAAAATTAAACATTTCTGGACTGATATTTTTGAAATAATTTCAGAAGTTATTAATACAAAACTGGATCCAAACTCAAAATTAATAATACTTGGAATATCAGAGCAAAGTTTAACACTCATAACAAGCCAAAGAAATTTCCTCGACTACAGTATAATAACCGGGAAAAAATTAATATTAAAATTTTGGAAAGGCCCTACGACCCCCACAATTAAAATGTGGATTGTGGAAATGTCGGAGACCCTATATCTAGAAAGAATTAGACTTGTCTTAATGGACAAACAAGAACTTTTTGATAAAATATGGGCTCCATTCATTAATTATCTGACGGGATAGATTGGCCCGGCACGAAAACCCAACTGAAACTTGAACTCAGGATTAGATGAAAAGTCATACTTTATAATCTACGAACCTATCTCCAATGACGTATTATAAGTAATCCATTCCACCTTTTATGTTTTTTTTGATATTTGTAACTTTTCTCTCTCTTTCTCTCTTTTTCTATATAAAAAAAACCCACTAGAAGTAGAAGTAATCGACAATTGAAAATTTTAATAATGTATGATTGATGTATATGAAAAGTTTTTTTACTATAATATGTAACTATACTTTATAATATGTCTACTTCTAATAAAATAAAATAAAAATAAAAATAATAAAATTAAAAAATAAAAATATCCATTGACTTAGCCTCCACAGCCTTCCGTGGCAAATACTTCCAGATTCACCATTATTTATCCCTCAAATGAGATCTGAAAACGCAGCGGACCTGGTAGTTAAGGGGACCTTGCTGAGCATAAATCTGCTGGAATGTCATCAAAAGTCTGCATTTGAAACTCTCTCCACCGACTGTAATTCGTGGTTTGGTCTGAAACTGCTAACGGCATTGGAAAAATCCAACTCCTTCCACTTACCAGTAAATGGTCATAGAAATAAGCAGTGATGCAGTGTCAGTCCCTGACTGGGGCAGGCTCTGTCTGGGGAAAGTCATGTATTGCTGAGCCCTGGTGCTTGTTGCCCAGGAGTAAGTGATTTTCTGACTCTCAAAACTAACTGCTTCTGTTATCATTTCACACCTCCAGATTAGCCTTAAGGGCCTGTCCCACGAGCATGCGGCAAGCGCGACCAAACCGGAAGAGGGGGCCGCGCGGAGGTCGAGTGATCCGGTACGAGTTGACGTGAAGTTCGAGCGAAGTCCGCGGGAAGTTCGCGTTAGGCGTACGCCATCAAGACGCTGCGTACGGCGTCGAGACGCTGCGCACGCCCCATCGAGGCGGTGCATACGGTCTCAATGCAGCTGTGGGCCGCAGGCCGTTGCCGCGTGGAATTTTTGGACAGTGTCAGTTTTTCGGAGCCCCGCGCGATGTCGGGACCAGCTCCGCACAACTCCATACGGCTCCGGTGATCGAAGTGGGACCGGCCCCGCGAGGCCGTACGGCTCAAGCGACCACGTTAGGTCGCGCTCGCCGCATGCAGTCGCATGCTCGTGGGACAGGCCCTTTAGGCATCCAGGCCATTACCCAATTTCCAAAACTATCTTGTGTTGAGCCAAAGTAACAGGGGGACATGTCTGGCCTCAATCACAGGGCTCCATCTAAAACAGATAAGGTGAAATTCTCTTTTTCAGAGGGTCTTGCCTCTTCCTCAGAGGACTGTAGAATCGGAGTCTTTGACTATTTTTAAGACAGAAGTAATTAGGGTACGAAGCAAAAGGGTGAAGGTTTCTTATGAATAGAAAAGAGCACAATCGTATTTACACTCCGATCAGATTTATTAAATGTAGAGTGTACTCAAAGGGGCCGAGTGGCCTATTCCTGTTGCTAACACGATGTTCTTACATGTTCGATACATTCTTAAAAATGACACCAGCTCAGACCCTCAGTTTAGGAGAGTGAGTGGCCCTAAAGCTGAGATTTAAGGAAGGTCCAAGAGAAGGAAAGAGGAGGCATCTCGTGATGGAATTCCAGTGTTCAAACGGCAAGAGGAATTGGAAGAGAGCAGAAATCTCAAGAGGTTTTGAGGCTGGAGGGTTACAACTTCTCCCCTGTATGGTCGCTCGTTTATGACCAGGTACCATCCAGTTAGTAACTGGAGAGAAGGGTCAGCAATTCACACCTTGCAAGTGCCACCGGGTTTGAACAGTCGCCCAGGACCTTCAGGTCCTTAAGCAAACCCAGCGGTGTCGTAACTCTCATTTTATTCCCACATTCCCACTTCATAGCAAAAGGATTTGAGTATAGGAGCAGGGAGGTTCTACTGCAGTTGTACAGGGTCTTGGTGAGACCACACCTGGAGTATTGCGTACAGTTTTGGTCTCCTAATCTGAGGAAAGACAATCTTGCCAGAGTACAGAGAAGGTTCACCAGACTGATTCCTGGGATGTCAGGACTTTCATATGAAGAAAGACTGGATAGACTCGGCTTGTACTCGCTATAATTTAGAAGATTGAGGGGGGATCTTATAGAAACTTACAAAATTCTTAAGGGGTTGGACAGGCTAGATGCAGGAAGATTGTTCCCGATGTTGGGGAAGTCCAGAACAAGGGGTCACAGTTTAAGGATAAGGGGGAAATCTTTTAGGACCGAGATGAGAAAAACATTTTTCACACAGAGAGTGGTGAATCTCTGGAATTCTCTGCCACAGAAGGTAGTTGAGGCCAGTTCATTGGCTATATTTAAGAGGGAGTTAG
Source organism: Amblyraja radiata (assembly GCF_010909765.2). Classification (NCBI taxonomy): domain Eukaryota; kingdom Metazoa; phylum Chordata; class Chondrichthyes; order Rajiformes; family Rajidae; genus Amblyraja; species Amblyraja radiata. Next base: position 26,701,053 of record NC_045959.1, on the reverse strand, counting down.
ATGTGGCCCTTGTGGCTAAAGGTATCAGGGGGTATGGAGAGAAGGCAGGTACAGGATGCGGAGTTGGATGATCAGCCATGATCATATTGAATGGCGGTGCAGGCTCGAAGGGCCGAATGGCCTACTCCTGCACCTATTTTCTATGTTCCTATCTCAAATTACACCTCATTCAAACACTAATGAAAGGAATTAATGAATTTCAAGACTTAAGTTTGGATGGCAATCACTGAGCAGTCATTGTGCAAGTTAAACAGCCACTGAATTAATTCAACTAATTATTCAGCCATTGTGTTAGGATGGTTTAAGAAGGAACTGCAGATGCTGGAAAATCGAAGGTAGACAAAAGTGCTGTGGAAACTCAGCAGGTGAGGCAGCATCTATGGAGTGAAGGAAATAGGCAACGTTTCGGGCTGAAACCCTTCTTCAGACCCTTCAGTCTTCAGGATGGTTACTGCCAATTAGGTTGTCAGCAAAGATCTTAGAGCGGTTGTCAGCTTGTCTCTCTCATGTCTCAGACGGAAGGAGTTGAATGGGACAGAGTTTGGGTTAGAGGTGCAATAGTGCTGTAATGAAGTTGCTAAACTTGAATCCAGCTGTTGGACTATCAATGCACAAACATGGGTTCAAATCCTGAGGCAGCCATTATTCACCAGAAAAAGAGACACAAAATACTGGAGTAACTCAGTGGATCATGCGGCATCTTTGAAGAACATGCTTCGGAACAATGGTGCAGTGGTAGAGTTGCTGCCTACAGCACCGGAGACCCAGGTTCAATCCTGGCTATGGGTGCTGTCTACACAGAGTTTGTACGTTCTCCCTTTGACCGCATGGGTTTTCACCATGTGCTCCGGTTTCCTTCCACACTCCAAGATACACAGGTTTGTAGATTACTTGGCTTCTGTAAAATTGTAAATGTCCTTACTGTGTCGGACAGTGCAAATGTATGTGTGATCATTGGTCGGTGCGGACTCAGTGGGTCAAAGAACCTGTTTCCACGCTGTATCTCTAAAGTCTAAAGATGCTGCCTGACCCACTGATTTACTCCAACACTTTGCGGTTTTTTTGTTGTCAAATTAGCATCTGCCATTCCTTGTATCTCCTCATCACCCACTAGTCCTGCTTCAGGGCCTCGACCTGAAATGTCAGCAATTCTTTTCCCTCCACAAATGCTGCCTGACCCCCTGAATTCTTCCAACAGTTTGTTTATGCTCCAGATTCCAACATCTGTTGTCTCTTTTGTCTATGTTATAATTCATATTGAAATAATTATATATATTTGGAATTATAAATAGGTCCAGTTCATGAATGCTGCTGGGATTGACACCCGTCCTTCCCTGTTCTAGCCTGGCTGCAACTCCAATCATTAGGAAGGTTGACTCCAATAGCCCCAATATGGACTATTAACTCTGGCCAAACTTTAACTGCCAGCCATGCCTACAGCTCTATAAAGGACATGGGATATTTCTCAACATTCGGACTACTGATATTAATACAGTGTTGGAGCATAGGAAAATAGGAGCAGGAGTAGGCCACTCGGCCTCACCGTTCAATATGATCATGGCTGATCTGCCACAGGCCTCAATTCCTCTTCTGTGCCAGTTCCCACAGCTCTCAGTTTTCCACATTCCCTGTTCTTTCAATAGATTATTTGTCTTCTCTTTAAATATTCCAGTGATCCAGCTTCTATCACCTCTGGGAAGAGAATGCAGTGCAGCGCTGTGCAGCGCTGGAGCGCCATTGCGGGGCAGGCGGTGCCTTGCCTGGGTCGCCGGCGCTGGAACCCCGGTGAGCTTGGACCGGCGTTAAAAACATCGCGGAGCTGCGGGCGGCGGCGCTGAACTTTACATCGGGAGCCTGGGATCTCTCAATGAGATCGCCAGTTGAGCTCCATTCGGCGCGGCCTTGTCGGCTCCGGAAGCCGCGGTCTCGAGTAGGGAGGCGGCCATTCCAGGGTTCCCATGCCGCTGAGAGGACTCTCCCAACGCCGGAACATCATCACCCGGCGAGGACGGCCTGGAACATCGGGCCTCCGTAGAGGCAACTGTGGAGGCCTCAATAGGCCCGACTATGGGTGGACATTGGGGATGGGACTGGACTTTGTGCCTTCCCCCATAATGGGAACCATTGTGGGGGGATGTTTTTATGTTAAAGCTATTTATTTTGTTATGTTTGTATTCTTTTTTATGTGCTGCATTGGCAAAAATAATTTCACTACACCTAGGTGTATGTGACAATAAATCAACCTTTGAACCTTTGAGAATTCGAAAGATTCACAACCCTCTGCAGGAAGTTCCAACTCAGTTTTTAAAACATGGCCCACTTACTGTGTCTTGTAGCTATGTCCCCTTGTTCATGATTTTCACTCCAGTGTTGGTGTTCTGTTCTCAATCCATTTATCTACATGTTGAATTCTAGAAGTACTGTATAACATTTGTTTTCTTATCACATATTCCCATTTGGTATTAATTTGTTTACCATGGATGTTATTAATTTCATAATTTTTGCTCAGTAATATTCCTAAGAGGCACAAAGTCTCTATCTGAAGCTCACAGATGCTGAGATTTGGATGCTCCATAGTATAGGTATGTGAAGCATTCTATCAGTATGTATTGGTTCATCCTATTCACACAGTTGTCTGGAGTATTTGCTAGTGCTGTCGGGGAGGATTTAAACTAATGTGGCAGGGGGATGGGTGCATGAGCAGAGAGACAGAGGGGTGTAAAATGAGGGTAGAAGCAATAGGTAGCAAGGTGAAAAGTAAAAGTGGCAGGCAGGCAAATCCAGGGCAAAAATCAAAAAGGGCCACTTTTCATCATAATTGTACAAGGGTTAAGAGTGTTGTAAAAACAAGCCTGAAGGCTTTGTGTCTCAATGCGAGCATTCGTAATAAGGTGGATGAGTTGAATGTGCAGATAGTTATTAATGAATATGATATAGTTGGGATTACGGAGACATGGCTCCAGGGTGACCAAGGCTGGGAGCTGAACATTCAGGGATATTCAATATTCAGGAGGGATAGACAGAAAGGAAAAGGAGGTGGGGTAGCATTGCTGGTTAGAGAGGAGATTAACGCAATAGAAAGGAAGGACATTAGCTTGGAGGATGTGGAATCGATATGGGTAGAGCTGCGAAACACTAAGGGGCAGAAAACGCTAGTGGGAGTTGTGTACAGGCCACCTAACAGTAGTAGTGGATTTGGGGATGGCATCAAACAGGAAATTAGAAATGCGTGCAACAAAGGTAAAACAGTTATAATGGGTGACTTCAAGCTACATATAGATTGGGTGAATCAAATTGGCAGGGGTGCTGAGGAAGAGGATTTCTTGGAATGTATGCGGGATAGTTTTCTAAACCAACATGTAGAGGAACCAACGAGAGTGCAGGCTATTCTAGACTGGGTATTGAGTAATGAGGAAGGGTTAGTTAGCAATCATGTTGTGCATGGCCCCTTGGGCAAGAGTGACCATAATATGGTTGAGTTCTTCATTAGGATGGAGAGTGACATAATTCAGATTCAGATTCAGATTCAGATTCAGATTCAATTTTAATTGTCATTGTCAGTGTACAGTACAGAGACAACGAAATGCATTTAGCATCTCCCTGGAAGAGCGACATAGCAAATGATTTAAATAAATAATAATAAGTGATAATAAGTGTCCGGGGGGTGGGGGGGTGATTGACAGTCACCGAGGTACGTTGTTGAGTAGAGTGACAGCCGCCGGGAAGAAGCTGTTCCTGGACCTGCTGGTTCGGCAACGGAGAGACCTGTAGCGCCTCCCGGATGGTAGGAGGGTAAACAGTCCATGGTTGGGGTGAGAGCAGTCCTTGGCGATGCTGATTAATTCAGAAACAAGGGTTCTGAACTTAAAGAAAGGTAACTTTGAGGGTATGAGACGTGAATTGGCCAAGATTGACTGGCAATTGATTCTTAAAGGGTTGACGGTGGATATGCAATGGAAGGCATTTAAAGACTTCATGGATGAACTACAACAATTGTTCATCCCAGTTTGGCAAAATAATTAATCAGGGAAGGAAGTGCATCCGTGGATAACAAGGGAAATCAGGGATAGTATCAAAACAAAAGAAGAAGCATACAAATTAGCCAGAAAAAGCAGCCTACCAGAGGACTGGGAGAAATTCAGAGTCCAGCAGAGGAGGACAAAGGGCTTAATTAGGAAATGGAAAATAGATTATGAAAGAAAACTGGCTGGGAACATAAAAACTGACTGCAAAAGTTTTTATAGATATGTGAAGAGAAAAAGATTAGTTAAAACAAATGTAGGTCCCTTGCAGTCAGAAACAGGTGAATTGATCATGGGGAACAAGGACATGGCAGACCAATTGAATAACTACTTTGAACCGACATAAATAATCTGCCGGAAATAGCAGGGGACCGGGGGTCAAATGAGATGGAGGAACTGAGTGAAATCCAGGTTAGCCGGGAAGTGGTGTTAGGTAAATTGAATGGATTAAAGGCCGATAAATCCCCAGGGCCAGATAGGTTGCATCCCAGAGTACTTAAGGAAGTAGCCCCAGAAATAGTGGATGCATTAGTGATAATTTTTCAAAACTCTTTAGATTCTGGAGTAGTTCCTGAGGATTGGAGGGTAGCTAAGTAACCCCACTTTTTAAAAAGGGAGGGAGAGAGAAAACAGGGAATTACAGACCAGTTAGTCTAACATCGGTAGTGGGGAAACTGCTAGAGTCAGTTATTAAAGATGGGATAGCAGCACATTTGGAAAGTGGTGAAATCATTGGACAAAGTCAGCATGGATTTATGAAAGGTAAATCATGTCTGACGAATCTTATAGAATTTTTCGAGGATGTAACTAGTAGAGTGGATAAGGGAGAACCAGTAGATGTGTTATATCTGGACTTTCAGAAGGCTTTCGACAAGGTCCCACATAAGAGATTAGTATGCAAACTTAAAGCACACGGTATTGGGGGTTCAGTATTGATGTGGATAGAGAACTGGCTGGCAGACAGGAAGCAAAGAGTAGGAGTAAACGGGTCCTTTTTAGAATGGCAGGCAGTGACTAGTGGGGTACCGCAAGGCTCAGTGCTGGGACCCCAGCTATTTACAATATATATTAATGATCTGGATGAGGGAATTGAATGCAACATCTCCAAGTTTGCGGATGACACGAAGCTGGGGAGCAGTGTTAGCTGTGAGGGGGATGCTAGAAGGCTGCAAGGTATAAGTTGGGTGAGTGGGCAAATGCATGGCAGATACAGTATAATGTGGATAAATGTGAGGTTATCCACTTTGGTGGCAACAGGAAAGTAGACCATTATCTGAATGGTGGCCGATTAGGAAAAGGGGAGATGCAACGAGACCTGGGTATCATGGTTCACCAGTCATTGAAAGTAGGCATGCAGGTGCAGCAGGCAGTGAAGAAAGCGAATGGTATGTTAGCATTCATAGCAAAAGGATTTGAGTATAAGAGCAGGGAGGTTCTACTGCAGTTGTACAGGGTCTTGGTGAGACCACACCTGGAGTATTGCGTACAGTTTTGGTCTCCAAATCTGAGGAAAGACATTCTTGCCATAGAGGGGGTACAGAGAAGGTTCACCAGACTGATTCCTGGGATGGCAGGACTTTCATATGAAGAAAGACTGGATAGACTCAGCTTGTACGCGCTATAATTTAGAAGATTGAGGGGGGATCTTATAGAAACTTACAACATTCTTATGGGGTTGGACAGGCTAGATGCAGGAAGATTGTTCCCGATGTTGGGGAAGTCCAGAACAAGTGGTCACAGTTTAAGGATAAGGGGGAAGTCTTTTAGGACTGAGATGAGAAAAACATTTTTCACACAGAGAGTGGTGAATCTGTGGAATTCTCTGCCACAGAAGGTAGTTGAGGCCAGTTCATTGGCTATATTTAAGAGGGAGTTAGATGTGGCCCTTGTGGCTAAAGGGATCAGGGGGTATGGAGAGAAGGCAGGTACAGGATACTGAGTTGGATGATCAGCCATGATCATATTGAATGGCGGTGCAGGCTTGAAGGGCCGCATGGCCTACTCCTGCACCTATTTTCTATGTTTCTATGAGTAGCCACTGTGTGATATGATAGGCGTCAGCGCCTCACTAACTGGGTATCTTCTTTACAAATGAATGGGAAATAGACATGACAAGAAGTAGAAATTATTTATTTCATTCCTCAGATGGAGCTCAAGTAGATTCGGATGTCTGATTTATACACCTTTTTCTAGACCCACTTTCGGAGTATTTGAGGGTCCCATCAGCCAGAGAAGATGTCAAACCAAGGTTCTCTGCCAGCTCACAAGAACACCAGTATAAGCTTGCTTTGTGGGAAGAAGGGAATGAAATGTTCCTGGTGTCTGCACCCAGACTCCTCCCTCACACTGACTACATCATCCAACACTGCATTATCTGGTCTTTGACACTAAGACAGTGGGCTCTTGGATTGATTCCTGGGATCTGGAGACTATATTATGGGATTCAGACAATTGAATGATATTGTCATTGAAACTTACAAAATCCCTGAGAGGACACAACGTGTTTCGCAGTTAGTGGGCATTACTAGCAAGGCTAATGTGTATTTCCAAATTGTACCTGCCCTGGAGAAGATGTGGTGAGCTGCCAATGTCTGTACACTTTGCTACAACTGAGTGGCTTGCTTGATAATTTCAAAGTGCTGATAATTCAATCACATTTCTGTGGGCTGGAGCGACATGTAGGTCACATCAGATGAAGCCTGCAGATCATGTTTCCAAAGAGTCGTGAACCAGAGGGAGTTTGAACAACAATCCTGTAATTTCATGGCCATTGTTACAGAGAGTCTTTTTAGATAAAATTCCAAATTAATTTAACAATTCAAATTAATCAACTGTTGTAGTGGAATTCTAACTCACTCGAGATCTTTGCTCAAGGCCATTAAATGACTGCTTCTACTGCTGATGGTTTCATAACAGAATTGAGACAATGTCTCCACTAACTGGAAAATCTCAAACCATGGGTGGTCTCAGGTTCATGGCTTAGCCATGCAGGATGAAGGTGAACTATGCAAAAGTTGCCCGTCTTTGAATTCTGGTCCCCAGAGGAATTGAGTAGATTCAAGGAAGCACATTAAGAACCTGTACATCAGTCAGGAATGTAGATTAAAGATCAGCCATAATCTTCATAATCTTATTAAATGGCTATGGGGCTTGAGGGGTGAGCGGTCTTCTTCAGCTCCTACTTCCTTATTCAGTTTGTAAAAAAGATAACATTGTTGGTCAAGCAGTTTACCTAAGGGCAACTAAAAGAGACCAGTCAGTAAGCCAGAGTGGGCTTAGTAAATTTGTGTTAAATATTGAGTACCTTTTTGTCTAATGTCATAAGGTGTCCATGCACCGAAGGGAAAAGTTGGAATCAACTTTGGTTGAGACTAGCTTGGATAGAAATCCAGGAGAAAATAAATGAATGGTGAGAATTTGTATGATTCCCTGAGAAAATGGAGGAAATTAAGGTGGAATTATTTATTAGGCAGCAAACTAATTCTGGCTGATGTTAATTGCCAGGGTATAATGAGTAATATCTTGCAACAAGAAGAGATAAATTCATTGTTACATTGGACTGTTTATTGGCAATCAAACCAGAGAAAAGTTCATGGTTGCTCTAATTAGTCAACCTCAAATCATTTGGGAACATTTGTCCTTCACGGATCAGTGTTTTCAAGGAAGAGATTATCCAGTTAGCAGATGTCATACACTACATTAAAAATGCTGACCCAATGAGTAGGAATGTTACAACATTTTGAGATTTTAAAAATCAAGCCTGTAATTTATCCCATCAGACAAAGCATAAAAAGATATTTAATTTGATACCTAATTCACTTTCTTATCTTCAGTATTAAAAAAGATATGGTCATTTTCATACTCGGAAATTAGCATCTTGTGCCCTATTGCTTTTCCATTAACTTAACACAAAAGCTGTGATCGAGGACAGTCAATTGACATAAAAGCCCATAACTTTCTTATTGAAAATAAGAGAACTGAATGAAATGTTCAGTTATTATATATTGAAGCATTCTGAAACAAATATGATACATCGTACTTGGATGACCTGAAATTAAAGCATATAATTAGTTAGTTACCTAATTGTAGATAATTACAAAATTGATCGTTGTGACGGAAATAGTAATAAACACCCAGACTGCCTTGAAAATTCAGAAATGTGATATTCTCAAGAACAGAACGTAATATTATTGTAACATTTGTAACATTAAAACAAATAGTAAATACCCAACAAAATAATCATATTCATCAGTGTCATCAAAGTGTTCAACACAGTGGCGGACACCAGGTCACGTAAATTCAATGACAACACAGAATGGATGTTGAATCATAGAGTGTTAAAGGATATTGTTTCTAGGTATGGAACACCGGATATGGATTTGTTCGCTTCAAGATTAAATCATCAGTTACCGAAGTATGTTGCATGGGAACCAGACCCAGGGGCAGTAGCGGTAGACGCGTTCTCGCTACATTGGGGTGGAATATTTTTCTATGCATTCCCCCCATTCTGCTTTGTCAGTCGATGTCTGCAAAAAATTCAGCAGGACTCTGCCTCCGGCATTCTGGTAGTCCCTGACTGGCCCACTCAGCTATGATATCCTCTCATGCTGGGCATGGTTGTAGAATCTGTCATGACGGTTCCCAAAAGCAAGTCTCTGCTAACTAATCCCATTTCTGGTGAAGTACATCCTCTGCATGATCGGCTGAACTTATTGATTTGCAGGTTTTGAGAAGACCTTTCCTCGGACTGGGACTAGCTGATCGTATGGTGGATGTGCTAATTGCGGCCTGGAGAAACAGTACCCAAAAACAATATGCCCCATAGTAAATACCCAACAAAAAAATCATATTCATCAGTGTCATCAAATCAATTAAATTCATCTAAAGTCAATTACTAGATCTAAACATCTATTCAATTCTTAAGAAAAGGCTATAAATATTTGTTTAAATAGAGAATAACACAAATTTTACTTCGGAGTCACGTGAGTGACTACGTGAAGAGCCCGTCAGCCCGCATGCGCGTCATTACGTCTAACGCATGGCGCTGCAACTGGCTGGTAGGCGCGTCGCTCCACCAGCGGTAAGTTTTAAAAGACCACCAGGTATGTTCTTGAACTTAGTCTGCGGTCGTTTGTCTTCCGTTCTTGTTGCAGCTTCAAGAACGGACAAGCATGGATAAGGCGAGGGTGAAGTCTCGACGGGCTGCAGGGAGAACCGCTTCGGAAGACCGCGGGAGTGCGGTCAGCGGGCGGCAGTCCGTTTCACCATCGCGTTCGCTGACAGCACAGCCAGCGACTTCGGGCTCGGTGCCCATGGAGAGCACTGTGGTTACCCCGCGGGTCGGGAAGGCCAAGTGCAAGTCCAACAGGCCGGTTGACTCGGATGAGTCCGGCCGGGAGGGTTCGCCTCCTCCAGCGGGGAGCGTTGTCGGACGCCTTTCCCGAGTGGAGCATCTTATGGAGAAGATGCTCCAACATGATATGCTCCAACATATATGGGAGTTATATCAGAGCGGGTCTCCGGGGCCCGCAGCTGCGTCTGGTGCAGGGCTGCATTATGTCTCCCCATCAGAGGATGGGAGTGTAGGCCACCAGTCCTGGGCAGACTCGCATTGCACTGAGATGCGGGGGGAACGTTTAATACGGGACCCGCGAGAAGCAGAGGTGCCAACCATGGTCTCCAAGTTCGCAATGCCGTCGCTAGTTGGGGAGCCGCTGGACGAAGAGCTGGCGGCCAGCATTAATTACCTCACTTCCCACCAACTTCAAGAGCAGGTGATGATGGAGACAGTCATGAGGTACCACGTGCCCAGCAATTGCGCCTCCCTCAAGGTACCGGCGGTGAATAGTTCCATTTGGAGCTACATTGGTGGTGGCATTAAGACCCAAGAGGTCAAATTACAGAGAATCCTGAATCTGCTGGCGTCGGGGGTTGACAGCATTCGCCAGGTCTGTGGACAGGCAGCGCCTTATCTGAGGCTCAACGGGACTGCAATGGTATTGTTGTGTAATGCACAATTTGAAATTAATTGCTTTCGCAAGAATGCCATTCGTCCTGTTCTCGACCCCAAGTTTGCGGGGTTGTGCAAGTCCAGTAATGTGCAGCCGCCCAATTTACTGTTTGGAGAAGACCTATCCAGGCAGGTGAAGGATCTGGACGACGAGTCGAAGGCTATGGGGCTACTTTGGACTCCACCAGCAAACAGACAGTCATCGATTTGACGCCAGCACCCGTATGCCTCGACCAGCACTAGACCTGTCTGCGGGAACCACCTTCAGCTCGAGGACCGAAAGAACCGGCAGGAAGTCTTTTTTAGGACATGGCCCGAACCGGCCGACAGCCAAGATGCACAGCTGGCGCACACCAGCACCTCAAATCCCCAAACATCGGGGAAGGAAATAAACATCCTGAATCCAACTAACATGGAGGTAGGTGGGTCTGGTTCACTATGTAACATACGGGTTGTGGGTCTATCGCATGTTGGTGGAAGGTTACGTTTCTTTTTGCATGAGTGGCGGTGGATAACATCTGACTTGTTCATACTGCACAGTATAGACGGGTTCCAAATAGAATTTGCTGGCTCACTGCCACCCACGCAGCATGCTCCAAACCGTACCTTTGTTCGTTCAAAACGGGATGGTTTGGAAGTTCAGGCAGAAATTGAAACTTTATGTGCAAAAAGCGTAATTGAAAGATCCAGTCATGAACCTCACCAATTCGTATCCAATATTTTCACCAGAGAAAAGAAGGATGTGGGGGTACCGCATCATCTTGGATTTGACCCAACCTAACACCTTTGTGCAGTACAAACATTTCAAAATGGAAAGCTTTGTTACTGCCAAACAATTGATTTCCAGGGGATGTTACATGGCATGCATTGATCTTAAAGATGCTTATTACTCGGTACCTGTTCACAAGGATCACAGGAAGTACCTGAAGTTTTACTGGATGGGGCAGCAATGGCAGTTTAAAGCTTTGCCTAATGATTTAACCTCAGCTCCCAGGTTATTCACTAAAATACTGAAACCTGCTCTTACTCTATTACGAGCGCAGGAACACATAGTAATGGCTTATTTGGATGATATCCTCATTATAGGAAAACATTGGAATTGGCTATTTCGGCAGTCTCGGCCACCAAACTTTTGTTTGAGCAGTTAGGGTTCCTAATTCACCCAGTAAAATCCAGGTTGACACCATCCAGAGTCATGGACTATTTGGGAGTTACTATGAACTCCAATCACCTGTCTGTGACTTTGCTCGAGGGCAAGAGATTGAAGTTAATAGAAGCCTGCAATCATCTTATCACACAGCAGCTGCCTTTAATTCGGCAAGTGGCCAGCTTAATTGGGAAATTGGTGGCCACATTTCCAGCAGCTAAATATGGAGCTTTGCACTATCAACAATTACAAAGAGCAAAGGTGCAGGCACTCAAACATAATTCGGGCCACTTTGACAGGGCTATGCAATTATCGGCTGAAGTTATTGCCGAGCTGCAGTGGTGGAAAGCCAATATTGTGCATTGTTCTGGCAATATTTCAATTGAAAGTCCATCTGTTGTTTTACAGACTGATGCCAGTGCTCTGGGGTGGGGCGCCACTGATACCGTTTCTAGCTGCGGTGGCAGATGGAATGTGCATGAGCTATCTTTTTTACAGGTGCACGGTGTTAACTATTTGGAGTTGCTCACAGCCCTGTATGGTCTGAAAGCTTATTGTGGGCACATGCACCACCTCTGCATGTTCAGTTACAGATAGATAACACCACAGCGGTGGCATACATAAATCACATGGGTGGTAATCAAGTCAGTATCCTGTGATAAATTGGCTAACCTTATTTGGCAATGGTGCATCATTCGAAATATTTGGGTTTCAGCTATCCTACCTTCCAGGTAGGTTCAACACGGTGGCGGACACCAGGTCACGTAAATTCAATAACAACACAGAATGGGTATTGAATCATAGAGTGTTAAAGGATATTGTTTCTAGGTATGGAACACCGGATATGGATCTGTTCGCTTCAAGATTAAATCATCAGTTACCGAAGTATGTTGCATGGGAACCAGACCCAGGGGCAGTAGCGGTAGACGCGTTCTCGCTACATTGGGGTGGAATATTTTTCTATGCATTCCCCCCATTCTGCCTTGTCAGTCGATGTCTGCAAAAAATTCAGCAGGACTCTGCCTCCGGCATTCTGGTAGTCCCTGACTGGCCCACTCAGCTATGATATCCTCTCATCCTGGGCATGGTTGTAGAACCTGTCATGACGGTTCCCAAAAGCAGGTCTCTGCTAACTAATCCAATTTCTGGTGAAGTACATCCTCTGCATGATCAGCTGAACTTATTGATTTGCAGGTTTTGAGAAGACCTTTCCTCGGACTGGGACTAGCTGATCGTACGGTGGATGTGCTAACTGTGGCCTGGAGAAACAGTACCCAAAAACAATATGCCTCATACATAAGGAAATGGGAAGTGTTCTGTGCGCAGTCCGATATCTCGTATGACACAGCGCACATTATGGATGTTTTGGATGTTCCTCTCGAAATTGCATTTCGATGAGAAATTAAGCTACAGTGCTCTAAATTGTGCCAGAAGTGCGCTGTCATCATACTTGCTGCCGAGTTCAGAACACCAGGCTGTGGGATCTCATCCTTTAGTTTCAAGGTTCATGAGGGGAGTCTTTAATTCGAACCCTCCTAGACCCAGATATACTGAAATTTGGGATGTAGGGGTGGTCCTAAATTTACTTTGCTCATGGTCTCCAGCATCTTCCCTGTCTCTACTCCGGCTTAGGCACAAGGTGGCCATGCTCATGGCTTTAGTGTCAGCTCAACGGGTCCAGTCCTTGCAGAAGCTACGTCTGGGCAGGATGCTCACCTCTGCCAGTGGGTTCACCTTTTTTGTGTATGACCCTATCAAACAGAGTAGACCAGGTACCTCGGGACTTAAATTAGAATTCATGGCATACCCTTTGGATCCAAAATTATGTGTAGTTGCTCACCTCCAGCAATACATCAAGGTCACCAAGGGGCTTAGGGGGTCTGAGTTAGCATTATTGGTCAGCCACATGAAACCACATAAGAGGGTCTCACCTACGACCATTTCCAGGTGGCTGAAACAGGTTCTGGCAGATGCTGGGGTTGATACTGAAATGATTAAATCTCATTCCACCAGGGCTGCAGCTACGTCCGCAGCGAGGGTCATGGACGTCCCGCTAGACCAGATTTTATCGGCTGCAGGATGGTCCTCAGAACGCACGTTTCAGACGTTCTATAACAAACCCTGAACCAGACCGAGCGTGTTTGCGAACTCAGTTTTAACTTCGGGTTCATAGTCCCTCTCGGGTAGAGAGGTGACTATTGTTGTTGTTTTCTCTTGTACATTAAATTGTCAATTTGTTCATTTATGTCATGACTGAACAGTTTTTTGTCCACTCTTCATTGGTCAACTATACAGTGTGTGACGCATGGATTCATTCCACGGCATGGAGTCACAGAGCTTTAAAATCTTCACGTAGTCATTCACGTGACTCCGAAGTAAAATAGTAAGATTAAACGAGAACTTACCAGTTTGAAGTTTGATCTTTATTTTATGAGGAGTTACAATGAGGGATTACGTGGCCTCCGCTACCAACCCCTCCTCATAAAAATCAGCTGGTAGTTCTAGTTTCTCGAATCTTACTATTCTCAGGTCAATGTTTGTTGTCTGTGACTCCACACCGCTGCTTTGAAGGTTGACGTGCATGCGGGCTGACGGGCTCTTCACGTAATCCCTCATCGTAACTCCTCATAAAATAAAGATCAAACTTCAAACTGGTAAGTTCTCGTTTAATCTTACTAATATAGATGAGTTAGATGTTCTTATGACATGATTGTGCAGAAAAATAATGAATTTGGTTACCTTGAGAGTGGATTGTGATAGATCGGAATTTGGCCGCTGCCATGATACCCGCAATATCGGCAGACACTGGTGCACTTGACCTTGACCCTGTGCACCCTCAGCCTGGGGTTTATCCTCAAGCCCATAGAGTGGAGGGAAGGCCAAGTTATGTCTGGACTTCTCTATTGACCTACTTACACTAAATCTATCATGTTCATGAATGAATACAACCTACAAATCTTATGTTCAATCTGTGTGTTGTGGTAGTCAGGGGTAATCAGCACTTTAGAAAGTTAGTTCTGGTTCCACTTACTTCATCAGTTTATTATCCATTTAACAACTTCCTTCTTGATCTCCTGAGTGTTCAGTTCAGCAATGCTTTTTGGAGGGATCAGATGCATGTTTAATGTAAAACTACACATCAGCTGATTTAATTTCAAGCGCTGAACTTGGTCCTTTCCCTCTACAAACTAACTAACTCAACTCTGTTTTATATGAGGCACCCGGGTTACCTTTAAACAGATGTTCTTGAATTATTTTTCAGTAGCAACTATCTTTCGCCCATACATCAGCTGAGCTGCATTTTCAAGAACACCATTTGGGGAAAAAATTGGTTGGATGCTTCAGCATCTAAAATATTTCCACCGTTCAATCCCCTGGTTTTGGTTTTAATTACTTGTAGTATCCGTAGCTGGATTCCATCAAAACCTGATGCTTTATAAACCCAACAGTAAATCCAACATCTCAATGAGCATGTCACTTTTGGACTCACTGTTTCCTACAAACCCATTTGCAATTTCGGCCAACTTGGATTCACGATGAGAAGCAGTATTTACATTTTCTATTCTGAAAATCAGCAAAACAATAATAGTTTAGGCATTTCCTTTACACTTTCAGCTCAATGACTCTTTAGGGGCCTGCCTGGTCTTACAATCCATGTGTTCCATTAAGTTTAATTTATTTCCCCAAATGGTCATTTTATTTTTATTTAATTCCTCTCTGCTCTCTTTGCAGATTGTTCTTTCTTAAATGCCAAAAAAGGCCTGGATTCAAGTCTCACATTGGGAACCAGAGCATGGAATCTGTGCTGGCACTTCAATCCAGTACTGAGGGAGCGCAGCTTGTCAGAGGGGTCATCTTTCAGATCAGTGTTAAACCAGGAATCCATTTGCCCTCTTCAGTGGATGCAAAAGATCTTAGCATAAACACAGTTTGAAAAAGGATTGGCTAATTTTGCATACCATTTGTTTCACGTTTATTATTTTAACCAACCACTCAAAACAGATCCCGTGGCTATCCATGGGGAACAAAGGTCGAATGTGAGCGAGAAGCTTGAAGAAATTACTATGAGCAACAAAAAATAATCTTGGACAAGTTAATAGGACTGCAAGATGATAAATCCACAGACGATAAACAAAAAGTGCAGGAGTAACTCAGCAGGACAGGCAGCGCCTCTCTAGAGAAGGAATGGGTGACATTTCGAGTCGAGACCCTTCTTCAGACTGCGAGCCACGGGAGAGGAAAATGAGATATGGAAGGGTACAAATAATGTAAGGTGTGAAAAGTACAGATCAGAGCAGATGACCGTTGGAGACAGTGGAGGAGGGTCAGGGCTTTTACCAAAACCCGTAACGTTCCACACTCCATAGGGAGGGTTCTGGTGGAAGCCGCTGATTGGCGGAAGCAGACTAGAGGAAGCAGCTGATTGGGTGCAACCTCAGGTTAGCATTTCTGCTTTCTGGCTAAAGGTACAGTGCTTTAGTAAAGGTACAGTGAGCTAAGGGTACAGTGGGCTAAAGGTACAGTGAGCTAAGGGTACAGTGAGCTAAGGGTACAGTGGGCTAAAGGTACAGTGAGCTAAGGGTACAGTGAGCTAAGGGTACAGTGGGCTAAGGGTACAGTGGGCTAAGGGTACAGTGGGCTAAAGGTACAGTGCGCTAAAGGTACAGTGCTTTTTGTTTATATAATAAAGGTGCAGTTTAAAGGGCAAGAGGGAGCAGCGGTTTGTGTCAGATACCTGCTGATTTCTCCCAGCAGTTTCTATTGGATTATACTGGTATCGGATCCAGGGTAAGGCGAGAGAATGACAGTCAGAGCAGTGTACTGTTCTGGATGTCAGATGTGGGAGGTCATGGTGGCGGATGGCCCTCCAGACGTCCACATCTGCACCAGGTGCAGAGAGATGGGGCTCCTAAGGGACCGTATTAGGTTCCTGGAGCAGCAGCTCGATGACCTCTGTCTGGTCAGGGAGAGTGACGAGGTCATAGAGGGGAGTTATAGGGAGGTGGTCACTCCAAAACCACGGGAGAGAGACATGTGGGTCACACTAAGGAAGGGGAAGGGGCAGAGGCAGGAACGAGGGAGTACTCCAATGTCGGTACACCTTGCAAATAAGTACTCCTGTTTGAGTACGGGTGAGGATGACAGCCTACCCGGGGGTAGCAACAGCGGACGGGCCTCCAGCACAGAGACCGGCCCTGTTGCTCCGAAAGGTAGGGAAAAAAAGAAGAGGGCAATAGTAATTGGGGACTCTATTGTTAGGGGGTCGGATAGGCGTTTCTGTGGATGCAGTCGGGAGACCAGGATGGTGGTCTGCCTCCCTGGTGCCAAGGTCTCGGACGTGTCTCAACGCATCCAAGATATCCTGAAATCAGAGGGAGAGGAGCCTGAGGTCGTGGTACATATTGGTACAAATGACATAGGTAAAAAAAGTGAAGAGGTCCTGAAGGGAGGATTTAGGGAGTTGGGAGGAGAGTTAAGGAAAAGGACCAAAAAGGTAACAATCTCAGGATTACTGCCTGTACCACGCGACAGTGAGAGTAGGAATGGAGCGAGGTGGAGGATAAATGCGTGGCTGAAAGACTGGTGCAGAGGGCAGGGATTCAAGTTTCTGGATCATTGGGACTTCTTTTGGGGAAGGTGGGACCTGTACAGAAAGGATGGGTTGCACTTGAACCCGAGGGGGACCAATATCCTGGCGGGGAAATTTGCAAAGGTCACTGGGGAGACTTTAAACTAGAATGGTTGGGGCGAGGGACTCAAATAGAGATAGCTAGTAGACAGAATGGGAGGCAGGAAGCAGAAAAGGGAAGCACTCGGACACAAGAGGAGAAAGAAAAAAAAGGAAATAAACAGAGAAGAAGAGACGGGGGGTTTCTTAAATGTGCATATTTTAATGCTAGGAGCATTGTAAGAAAGGTGGATGAGCTTAGAGTCTGGATAGACACCTGGAAGTATGATGTTGTGGCGATCAGTGAAACATGGTTGCAGGAGGGCTGTGATTGGAAACTAAATATTCCAGGATTTCGTTGCTTCAGGTGTGATAGAATTGGAGGGGCAAGAGGTGGAGGTGTTGCATTGCTAGTCAGGGAAGATATTACAGCAGTGCTTTGGCAGGATAGATTGGAGGGCTCATCTAGGGAGGCTATTTGGGTGGAACTGAGAAGTGGGAAAGGTGTAGCAACACTTATAGGGGTGTATTATAGACCGCCAAATGGGGAACGAGAATTGGAAGAGCAAATATGTAAGGAGATAGCAGATATTAGTAGTAAGCACAAGGTAGTGATTGTGGGAGATTTCAACTTTCCACACATAGACTGGGAAACACATTCTGTAAATGGGCTGGATGGTTTGGAGTTTGTAAAATGTGTGCAGGATAGTTTTTTGCAGCAATACATAGAGGTACCTACTAGAGGAGGGGCAGTGCTGGACCTCCTGTTAGGAAATGAGACGGGACAGGTGGCGGAGGTATGCGTTGGGGAGCACTTCGGGTCCAGTGATCACAATACCATTAGTTTCAATATAATTATGGAGAAGGTCAGAACTGGACCTAGGGTTGAGATTTTTGATTGGAGAAAGGCTAACTTTGATGAGATGCGAGATGATTTAAAAGGAGTGGACTGGGACATTTTGTTTTATGGGAAAGATGTAGAAGAGAAATGGTGGACATTTAAAGGGGAAATTTTAAGAGTACAGAATCTTTATGTTCCTGTTCGGTTGAAAGGAAACAGTAAAAATTGGAAAGAGCCCTGGTTTTCAAGGGAAATTGGACATCTTGTTCGGAAAAAGAGGGAGATCTACAATAATTATAGGCAGCATGAAGTAAATGAGGTGCTTGTGGAGTATAAGGAATGTAAAAAGAATCTTAAGAAAGAAATTAGAAAAGCTAAAAGAAGATATGAGGTTGCTTTGGCAAGTAAGGTGAAAGTAAATCCAAAGGGTTTCTACAGCTATATTAATAGCAAAAGGATAACGAGGGATAAAATTGGTCCATTGGAGAAACAGAGTGGGCAGCTATCTGCAGAGCCAAAAGAGATGGGGGAGATATTGAACAATTTCTTTTCTTCGGTATTCACCAAGGAGAAGGATATTGAATTATGTGAGGTAAGGGAAACGAGTAGAGTAGTTATGGATACTATGAGTTTCAAAGTAAAAGAAGTACTGACACTTTTGAAAAATATAAAAGTGGATAAGTCTCCAGGTCCTGACAGGATATTCCCTAGGACATTGAGGGAAGTTAGTGTAGAAATAGCCGGGGCTATGACAGAAATATTTCAAATGTCATTAGAAACGGGAATAGTCCCCGAGGATTGGCGTACTGCGCATGTTGTTCCATTGTTTAAAAAGGGTTCTAAGAGTAAACCTAGCAATTATAGACCTGTTAGTTTGACTTCAGTGGTGGGCAAATTAATGGAAAAGATACTTAGAGATAATATATATAAGCATCTGGATAAACAGGGTCTGATTAGGAACAGTCAACATGGATTTGTGCCTGGAAGGTCATGTTTGACTAATCTTCTTGAATTTTTTGAAGAGGTTACTAGGGAAATTGACGAGGGTAAAGCAGTGGATGTTGTCTATATGGACTTTAGTAAGGCCTTTGACAAGGTTCCTCATGGAAGGTTGGTTAAGAAGGTTAAACTGTTGGGTATAAATGCAGGAATAGCAAGATGGATTCAGCAGTGGCTGAATGGGAGAAGCCAGAGGGTAATGGTGGATGGCTGTTTGTCGGGTTGGAGGCAGGTGACTAGTGGGGTGCCTCAGGGATCTGTGTTGGGTCCTTTGTTGTTTGTCATGTACATCAATGATCTGGATGAAGGGGTGGTAAATTGGATTAGTAAGTATGCAGATGATACCAAGATAGGGGGTGTTGTGGATAATGAAGAGGATTTCCAAAGTCTACAGAGTGATTTAGGCCATTTGGAAAAATGGGCTGAAAGATGGCAGATGGAGTTTAATGCTGATAAATGTGAGGTGTTACACCTTGGCAGGACAAATCAAAATAGGACGTACATGATAAATGGTAGGGAATTGAAGAATACAGTTGAACAGAGGGATCTGGGAATAACCGTGCATAGTTCCTTGAAGGTGGAATCTCATATAGATAGGGTGGTAAAGAAAGCTTTTGGTATGCTAGCCTTTATAAATCAGAGCATTGAGTATAGAAGCTGGGATGTAATGTTAAAATTGTACAAGGCATTGGTGAGACCAAATCTGGAGTATGGTGTACAATTTTGGTCGCCCAATTATAGGAAGGATGTCAACAAAATAGAGAGAGTACAGAGGAGATTTACTAGAATGTTGCCTGGGTTTCAACAACTAAGTTACAGAGATAGGTTGAATAAGTTAGGTCTTTATTCTCTGGAGCGCAGAAGGTTAAGGGGGGACTTGATAGAGGTCTTTAAAATGATGAGAGGGATAGACAGAGTTGACGTGATCAAGCTTTTCCCTTTGAGAATAGGGAATATTCAAACAAGAGGACATGACTTCAGAATTAAGGGACAGAAGTTTAGGGGTAACATGAGGGGGAACTTCTTTACTCAGAGAGTGGTAGCGGTGTGGAATGAGCTTCCAGTGGAAGTGGTGGCGGCAGGTTCGTTGGTATCATTTAAAAATAAATTGGATAGGCATATGGATGAGAAGGGAATGGAGGGTTATGGTATGAGTGCAGGCAGGTGGGATTAAGGGAAAAAAGTTGTTCGGCACGGACTTGTAGGGCCGAGATGGCCTGTTTCCGTGCTGTAATTGTTATATGGTTATCAAGGAAATGTACAATGATTCATTGTTGGATGAGGGGAAGTTGACAACGAGGCATGCTAACAGTAAAATTAATCAGGAGGACAGTGAAACTAATAGGAGAACTGGGGTGAATCAACAGAACCTGATGGCCTGTATCCTGGGTTTTGAAGGATATCTCTGTAGAGAAACTCTTTTCAATGGTTGCTACCTTTCAAAATTCCACATGTCCAGATTGCAAGGCAGGAAATGTAACCCTATTACTTCAAAAAGGAAGAGAGAAAACGGAATTACAGACCAATTGCTCTGACACTGGAGTATGGACAACACTAGAATATATTATTAAAGATAACAGGATCCTATGAAAACAAGAAGATTGGGCAAGCTCAACAAGGATTTATCAAAGGGAAATCCGGTTTGACAAATTTGTTGGCCTTGAGGTTGTAGCCAGCAGAATGTAGAATGGTAAACCAGAAAATAAGGTCTATAAGGCCTTCAATAAGGTGGCACGCAGAGACTATTAAATAAAACTAGAGTGCATGGTATAGTGGGTATGGTATGAGCATGGACTGGGGTTTGGTTAGTGGAAGAAAACAGGGAGTAGGATTAAATATTTCATGTTTAGCAAGAGAAGCTCTGACCAGTGGGGTGCACAGGGATCAGTGCTGGGGCCACAGTTGCTCATAATTTATGTCAATGATTTGGTTGAAGGGATCGAGAGTATGATATCCAAATCTGCAAATGAAGCTGTGTGACTGTAAGAGCCAGGGAGGTGGATGCAAAGGGGGTTCAGGGCAACATTGAAAGATTCAGTAAAAAGGCAAGAACTCAGCAGATGGAAACATAAAGTGAACAAACCTGCCTGTCTTTGAAGTGTGGGAGGAAACTGAAGATCTCTGAGAAAACCCACGCAGATCACGGGGAGAACGTACAAACTCCTTACAGGCAGCACCCGTAGTCCGAATCGAACCTGGGTCTCTGGCGCTGTAAGGCAGTGGGTCGACTGCTACACCACTGTGCCACCCCATGCAGGAAAGTGGAGCTAATATAAAAGATCATGCATGATAAAGTTGGTAGAGCTGCAACCTCACAGCACCAGCAACCCGAGCACTTTTGAAACACCTTGAGTTGTAAAATAATATTGAACAGTTCATTTAATAACAATTTCACTTCAGTAACAAAGTCTTTAATATCTAAGTTGATGCACTTTGTTATACTGGCTTCCTTTCAAGTGGTTATATACCTTGATTAGTGCCCAGTTCTATGTTCTCTGCAGTGCCCTGGTGCAGTCCATAGCGTTGGCTCCATCACTACCCTCACACCAGTCCATAAGCAACGCAGAGCCAGTAGGTGAGACAATAAAACCCCTTGATATGTTACCTTTACATCAGTCATCACGGCACCTCCAATCTATTATTAACTAGTCTAATCGGCACTTCGCGCAGACGAGGTTAGTGGTTTAGTTCATCAGCAGCAACTGCATGTACAGTGTAACAGTCTGGTTTGACAGCTCGAACAACCAGGAAGGAAGGAGATTACAGAGAGTGCTGGACATGGCTTGATCTATCACAGGTACTGACCTCCCCACATCGAAGTGATCTGTAGGAGTCCCTGCCTCTAAAAGGCAGCCAATGTCATCACAGACCGACATCACCCTGGCCAAACTCTGATTTAACTTGGGAAGAAAACCGTGATCACCAGTTTCAAGAATAGTTTCTTCCCAGCACCCAACAGGTTGTTCAACATTATGTAACACTAAAATCAGCAACTATTAACTTCTATGGACTGTGTCTATATTTAATTGTTTGCACTTTGTGTTTGCACTATTATAATCCAGTATTACAGTTATTAATCTGTTGATATTTTTTATTACAGGGTATTACATATTACCTGCGTGTTATTATGTTTACGGACCTGTTAAGCTGCTGCAAGTAACAATTTCATTGTTCTGTTGTTGGTATATATGACAATTAAACACTCTTTTTTCTCTTGACTCATGATAAATCTCTCCTACTGCATTTCTTTGCTGAACAAAAGAAAAAAATATGCCTCCTGTCCTGGCTCTGAGACTCAGACTGGTTAGTTTCAGTTATAATAAGTCTAATCAGAGTGTTCATCACTTGATTTCAAACTCGGAGCAACAGAGCAGAAGGCCGTTCAGCTTCCCGATGGGCCGCGCAGCTGTGGACTGGGAACGCGGCCGGAGGCCTTTATTGAGGCGCCGCTGTCTCGATGCCTCCTGGATCACCGCGTAGAAGCCCGGGTCGGGGCCCGGCGGGTAGAAGCCTGGGTCGGGTGAAGCAGCCGATGGAGCTCACAGCTGGGGCCAGGGTCGGCACCACAGAGGCGTGAAATGGGGTGTGGACAGCAGTGAAGTCTCTCGCGATGATGGGGCCTCGGCAGTGGTGAAACCTTGCTGCGGCGGCGTGGTCGATGAGAGCGTGAAGGAACCGCCATGACGGGGGCGGGGGGAGGGGGAAGGACAATGGAGGGCCTGACGTGGAGGGTCCGCCGTGAGGGAGAACAATGGACAATGGGGACCCGGCGTGGGGGAACTGCTGGGGATGGGGGGTGGGGGTACAAAGGGGGGAGCCGGCGCGCTTTGTAACTTTGTCAGCGCTGTAGGTGGCCGTATACATTGTGTATGCAAGCAAAGAATCTCACAGTGCCTAGTCACATTCCTATTCCTACTTCTTCGACTGAGCTCTCCAATTAGACACCTTCCTGCTCTGCTTCAGATCTTCGTAATTTTTTTTAATTCACTTTTGGAAGTTCCTGCTGAATGTGCCTCCACCTACCCTTTCAGGTAACACCCCTCCACGTCTCAGAGAGGCATTTTCTGGATTGAAAACTGGTCAACGTAATGAATTCCTGGGCTGACTGGAATATCTATCTATGATTATATTACAGGTGCACAACCTTTTATCCGAAAGCCTTGGGACCAGACACTTTTCGTAATTCGGAATTTGTCGGTCTTCGGAATGGAATTTTTTTAGCGTAGATTTTAATGGCTGGCTCAGTGGTAGAGTGCTCGGCTCATATCCGCAAGGTCGCGAGTTTGCGCCTTGATCCCGGCAGTTCCTCGGTCGCGAGTTTGAGTCTTCAGTGTAGTTTTTTCTTGCAGAATAAATGTCTGTATTAAATGCAGTGTGCTGAATGAATTCCTGAATTTATAAATGTGACCGCAGCATTGAATCACCTCTCGCAGTCATGTCACCCTAGCGGGGCTACATGCCCTTAGGGGACATTTTCACACTCTTATATCCGTGTGCAGCAGAGGCGACGTGCGTTTGGCGCCAAACGTGAGCTTTGGTGAGCTTTGGTGTGCAGACGATATCCTGGGGAAAATGTCCGGTTACTTCCAGGTAGGCGATATACCCTCCCGGGCAATATACCCTCCACTTCTCTTTTATGAAGGGGATTTAGTTCCCCTTTCTTCCAGGACAGACCGGAGGTTCCGCTGTCACCTCTGCAGGCCACCCTCGGTGAACGCTCACTCAACTTTGTCTTGGGATTCCTACTCTCCCGCGCAATGTACCCTCACCTTCTCTTTTATGAATGGGGATTTAGTTCCCCTTTATTCGAGGACCGACCGGAGGTTCCGCTGTCACCTCTGTGGGCCGCCCTCGGTGAACGTCCTGTCTCCCTGTCCCTGGGATAGCAGGCAGCGATCAAACAGCACAATACCCCCCTCCCCCTCCGACTCCAGAGGAATCCGCTCCCCGATGGGCCGCTACGGCGACAAGTGGCAGTTCGCCCACAGCCCGAGCTGCGCGACCCCAAGAACAAGACGTACCTTGCACACCATCAGCTTCTGCCCATACAGGGAGCGTGTTCCTCTGGAGTTGGAGCGGGGCTGGGCTGGAGTTGCTGATCTGGGATCTCCGTGCTTGCAATGGGCCTGGGGGTCGGTGTCCCGATGAGGGGGCTGTGGGCGAACTGCCACTTGTCGCCGTAGCGGCCCATCGGGGAGCGGCTTCTGGTGGTCCTGATGTCTCCGGCCAGTTTGCAGTTTTCCTCTGGAGTTGGAACGGGGCTGGGCTGCTGCTGGCTGTGGGTCTCTGGGATCTCCGTGCTTGCAGTGGGCCTGGGGGTCGGTGTCCTGTTGGCCCTGACGTCTCCGGTGTCTGGCACTGACCTGCTAGCATCGCCGACATGAAGACAGTGCATAGCCCCCGCGCCGGTGCAATGAGCGGGGAGCTGGAGAGGGGAGGGAAGGGGTCACACACATGGCCGGGAAGCAGAGGGGTGTAGGTGGGGGGAAACTGAAGGCAGCGACAATCTGCTGCTGCTGCCTGCCCCGCTGAATTAAAAAGTTCCCACGCAACACTCACGATACACTGTGTATCGTGCTACCGTGGGAACTTTTTAACTCAGCGGGCAGGCAGCAGCATATTGTCAATTATTAACCCTCCCGCGCAATATACCCTCACCTTCTCTTTTATGAATGGGGATTTAGTTCCCCTTTCTTCGAGGACCGACCGGAGGTTCAGCTGTCACCTCTGCGGGCCGCCCTCGGTGAACGTTTTCAAGGACCTTTCTTCAAGGACCGAAAAAATGTCCGCTATTCGGAGGTTTTCGTTATTTGGATCTTCGGATAAAAGGTTGTGCACCTGTACTAAAACTATCATCTTCTTCGTTTGTTTATTTGTTTATTTATTTTTGTATGCGTGTGAGTGATTTCCCGAAACGCAGCCAAATCGGTATACGATAGTGCTACAATGTTTGGCCCACCTTATTCACCATTGTCCTGTGGTGTGCATTAGCCACGTTTCGTTCAGATTGATGGTATATTTTACAAGTTATTCACATTTTAAACTTTACAAAAAAACACTTTACAAAACCACTTTTACACTTGCCCTGCCGGACAACCGCGTCGATGTCACAATGACATCCCGAAATTCATTTACATAAAAAATCGCGATTTTCATTGACACTTATTTTATTCTAAAAAAACTCAGTTTTAATCAAATTCTTCCGTTTTCATTAGCAGCTAACATTGTGTTTAGGTTATTTTAAAGAAAAAAACAAATTATTTAAAAAAAAATTTTAATCGCGATTTTCATTGTGGGGGTGGCATACGGGAGAGGTGAGGAGTGGGGGAGCAGGTGGATAGAGGGAGAGGAGGGGGGTAGGGAGGGAGACA
This sequence comes from Amblyraja radiata, assembly GCF_010909765.2. Taxonomy (NCBI): domain Eukaryota; kingdom Metazoa; phylum Chordata; class Chondrichthyes; order Rajiformes; family Rajidae; genus Amblyraja; species Amblyraja radiata. Next base: position 26,675,995 of record NC_045959.1, on the reverse strand, counting down.
GGGAAAAGTGGGGAGGTGAGGAGGGTGAGGAGGGGGGAGGATAGATGGTGAGGATGGGGGAGTGGGGGAGGTAGAGTGGGGGATAGAGGGAGAGGAGGGCAGTGGGGGCGAGGAGGGAGAGTGGGGTGTGTGATGGGGTGGTGAGCAGTGGGGGAGCAGGGAGATAGAGGGAGAGGAGGGGGTAGAGGGGTTATGGAGGGAGGGAGGGAGTGACTGGGAAAAGGAGAGAGAGTGAGAGGTGAGGGAAGGAGTGGGGGAGGAGGAGAGGGGAAAGAAGAGGGAGGGTGATGAGGAGGGGGAGGGAGTGCTAAGAGGGGATGAGGGGGAATGGAGGAGGATAGGGGTAGGAAGGATGGCGAGGCAATGGAGGAGGGTAGGGGAAAGGGAGGGGGTGAGGGGAAGCAGAGGAGGTTTGGTGGAGGGTGGGGCGATGTAGGATAATGGAGGAGGGTAATAGGGGACTGAAGAGGGAGAGTGAGATGCGTTCATATTGATTATATATTTTACAAGTTATTGCCATTTTGAACTTTAAAAACGTTGCAGCGCGCTCCCATTTGCCGGCTGCGCCTGCGCAGTTGGGGAGGGTTGCTATTACTCGCGTCACAACGGGGATCTCTGGCGTCACAACGGGAACCCATCAGCCGCGCCTGCGCAGTTGGGGGCTCTGGGTGAGTGGTGGAATATTGCGTTGGGGGACGGGGCACAATGAGTCCGCACTTGGTCTAGTATATGTGTTACTAAAACATATGCATGCGTGTGTGTGCGTGTGTCCTCCCCGAAACTACGGCAAAACGTTACGCGATAGCACTACAATTTTTGCCCCAATTTACTCACCATTGTCCTGCGATGTAAATGAGTACATTTCGTTCAGAGTGATGATATATTTTACAAGTTATTGCAAACTTTAAACTTTAGTTTAAAACTCTACAAAAAAACGTTTCCTCTTGTCCTGCCCATCAGCTGCGTTTGACGTCACAACGACGTCGTAATGGGATCCCAAATTTCTTTTTTTTTTTAAATCGGCATGTTTTTTTCCCCACGTGTACTTACCTGGCCTCACAACGGGGACATAACGGCTCCACGGGTACGTTTCCTTCTACTTTACAAATGCCTCTACGGGTCCTCTATTCACTTTATTAACTTAAAAATAATTTCAGCCAACAACGACACATCTTTAAACGCGGCAGCTGTTTGGTAGAATATTGCGTTGGGGGAGCGGGCCCAACAGGTCCGCACTTTGTCTAGTTCAATATAAAACGGAGCATTGATAATGCAGGGTTCCACTCTGACTTGATCGGCCTGGCCATTACCCAGCCTTTACCATATACAGTGAGAGTTAAATAACCTGTTCCAGAAGATCTGTTGAAATGTTAAATCAAAAACTAAAATATCCGGTGTCTATAAATTCAGCACTGCAGGCCATTAATCAAACATGGCAGATTCCATAGTTCTGTCAGTCTATCTCAAACATCAGCCTTGTAAAGGCTTCCAGAAATGAGGTTAATAGGAAAATCTAAACAAGTAAATAGACCAGGGTCCAGAGAGGTTGGCAGTCCCTAGACACCACAATCACAGAGTTGTTGATCAATGTCTTTCAATGAGTGCACAACACTATCAAACATGGGGCCGAGAGAAAATTCCCTCTGGATACCTTTACAAATCAAAGTTGCCTACACCTTCCCCTCACTCTCAACTTCACTCCAGTTCCCCCAACCTTCCCCAGTTCCACCCGAACCCACCACACCCTAGTGTTCTGCATGGCCCACAGAAATTTGAAACTATCTTTCAAAGGGCAGAAAACTGCAGTTACAATTGTCAGATGTATTCTCTCACAGGAAGAGTTATGCCCCTGTCCCACTTAGGAAACCTAAACGGAAACCTCTGGAGACTTTGTGCCCCACCCACGGTTTCCGTGCGGTTCCCGGAGGTTTTTGTCAGTCTCCCTACCTGCTTCCACTACCTGCAACCTCCGGCAACCACCTGGAACCCCCCGGAACCGCACGGAAACCTTGGGTGGGGCGCAAAGTCTCCAGAGGTTTCCGTTCAGGTTTCCTAAGTGGGACAGGGGCATTAGACCCAGATCCTCATTCTAAAATATTCCAAGGTGCTTCACATTTATCTTCAGACAAAAACTGAAGGTGATCTAAAGACATTAGGTTATCAAAAGCTTGGTCAATGAGGTAGATTTAAGCAGACTTTCAAAGAGTCTCAGACTCTTTTTGAAAGTCTCTCAGACTTTAGAAAGGAATTGCAGACTTTAGGTCAGACTTTAGGACAGACTCGGCAATGATGGCCCTAATATTACTTTCACCTGTTCTCTCAGAACCAGTGAACTCACTCCACAGCCCGAATCATGCAGCCTGTCAAGCCAAATGAACACATTTATCAACAATGTAAGCTCAAACCTTGGACTCCTGGTTCTGAAAACCATTAATATCAAAGTGCGACAAACAGGTAGTGAACGATGGTGTGAAAAAGGGGAGATGTGCAGCCGGAGAATAAAATGCTATTGGTTTTTATTGTTATGCATACTGAGAAACAGTGAAAACATAGTTTGCGTGCTATCCATTCAAAAATCATACAACACGAGTGTAATCAAGCCGTACACAAGTACAAAGGTAGTGCAAAGAGAAAAATAACCATGGAGTCTTGCAGAACAGTGAAGGCAGCTGACGGCACAATGGACAGTGTACAGGGCCAGGCCAATCTTCCTCGTTTCCTCGTTTCAGTGCGCCAGTCTTTAAGTGAGAATATAAAAAATTGCACATCTCCTTAAGACGTTTAGACAGCTACATGCATAGAAATGGTTTAGAAAGATGTGGCCAAACGTGGGTAAATGGGACCAATTTAGATGAGGTATCTTGACCAAAAGGACGAATTGGACCAAAGGGCATGTTTCTGTGCTGGATGACTCTAAATAAACCAAACCAAAAATCATAATCCAGGGTCTGATAATGGTGAACTTGAAAAACTTGATATACTTAATTAATTTGCATGATTGCATTAGTTTATAAAAACAGCGCATCATGAGAGAAAGCGCTCAGGCTAAACAAAAAATGGAATCATTAGTGTAGGAGCTATTTATGTTAAGGCTAGCTACTGTTGGCATATTATATTATTTTGTCTAGATATTTCTAGCAGTAATATTTGGGACACTTGGGGGCAGTCATTTGATGCACAGAGGGGCATAACATATATGCTTAGGGGACAGGGAGTGAGGCAGACCAGGCACAGGAGGTGGAGAGTGCACAGTTCTCACCAGATTGGGGAGAACCAAAAGCTACAACTTGTATGAGAATAAGGAGAACCTGGTTTGTTCATCTCTTTGTTTGTGCAACTACTTGTGCAACTAATAAAGAACCAATTAAACTGGAAATTACGACTGGAAGATCGGTTCTTTTTGGTCTGCATAAGATCACCAGGGGCGTCACACGATTGGCAGCCCCGCCAACAGTCTGTTATTTTTTTTTGTCTTTTTAACATTTTTTAGTGTGTGTTAAAAGTTTGTGTAAATGTCCTCCGATTTATTTTAAGTGGGAGGGGGAGGGGGAAACTTTTTTTTCAGTTTCTTACCTTATTTTCAGATCGCAATCTCCAGTCGCTCTGCAGCCTACCATCGATGGAGCTGGAGGCCTCCTTGGACTGACCTTGGGCCCCAACGCGGAGCGTGAACTTACATCGGAGTCGATCCCTTGCCTGGGATCGCTCCAACCGCGGCCTGCGGACTTTACATCGGGAGCTCGCAGTCTCGGGAGAGGCCGTGGATGTCGGGAGCTCCAACGTCGCGGAAGGTTCGACCAGCCCTGACGCGGGGTTCGATCGTCCAGTGCGGGGGATCTGACAGCCCCCTCGATGCAGGAGCTGATCGCCACATTGGGGAGGGCCTGCCGCCGGCTATGGGAGTCAAGATTATCCTGTCAACGGAGGGCTCGAGGCCCCCGACCGTGGGAGAGCGAGGGGAAGAGATTGAACTTTTTTTTGCTTTCCATCACAGCGAGGAATGCCAGGAACCCACCTGAAGGCACATCGGTCCGTGTAACGGGGAGCTGGAGACATGAGACAAGAGGAGCATGGACCGGTAGGAGGGTGAACCAGAGTAATGCCTCCAGCGCCTTCAAGGTCGGCTACAGGAGGCGCCCCGGGGGCACAAAGATGTCCCGGCGAGGAGAGGAGAGGAACATCGGTTCACTGGAACTGCTCCAGTACATCGAGCGCATGGGCCAACCAAAGTTTGGACTTTGAATAATGGCACCCAAAATGGCGGTGCCCACATGTGTAACATAGGCTAAAATAATTTCACTGTGCAGTTGCATATGTGACAAAGAAAGCACGATTGAACTATTGGTTTAAAAAGGTCCCACCACATTATTTGAAGAGCAAGACAGTTACTCAAATGCCTAGAAACTACAGCTGTTGGCAGTCTTAAATAGAAGCAGCAAGTCCTGGAATTGTTCAGTACATCACGTGACATCCATGGAGAGGACAACCAAGTCAATGTTTGGGACAAGAACCCTCTTTAGTTCCTAAAACTAAAGTTCTGATAAAAAGATCTTTGATCCAAAAGATTAATTCTATTTTTCTCTTCACACGCACTGCCTGACCTACTGAGTACTTCCAGCATTTTCCTGCTTTTATTTTTGGATAGTTAACAATTGACCATAACATTTGCTGCTGAAGATTGCTCCCTGTAATATTATGGGACTACGATGATGTTAATTAAATATGCTAGTAAAAAAATGTAGAGTTTATGGTTTTCACAAAGTATGTGCTGAAGAGGAGAGTGGGTGAACAGGTTTAATATAATTTTCAGCAATAATTGTAAAACAGTTCAAGTAATCTAAATAGCAGGCAACTAGTAATCTCAATGTGCTGACAGGCATAGAATCCCCAGATGGCTCTTCTCAGAGTTAAGCCGTGTGGTTAGGGATCCTGTTAATGGGGCTTTTTAATTAGCGTTTGTGAGGTTTATTGATTATGTTGCCCTTTTTACAGATCGTAAAGCACCTCTAATCATTTCTTTCTTATGCTGTTATATATTTGGAATTGAAGTCAGAAGGCTCCCACCTCCATTTAATTCTGCAGAATATCTGTTTTCTGAGATGCAGGCATGGATCCTGTTCAGGAAAGAACTGCAGATGCTGATCCAAATCGAAGATAGACAGCATCTCTGGAGAGAAGGAACGAGTGAAGTTTTGGGTCGAGACCCTTTTTCAGATGGTCCTGTTCAACGAGTCAGACGGCCACCAACCCCTCTGGGTACTGAGATATCCTGCCAGTGTAGACACAAAGAACAGCCGCTCTTGTGCTCCCTTGGTACTGCCCCACCATTACACCACTCACTCAACCCAACCTGCGATATGTATGTCCCATGGCGAGGCCCCTACACTTTAATATACAAAGGCTTTAAGATGATTAGATTATGATTTAATTAGACATTGTCAACCTGTTCTTCTACATAGATACATAGAAAATAGGTGCAGGAGTAGGCCATTCGGCCCTTCGAGCCTGCACCACCATTCAATATGATCATGGCTGATCATCCAACTCAGTATCCCGTACCTGCCTTCTCTCCATACCTCCTGATCCCTTTAGCCACAAGGGCCACATCTAACTACCTCTTAAATATAGCCAATGAACTGGCCTCAACTACCCTCTGTGGCAGAGAGTTCCAGAGATCTACAAAGTTGTAATGTGTTGATTATTGTCACGTGTACCGAGATACAGTGAAAAGCTTTGCTTGCATGCTGTCCTGTCAAATCAAACCAAATGTTACAATCAAGCCACACAGAAGTACAATAGATAATGCAAAATGAAAATATCAGAGTGCAGAATATAGTCTTAAGAGTATTGTAATATTAGTTATAAAGTGCAAAAAGTGCAAGATCCACAATGAGATTGGAAGATCGACAATGACAAGTGTAGAATAAGAACATGCCCACTGAGACAGACCTCAGTATAATCTGACCAAAAAGATAGCACTTACATCAGTGCAATACTTGTTACTGTCACACCAACATTGCAGCACTCCCCAGTACCATGCCACCAACTATGAGGTACACCCTCTGATGGTGCTCCCTTTGTACAGCTCCACCACCAGTGCACCACGTATGCAATGAAGCCCCTCCACCAGTACAGGATTTCCTTGATATCACAACTCCAGCAGTGCAGCACTCCCTCATTAATGCCCCTTAGGATGGCACAGTGGTGCAGCTGGCAGAGCTGCTGCCTCGCAGCTCCAGAGACCAGGGTTCAATCCTGACCTCGGGTGCTGTCAGTTTTGAGATTGCATGTTCTCCTTGTGACTGCATGGTTTTCCTCTGGTTTTCCCAGTTTCCTCCCACATCCCGAAGTCGTCTGGGATTGTAGGTTGACTGGCCTCAGTGTATAGGAAGTGGATTAGAAAGTAGGACAAGGTAGAACTGGTGCAAATGGGTGATTGATGGTCGGTGTGGACTTGGTGGACCAAAGTGCCTATTTCCACTGTGTCCCTAACACTAAAGCTAAAACTAAACACCAGTACAGCAGTCCCTATATCGCTCATAATATGTGAATTCAATCTTCTGACATTGTGAGATCTCTCCACTGTGAGATGTGGACTGACTCGGAAAACTTCTGTCTCATTGGAAGCAAATTAACCTATTGAGGCACGGCAATAAAGAGAAGGTATCTCTTTTTAGACAGCGTTATTAGGCTGATGTGGCTTTGAGAAACTCGCAAATAATGCAAGCTGGGCAGTCGCATTCTTAGAATAATTAGTCTGTTCTGTCAGTCACAAGGTTCAAACACAAAGTGAGGCTTCAGTCTGCCCAGGGCACCTTGTGAAGGGAGTATGAATCCTGGTGATGCCAACAACTGATCCTGTAATGACAGACAAAAGTGCTGGAGAAACTCAGCTGGTACCGCAGCATTCATGGAGCGAAGGAAAAAGGCAAAGTTTCGGGCCGAAACCCTTCTTCCAAACCACTAGGCCTTAACCATCAGGTTGCATTGAGCCTGTGTGCATTCTCTTGAATGTAATAAAAGGGTGATCTAATTTATGTGTTTGAGTAATAATAATAACAATAATACATTATACTTATGGGCGCCTTTCAAGGACTCTCAAGGACACCTTACAAAATTTAGTAAACAGATTACAAAACATGTAAGCGGAATAATAATAATAATAATAACTTTATTTATAAAGCACTTTAAACAACTGCAGTTGCCACAAAGTGCTGTACATGAGAACTCATGGACAAAAAGCTATTACAAACCATTAAAAACCGTAAAACGAAGGACTATAAAAAACACACTAAAAATTAAAAGACATTAAAAGCACTAAGAATCGGAGCAATGCCTCAGCCAGTGTCGAAAGCCAAAGAATAAAAATTTGTTTTTAGGGAGGATTTGAAGATGGACAGTGAGGGGGCCTGTCTGATGTGCAGCGGCAAGGTGTTCCAGAGTGCCGGAGCAGCAACAGAAAAGGCTCTATCCCCTCTGAGCTTCCGCTTAGACCTTGGTACCTCAAGGAGCAGCTGATCAGCTGACCTGAGGCACCGGGCAGGAGCATATAGGTGGAGCAGCTCAGAGAGGTAAGGTGGGGCGAGCCCATTCAACGATTTAAAAACAAATAAAATAATTTTGAAATGAACTCGAAAGTGTACTGGGAGCCAGTGAAGGGAGGCCAAAATTGGCGTAATGTGCTCCCTCTTTCGAGTTCCGGTCAAAAGGCGAGCGGCAGCATTTTGAACAAGCTGGAGACGAGCCAATGAAGCTCGTGCGACTCCCGAGTAGAGTGCGTTACAGTAATCCAGCCTAGATGTAATAAAGGCATGGATTACTGTTTCAAAATGCTGCCGCTCGAGAATGGGCTTCACCTTTGCCAGCTTCCTTAGGTGAAAGAAGCTGGACTTAACCACCGCGCCTATTTGTTTATCTAGTTTAAAATCACCGTCCATCCTAAAACCCAGGTTCAAATCGGTTGGCTTTACAGACAATGCCAGTGGACCCAAGTCAACAAAGGGAGGTTCACGGCAGCCATTGGGGCCAAACAAAATCACCTCTGTCTTCTCTTCATTAAGTCCCAGAAAGTTTAAGGCCATCCAGGACTTAATGTCCTCAAGACAAGACAGAAGTGATTTTAGAGAATAGTCCTCTTCTTTCCTGAGTGGCATATATAACTGGCTATCATCTGCGTAAAAGTGAAAGGAGACGCCATGCCTTCTTAAAATTGAGCCCAGAGGAAGTAGGTATAAAGAGAAGAGCAGGGGCCCTAAAATTGAGCCCTGTGGAACCCCATATACCAAGGGAGTGGAGGAGGATTCAAAGCCAGCAAGAATGAATGAAACAGGAATGAAACAAAACAAAAAAATAACAACAACAAAATAAAAATAGTAAAGACATCAACAATACACAATTCAAAAGTAGAAATTAGATTAGATTTACTTTATTAATCCCCTTATTCAGGGGAAATTCAGATGTCCTTGCAGCACACTAATAAAAATACAACATAGCATTCAAGAAGTTCAACACCAAAACACAAAAACATCCCCCCACAGTGGTTCCCACTGTGGGGGAAGGCACAAAGTCCAGTCCCCATCCTCTTGTCCACCCAGAGTCGGGCCTATTGAGGCCTCCACAGTCGCCGCCACGGCGCCCGATGTTCTCGCCGGGTGATGGTGCTCCGGCGTCAGGAGAACCCTCAGCGGCTTGGGGTGCCAGGAACGGCCGCCTTCTTACCGGAGACCGCGGCTTCCAAGCCAACAGACCGCGTTTGACGGAGCTCCACACACTGGCGATCTCGGCGAGAGATCCCAGGCTCCAGGATGTAAAGTTCAGCGCCGCAGCTGGCCGCTCCACAGAACCGCGGCTCCACAATGTTTTCATCGGCGGTCCCAGCATACTGGAGTTCCAGCGCGGCGACCCAGGAAAGGCATCGCCCGCTCCGCAATAGCGCTCCAGCGCTGTGCCACCGCCAAAGCCGAAGTTCTGGCCAGGTCCCCTCAGGAAACGTCGCTCCAGGACCCGCTGGTAGGCCGCGAGGACAGGTCGAAGGTGCTGCTCGGAGGAAGGCAGCCTCTCCGACCAGGTAGGGACTTGAAAAAGCAGTTTCCCCCTTCCCCCCCACCACCCCACCACCCCCTACACATAAAAAGATTAGACCCCCCGACTACACACTTTAACGTACTAAAAATAATAAAAAAGAAGTGAAAAAAACGGACAGCTGCAAGACAGGCAGCCGTACAGGACAGCGCCGCCTCCTCAGGTGTCATCTACAATGATAGTGTAGATTGAGAAACTGGCTGAAAATCAGAAGACCGCAAAGACTGAAAATAAGAAATAAAACCTGAATATGCAGGAAATACTCAGCAGGTCAAGCTGTATCCATGGAGAGGTAACCAGAATGAAAATTTCAATCCAAAGACACTTCATCAGGACTGGGATACAAAGATAAAAATGTAGATTTTAAGTTGCATATGGTTGAGCAGAGATTGACTAACAAGGTGTCTTCCGCTGTGTGATGGAAGGGGGGGGGGGGGGGGGGGGGATAGTCCAGAACAAGAGAAAAATTCAGGGCAGGCTGTTCAGAGATTAGGTAATTTCTTACTGACAGCCTGGGGAAATCGTGAACACACCCTCCAAAATCCTGCAGATTGTGGGGTTCGAGGGGGTGGGAGAGGAAGTTAGTCTTTCCAAAACTGGGAGTTATTTTTAGGAGATGGCAGGTGCTGTCTGTATGAAGTTTGTACATTCTTTCAGTGACCACGTGGGTTTCCTCCCATACTCCAGAAGCGTACAGGGCTTGTAGGTCGATTGGCTTTGGTAAAATTGTAAAATGACCCTAGTGTGTCGGATAGTGTTAGTGTACGGGGTGATCGCTGGTTGGTGTGGACCCGATGCGCGAAATGATCTTTTTCTGCTCTGTATCTGTAAAATCTAAAGTTAAGTCTAAAACATTCTTAGTTGCTAGACCTGAAACATGATCTCTCTCTCTTTCCTTCCACAGATGCTGCCTGACCAGCTGGGTTCCTCCAAAAGTTTGTTTTTCTGTCCAAGATTCCAGTTGTTCGTCCAACTGTTTGTTTTTTGCTGAAAATTCCAGTTTCCGCCGTCTCTTGGTTTAATTGAATACAGGGGACTGCTTGAAGGGGTGAATGGCCTCCTATTGTCTCAGTGCTTCCATACAAACTGAACAGTGTGGATTTATCCCACATCAAAACAATTCCCCAATGAACGCAATGCTGTTTGATGTTCCTCATGCAGTTGGGCTTTTGCCCGCTTATGAAATGTTAATGACAAAATGGAAACAAGTCTTGCGACCACAATTAGAAACAGTACCCTATTTACCATCTAAAAACAATGGATATTTTGGCAACATTCAACTGCTTCCAAAGCCTTCTCCACCCACAGGGAAAGGTACAGTATCTACTTCGAATTCAACATGGCAATATGTCAATGGAAGCTAATTAGTCTTGTGATTTAAATAAAGTACGAACGATGGAAAGGGTTTTTATTTTGCAATGCTGTTTTGACTTCCGGGTTGGTCAAAAGCACTACACAACTAATGAGGAACTTTCAAAGCACATTCACTGCAGTGATGCTGGAAAGAGCTGCAAATTTGTAACCAGTGAGGCCCCACTCCCAGAAAATGGATAAGGACAGATAGCCAGTTTTAGATAAGGTAAGACACAAAATGCTGGAGTAACTCAGCAGGACAGGCAGCATCTCTGGAGAGAAGGAATGGGTGACGTTTCGGGTTGACACCCTTCTTCAGACGGAAGAACAACGCTACACTGCATCTTTCCCAGGCAGCTTTAGAGACATTGATTAACAGATCAGCCAAGATGTTGGAATAAACTCCTCATTGTTATGACTATTGTACCTACTATTTATAGCTTAGAGAGGCCATTCAGCCCACTAGCTCCATACTGGCAACTCCCCTTTGGTTCTTTGTGCCCATCACCGACACCAAAATATTAATATACAACATCCAATTATTCGATCAGCACCTCTGGTACGTTGGAGACAGCGGGTGCACCTGGGGGAAACCCATGCGGCCACGGGGACAACGTGCAAACTTCATGCAGACAGCACCAGAGATCAAGATCGAGCCGAGGTCCCTGGAACTTAAGGTGTAAATTTAATGCACCATCCCATTAAAATTGCAAATGTTCAAAAAGCCACAATCGGAAGAGTGTGGAGGTCTCAGAAATTTGGGGGATTTGTGGAGATTTACAGAGATGGTAATCAAAAACCTTTCCACCTTGACTACAAGTAAAAGGATAAATAATTTTGATTTTGGATGAGCTGAGGCACAGTAATGCCTCCTTGCTCGATCGGTCCTCTCATGGATGAATTTGACTGCACTTGTTCCTAATTTGATTCCGACTTTCAGCAGTAACACAATCTCTGGTGGACTAGTCTGCCCCAAAGTCAATTTACTTTGTCCTTTATCTGGAAGATAAATCAAAGCAAGTAAAATGGGTTTGACATTTCTGGCATTTCAAATGGCTGAGTTGTAGCAGTATTTTTAACTCTCCAAACATTTTGTAAAGCTAGGAAACTAAAGGGGCCGTCCCACATGGGCGACCTAATCCGCGAGTTCTGGCGAGTTTGCCCTCGACTCATACTCACAGCATGGTCGATATGGGGTCGTAGGTCTTGGTAACTCTCCTTCATGCTCGAGAATAGTCCCCGTGTAATCGAGGCCTCAGCTAGGTCGCGGCGTATTTTTCAACGTTGAAAATGCCCATCAGTAAAAAAAGGTCGCCATGGAAAAAATCGATATTTTTTATACTCGTAGGTTTAGTCGTAGTAGGTCGGCATGTTAGTCGTAGGTAATCGAGGGTAGTCGAAGGTAGTCAAATGTGGTCGTAGATAGTCTTTATCATAGTCGAAGGAGGTCGTCTTTACTCTCCACTATTCGGTGTCCAACTTTCCCGAAGTTAGTCGTAGCTAGATGAAGCTAGTCTTCAACATAGTCGAAGGAGGTCTTCTACATAGTCGAAGGTGGTCTTCAACATGACATTTTTTCAAACTCTCCTAATCTCTTCTAAACTCGCCAATTAGGTCGCCCAAGTGGGACAGCCCCTTAACTTCTGGAAAATTGGACACCGAATAGTGGAGAGTGAAGACGACCTCCTTCGATCTCCTTCGACTATGATGAAGACTATCTACGACTACCTTCGGCTATCCTCGATTACCTACGACTAACATGTCGACCTACTACGACTAAACCTACGAGTAAAAAAAGTATCGATTTTTTCCATGGTGAACATTTTTTACTCGCAGGCATTTTTCAACATGTTGAAAAATACGCCGCAACCTAGCTGAGGCTTCAAGTACACGGGGGCTACTCTCGAGCATGAAGGAGAGTTACAAAGACCACCAACGCCCCTGTGTCGACCATAATGTGAGTACAAGTCGAAGGCAAACTCGCCAGAACTGTAGGCATGAGAGGTTTGTAGAGTTGCGGATTGTGAAGTCAGAGGAAGGAAATTTACAGATGAGGTGGGGAGATATAGGTGGGAGTCCAGATTGGGCACATGGGAAGGAAGGGGGGGAAGGGTAGGGCTGTGAGGGAGGGGGGGGGGGGGGGTATTTAGACGTTATCTACAATTTAAGAATTCAGCGTTTATACCATTGGGTTGTAAGTTGAAAAAGGTGCAAATACTCAGCATGTCAGTGTATTGTGGGGAAAAACAGAGTTAATATTTCAGGTCAGTCATTATTGTAAAGGAATGCTTAGACAGAAAGAGTGAGTGCTTGGCCAGTGAATAAACTTGATGCGCAGTACTGACGGGCTGAAGGCTACAGCATTTTTGCCCCAGTCAGGAGGCAGGGACAGGCCACAGTGGAGACCCAGATGAACCTGCTACAATACTGAAAGGAGTACTGCACTATCACAGCTATTGCTTCTAGGCTGGCGTGTTTAACCAAGATTCAGCCTGCTCTTTTAGCCGTACAAAAATGTCCAGTATCACAATTCTGAAGATGAAGTCGTGAGTTCTCCAAGGTCTCCTGGCCAATCTTGAAACTCCAACCACTATCATTACAATTGCTGTACCCAACTGTGGACTTTTGCTGAGGATAGATGTGTTTCCTGCAATGATGACTGGACATAACTGGCTGCTTGTCCTGGGGATGTGCAAAGGGTAGCACACATGTATGTTTTACTTTTATTTTACAGCAGGCTGTCTGATTGAGTTCAATGCAAGCAATATCAAATCACAACAGGAATTATCTCAGCTTCAACCAGCCTTTGATCTCTGCACTTTCATATCCTCACCCATCAGGGCATAGGAATCACTTCTAAGTTCGAGCTTTTTGGAGGAGCCAGTTCAATATTTCCAGTGCCCCGGATGTGAAGAGCTCCCTGATCCTAAATCGTTGTTCTCATTATAACATTCCACCCTGTTGTTCTGCCTCCATCCATTGTGGGAAATGTTTTTTTCTTATCCCACACAATCAACTCCCATTATCTTAAAACACTGGACTACCTTTACGCATCGAAAGGAAAGAAACACACTCATTGCCATCCGTCCTTATAATTAAATATTTCTGACCCCTAATCCTTGAAAATCCCCCCATTCCTGCAGGTAAAAAACAAGACATTGCCTATGATGCTCTGGATGGTATTGAAAACCTGGGAGGATGTGCTTCCTGCTATTCATCAACCACCTTCTCTGCCAATTGTGGAAGAGTTTACAGTTCCCACATTGGCTTCAGTAACTATCAAAGTGTAGTTGAAGTAAGGCACCCTCGACCCCGAGGGGTTAGTTTAGTTTAGTTTCAGAGGTACAGCATGGAAACGGGCCCTTCAGCCCACGCCAACCATTATTCACCTGTTCACACTGGTTCTGTGTTATCCCACTTTCTCATTCACTCCCTACACAGTAGGTGGCAATTTGCAGAGCCCATTTAACCTACAACGACTCATGTCTTTGAGATCTGGGAAAAATATTTCTTATTCTACTCTGTCTTGCATGCCCATGTTTCACATACTGGGCACACCATTAAGGAAGAGTCAAAGAGAGGGCATGGTGGCATGCACCAGGGATAAATATCCTCGAATTACCCAACCGACATCCATCCGAAACGCTGGCAGCAGCTGGGCTCCAGCACCAGTACTGAAGACTAACAGCACCACTGAGTGGAACAACTGAGAACAGCAGGTGTCACTGTTCCCGATTCAGGAGCAGGGAGATAGAGACTTCTGGTGCTGGAATCGACCACACACAAAAAAAAGTGCTGGGGAAATTCAGAGGATCAGGCAGCATCTTTGGAGGGAAATGGACAGATGACGGTTTGAGCGAGGACCTTTCTTCAGATGATTCCACCATTGTGACCTGCAACCTTCCACATGGTAAAACAGAACGAGAACCACCTGACCAGGTATCCAGGTTGGTAATCAACAGGAGGATCCTGAAGAAGAATGGGGAGAGAGGTTTAGAAAAGTAGTTCCAGAGTTTAGAGTCCAAGCAATTGAAGGCATAATTAAATCCAAGGGAGCAGGGTTGCATGAGTGCAGAGATACTAGAGGGGATTACAGTAGGACATTGAATGATACAAGAGCAAAACAATTAAAATTAAACTGCTGCCATTCTACACGCCAGTGAAGGTCAGCAAACACAGGTGAGGGATGGGCTGTGATGAGTGAACAAGATGGGATGCAAGCAGAAGCCTCCCGGGCAATGCTGACGACAGAAACTGTACCACAGTGACTGACTGAAGTAGCCAATTCTGCAACCACCGACCGTCAACCGTCACTGACCGACCGGAAAGACGTGATATAGAAGATGGCTGGACACGAGGAAGAAGAAGTGAACAGGATCCTTCATTTCCTCAAAAGACCCCGAGCGGATTCACAGCAATTAATTACTTTTGAAAGGTAGGCATGCTGCCAGCATCCTACATGCAACAAGATGTTTAGTTCTTTGTTTAGGTGTTGTTTGCGGAGGAACACTTATTGGTCCAGGAATGCCGAGTAGAATTTACTCAGTCTTCTGCCGCACCTTCAGTCAGTTTTAAAATGTGAAAACCCAGGCTGACAAACTCCTACAGTACTAAGAGTGCCACACTGTTGAAGGCACTCATTCAGAGATGCTAAGCTGAGGTCCCCTATGCATGCTCAGATAGATGCAAACAGATACTACTGCAGGATTTTGATGAAGTGTGGGGAGTATTCACGCAGGTGAAGTGCGGGCCAATATTAATCCTCACATAAGATTATTCATATAGGCCAGCTCATCATTGGTCTGAGCTTGTGTACAGGTTGGATCTCCATTCCGTACATTATGATAGAAGATATTATCTGGCTATAATGTGCTGTAGAATATCCTGTGTTGGTAAAATATGCAATAGGAAGGCAAGTCTTTCTCCTGCTATTCTCTGCAGTTTGTCCAAGTCCATGTCCTCCAGAAGCTGTAGATCATCTCATGCTTTCCCTCACTTTACTTATTCTTCCAAGGCCTTCCAAATGCTCTGATTGAGAGCATAGGCACCTAACTGTTCTTCGTGGAGCAGAGATTTTAAGTATGATCAAAATTGATTGGTTTAGAGGGACTGAACTGAGTAAAAGAGAGGATACACAAGAGACTACAGATGCTAGAAATTTGAGTTACAAAAAATGCTGAAGGAACTCAAGAGGGTCAGACAGTATTGTGAAGGGAAGTGTTTTGTGTCAGGACACATGATGTTTTGTATCAGGACACTTTTTTAGTCTGAAGCAGGGGGCACAGACAGGGGGAGACCAGCAAAAGAATCGGGGGGAAGTGGTAAAGCGCTTTGTTCTGCGGTACATTGAAGTAGAAACATAGAAAAACATGGAAACATAGGTGCAGGAGTAGGCCATTCGGCCCTTCAAGCCAGCACCGCCATTCAATAGGATCATGGCAGATCATCCAAAGTCAGTACCCCGTCCCTTCTTTTTCCCCATATCCCTTAATTCCTGGAGCCCTAAGAGTTAAATCTAACTCTCTCTTGAAAGCATCCAGTGAATTGGCCTCCACTGCCTTCCGTGGCAAAGAATTCCACAGATTTACAACTCTCTGGGTGAAGAAGTGTTTCCTCATCTCAGTCCTAAATGGCCTACCCCTTATTCTTAAACTGTGACCCCTGGTTCTAATAATAATAAATTTTATTTATGGGCGCCTTTCAAGAGTCTCAAGGACACCTTACAAAAATTTAGCAGGTAGAGGAAAAACATGTAAGGGGAATGAAATAAATAGTAGAGACATGACTAGTACACAAAGTAAAGACAGAATTCAATACAAAACACAATATGAGGCAATTAATGCACAGATGAAAAGGGAGGGGGACGTGGGGCTAAGGATAGGCAGAGGTGAAGAGATGGATCTTGAGGCGGGACTGGAAGATGGTGAGGGACACGGAATTGCGGATCAGTTGGGGGAGGGAGTTCCAGAGCCTGGGAGCTGCCCTGGAGAAGGCTCTGTCCCCAAAATTGCGGAGGTTGGACTTGTGGATGGAGAGGAGAGCGACTGATGTGGATCTGAGGGACCGTGAGGGTTGGTAGGGGGAGAGGAGGTCAGTGAGATATGGGGGGGCCAGATGGTGGAGGGCTTCGTAGGTGAGGATCAGGATTTTGTAGGTGATCCGGTGGGAGATGGGAAGCCAGTGAAGTTGTTTGAGGACTGGAGTGATTTGATGCCAGGATTTGGTGTGGGTGATGAGTCGGGCGGCTGCGGTCTGGACCAGTTGGAGTCGGTTGATGTAGGTGGAGCTGATGCCAAGGAGAAGTGAGTTGCAATAGTCCAGTCGGGAGGAGATGAAGGCATGGATGAGTCTTTCAGCAGCGGGAGGTGTGAGAGAGGGTCCGAGTTTGGCGATGTTGCGGAGATGAAAGAAGGAGGTTTTAATGACATGGCGGATGTGAGGCTCAAGGGAGAGGGTGGAATCAAAGATCACGCCGAGATTGGGCCTGGGGAGATGGGGAGACAGTGATGCTGTCGATGGTGAGAGTGGGGTTATTGATTTTGCTGAGAGTGGCTTTGGAGCCTATGAGGAGGAATTCTGTCTTATCGCTGTTGAGTTTGAGGAAGTTATGTTGCATCCAGGTTTTTATAGCTGACAAACAGGAGTTGATATGGGAGAGGGGGGGGGGGGTTGTGGGGGGATTTGGTGCCGAGGTAGATCTGGGTGTCATCAGCGTAACAGTGGAAGTCCAGGTTGAAGTGGCGGAGTATCTGACCAAGGGGGAGGATGTAGATGATGAAGAGGAGGGGGCCGAGTACGGAGCCTTGGGGAACGCCTTGAGTGACTGTGGCTGTAGCAGAGGTGTGGTTGTGGAGAGAGATGAAGTGGGATCTGTTGGAAAGGTAGGAACGGAGCCAGCTGAGTGCAGAGCCTTCAATGCCGAGGTCTTTGAGTCCGGTGAGCAGGATGTTATGGTTCACTGTATCGAAGGCTGCGCTCAGGTCGAGGAGGATGAGGATGTTGAGGGAACCAGTGTCAGCAGAGGTGAGGTGGTTCTGGACTCCCCTAACATCGGGAACATTTTTCCTTAATGTCCTTCCTCAAATTAGGAGACCAAAATTGCACACAATACCCCAGGTGTGGTCTCACCAGGGCCCTGCACAACTGCAGTAGGAGCTCCTTGCTCCTAAACGCAAATCCTCTCGCAATGAACGGGATAAACCATTTCCCTTATAATTTTCTGTTAAAAGAGAATAAAATATCTTTGTTGTTTTGCTCAGCAGGCAAGTAATAAATGAGGAGAGAAGCTGAGTGTGGCAGACAGAGCTGTCTGTACCATGCACAGCTGGTCAGTCTGTCAATTTCCCTTGCATACATGCTGGCTGGGCAACAGTTCAGCTTCCTACTGATATTAAGGGAAGCAAGCCAAGCTATCACATGATTTCTCATTGCAAATAATAAATTTGTCTGTGACTTGGGTCTACACACATTGCCAGAACATCTTTGGTTCAAAGGTCCAAAGGTCAGTTCCTGTCCAAGATGGCGGCGCTGCTTTAGCAGCTGCGGCTCGCCTGCAGTCCGTCTGTTTTTTTCTTTTTTTTGTTGTTCTTTGGTTTATTAGGTTATATACGTGTGTGGGTGGGGAGTAGATTTTTGTTGAGCAAGGATACAATGCGCTGGGTGGATCGGATCACCATAATCAAACTGTACCATCTCAAGAGCTGAAGAATCTCTCGCAAACCCGCCGTTCCTACAGAAACTATCTTAAAGCCTCAAAAGGAAGGTAATTAAGAAATCAAGCCCTACGTGGCAGAGACAGAGGGCAAGCAAGAGCATTTCACAGCCAAAACAAAGTAATCACACTGATCAGCAAAATGCAGAATTAACTGTTTGTTCTTTATTCACAATCAGTGTCAACAATGCTTCCAAAATATCATTTGATTTGCAATGTTTAGGAGTACCCGTGTTTGACCAATAATATTTTGTGGTACATTGAAACCTTGCCCTCTTGGTCGAATGCAGCTGGTGGTTCTGAGACTGTGGGCAGAGAGTCCAACTCACAGCAGTACTTGCCTGCTGCTCGTTCCCTGGTATCAATTAGCACTGCTACATGGGGTAGGGTGCTGCTAATGGCAGGTCCTGAGGCAATGCTGTGTATTTGAACTCACGCAGCCAAATTCAGCATTAGTACTGTGAATCACCTGTGGGAGAATGTCCAAGGAACGCTTTGGGGAAACAAAAAGAATCAAACTGTCCTCTCTCCAAGATGATTCCAAACACTTGGCCCCTTGCATCCATGCCAGCTTCCTGCAGGTGTAATCTAGTCAGCCCCTTACCCCAGCTCTATTCCTGTGGTTCCACGTTTTCTTCAGCTCATTTCCCCTTCTTCCAACTCCTTCAGTGCCCTTTGAAAGCCCAGCTCCAGGTCGGGAAAGCAAAAATAAATTTTGGTTCCTTTTACAAATTTCCTGGATGAAAAATCCACCCTAATATAATTTATTCATTTGGTATATTTTAGGTTTTAAATTTCTTTCTCTAGGTCTGCCTTTGCACACTTTGAATGGCTCCAGAAAAAAAGCAAAATCACTGCTGAAAAGCAGCAAGAAATGCAGATCTGACAAAACACTTTACAAAATGTCATTGGTTTGATTACGACAGGATCTTCAACTTGTTAGTGAAATTCCCATAAAATATCTATAACAGTTCAGGAAGCTGTGTTCCTGCAGATTTTTCTATGGTGTCTAGGAGTATCTCCATCCCCCCCTATACATTGTCTCCTCAGCTCTGGTAGATGATATTATTGACACCAAGAGTATTTGCAATATTCTTCATAACAGGATGAACAGTTATATCATATTAATTTTGTTAATTGTGTTTCCAGAATCAAATTCAACCAGCAACCCCATGACAGTTTCATTAAAGGATGACATAAGAAAACTGATTTATAGCATATACCTAGTACAGAGAGGGGCAACTAAAAGGCAATATAAAAGTGGTCTTTATATAGCAGGAAACAAATCTGATCATCTATAAATACTGTGGTTATTACAAACTATTACATAAAATAAAACATTATAAACTCAATAAATCCCCAAGGTCCAGAAACACACTGAATCTATGCACATGTTACCTTCAGTGAGCATTCAAGTTCAAGTTAGATTAACCCTAACCTAACCTGACTGGTGCTTGTATCCTTAGTACTGGATGGTGATAGATTTCCCCTTCTCCCTGGCTGGATAGCTGACAGCAGCAATGCTTCGAGGGTTTCTCCCCTGCAGCCTGTGCTTCTTCCCCAGCAGGGGAATAGTCTTGAAGGCAGCAAGCAGATGTTGGTCTCAAGCAGTAAGCAGTCTCACTTCCGCTGGACAGTGCTGAATGGCGGTGGCTGCACAGTCTGGATGGACTGAAACATCGGTTTCTTTTTCACATCAGAAGACAGGGCTTTCACTGAGGGCAGCAGCTGATTCCTTTTAATGATTTGTAGCGCTAACTGTGTGTTGCCTGTATCCATAAACACAGTACAGATTCATTGTAGGCAACCAGAGACAAGAAAAGAAGCAGCACAAATACAAAACCGTAAATTTACAGCAAAGTTAATACAACCAAGAATGAGGGCCAATGCATCTTGATGCCCATGTAGGGGGTATAAAATTTAAAAGCCAGACATTCAAAACCTTTACCTGCTTCTGTCAATGTGACCTTGCCTGTTATCTTAAATGCATTTACCTAGTATCCTTTTCTTAAAAGGAACTATAAATCTGTTCCAGATTTTCAGCACCCAGTTTATAGAGAAGTCTTTCCAAATAACAGCCGTGAACGGCATGATGCTAATATCAAGGTAATGGTCCTTTGTTGCAGAATCCACTGTAGTAGTTTTACTCTATACTGTTTTAATCTTAAAACAATTTAATGTGATTGCTTTTAATCTTACATCCTCATGAGAATGCAAGATTTGCCCTGTTTTTCAATTCTCTTCATAGCCTTCCTCATCTTTGTAATCTCATTCATCCCTCTTCCAGATTCTATGTTCCAACAATTTTGAATTGTTCATTACTTAGCTACAGGCATGGAAATGGCTAACAAAACATGGGGGGGGGGGGGGGGAAAGGAGGACAGACACACACACAAAAAGACAATTTCTTGGCGGCCGCCCACGTGCGTGCGTACACATGCTAGGCTTCGGCCGTGGGCCCTGTGGACGGTAGCATTGGAAGCTGACCTGGTTGGTGACCGACTCCGAACTCCAGCAACAGCCGCTTCGTCCGCCCTAAATCGTGGGGCTTCAATGGGCCCTTTTCACGGGGCCTTTCATCAGCCGGCAGGGACTTCAACATCGGGAGCCTAAATCTCCTCGATGCAGCAGTTTGATTTTAAGCCGCGCTGGGCGCTGAAAAGCCCCGCGATCGGGCCGATTAAGCCCTTAGAAAGCGCCTGATAAAGTCTGGATTACAAAACATGGGGGCGGGGGGGGGGGAAGAAAGATTGTCCCCCACCTCTCAAAACATGGGGGGACGTGCCCCCCCCCCCCCCCCCGTTTTTTGTTTCTCCATTCAAAGTTTGTGTGTTCATTGCAGTATTACTGACACTAGAATCCCTTGTGAGCACCCAAAGAACCGGAGATCCATCCATTGGTGAGAGGCAGAATGACAGCTACGTTATAAACGCAAGCCCTTGTGAGTCAGAATATCTGACACACCAACTGGCATCTCTGTCAATGAGCCAGGGATGGAGGATATGCACTGACAGTCAAGCATTATGAACTGGAAACGATGTCAGTGAACTTTAAATTAAAAACTCATGCCCTCAAACAGGGTCTGCTGCATCAAACTATTCCTCTGGAACCTCATTCCCCATAGAAATGTTATGTATCCATCTTGGAATACTACATTAAAAAAAATTAACGTTAATTATTGAAACAAGCCCATTCAGGAAAAAAAATTTAAAAAATCACACTGTGATTTCAAGGCAACATTTTAAATATAAAAGTTATGACCTTAGTCAACATTATCAAATGGAATCTTACCATTCTGCAGTTCAAGATAAACAGCTAGGAGGATACCTTCGGGTGGAATCTCTTTGGGATTAACCATTGAGGCAGCCTTTAATTGATAAAGAAAAACACAGAAATGAGCCAGTATCCAGTTACAATAAAGACAGACATGTAAAAGCTACAGAAGGACATGTCAAAACTTCATTCAGTACTCCCTGGAAACCCAAACTGCAAATACACCTATTCCCTAAATGCACATTCACAATTCTTTGAAAATAGAAACAGGATTGGAATGAGTGGGAAGGAGAGTAAAGAAAGATGGGAATGACTGTAAAAAGCAAATAGCTGCTTGCAATTTCATTAATATGATTCATAAATGAAGCAGCCTATCCAAAAGTGAACAGATTACATGGTGCAGTCAAGGAATACTTTTTATTCAGGCAAGACTACTATCATTGGCCTCCACGTATTTACAGCAAGGAAGAAGCAACAGATAAATACGAAAGGAATGCTTAACTGGACAAGGACAAGCATCCAAATACAAATGGTATGCAACCAAGAGGTCGGTGAAATAGAGACTAATCATCATATTTAAAAATTCAATGGGCAAATTTGTGCAAGAGATCCAGGGCACTGATAAGCATTAGAAAGAAAGCAGAAAGCTTAGTTTTGTTACAGGAATCACACGACAAGGCCGTGTACAAACTGTCAAAGAGCCAACATTTTGAGAATTAAGGAATGCAACACGACTCCACATCCCACTGCTTCTTCCCTCCACCCCAGCAGTCAGATGGCAATTGAACGTGATCTTTCACAGCAATGATTCAACAGGCAAATAACCCCAGAGAATGGGCCAATGGATCTGACGTTGATGCCACTGAAGGATTTGGATGGAGCAGGTTAAATCACATGCTCTTGCTATCTCACCTGGTGAAGACACTTGCGAGCCTTATCATATTCACTGCGTAGACAATATGCACTGCCAAGGTTAAAGAGCATCATTGCACGAGCAGATGTAACAGAGTTTGGATAACATTGCAGTATCTGTTTCCCTGCTGTTAAATGCACAAAATAAAATTAGAACAGCACAATTTAGTTTGGAATCTGATTCTGAGACCTATCTGACTGAAGGATAAATATCATTTTTTTTAATTGTGCAAAAACGATAATCTAGCTTCAGCGCCATCATATCAATCAAAATTCAACCTGTCAGTGCAGTTTTAATTGCCAGAATAGCTCCAATCTCTTGGTGGAAGCAAAATTCAAATTTAACAGCTGTAAGCGATCAGAAAGGCGACATTCACGCTAACCATATAACAAACACACTGATGTATAGATCCACTTCTTGATCGTTAGAGGGCACTTGGCTTTCTCAGTTAAACAAAAAATATATATACAGGTTAATACAGCAAAAAGCCTGGAAGAATACCGATTCGCCTGAAAGGGAAAATAGGGAAGCACGGAGAGTTTAAAATAAAAATAGCAAAGAACCTCCAAAGGTTTTTTTTTTAAGAAAGTAAATAACATTAATTAATAAGGATAAATAAACAAACTAATTGGTTATACGGTGACTATTTTAATTTTCATGCTGGTCAAATTATTGAATTCAAAGGAGCAGTATTAACCTTCACCTAGAAAGTCATATATTAATCAGGGACAACCAGCAACAGCTTGTTAAAGGAAGATCATGTCTAAACAAATTGATCCTTTGAAGAGATAACAAAAGGGCGAGCTCAGAAAAATTGACATAGTCTATATTGAGTTGAGCAAAACTCTTAACAAGATGCCACCTGTCGGGTTATTCAAAGTAGTAAGAGCCCATGGTACTCGTGGGAGAGCGGCTCATTGGATTCAAAATTGGTTCAGTGGCAGGAAGCATCGAGCGATGAATGATTGCAGTTTGTGTGACTGGAAAGTCATCACCAGTGGGATTAGGCAGAGCTCAATTCACCACCCAATGCCTTTTATAATATATTCTATGCAGTACTATGTTGCCTGAGTTTCAGCAACTAAGTTACAGAGAAAGGTTGAATAAGTTAGGTCTTTATTCTTTGGAGCGCAGAAGGTTAAGGGGGGACTTGATAGAGGTCTTTAAAATGATGAGGGGGATAGACAGCGTTGACGTGGATAAGCTTTTCCCATTGAGAGTAGGGAAGATTCAAACAAGAGGACATGACTTCAGAATTAAGGGACAGATGTTTAAGGGTAACATGAGAGGGAACTTCTTTACTCAGAGAGTGGTCGCTGTGTGGAATGAGCTTCCAGTGGAAGTGGTGGAGGCAGGTTTGATTTTATCATTTAAAAATAAATTGGATAGGTATATGGATGGGAAAGGAATGGAGGGTTTTGGTCTGAGTGCAGGTAGATGGGACTAGGGGAAAAAAAGTGTTCGGCACGGACTAGAAGGGCCGAGATGGCCTGTTTCCGTGTTGTAATTGTTATATGGTTATATGGTACTGTTCTATGTTCACTATTATGTGCAGGCAGGGGCGGATATCGCTATCAAAACATGGGGGGGGGGGGGGGGGATACAATTTCTTGGTGGCCGCACGCGAATGCGCACACACGCAAGGCATCAACGGTGGGCGGTAATATCGGGAGCTGACCTGGTTGGTGACCGACTCCAAACTCTAGCAACAGCAGCATCGTCTGGCCCGAATCGTGGGGCTTGAATCGGTCCGTTCGCGAGGCCTTTAATCGCCCGGCACGGCTTAAAGCCGGCCGTGGGATCTTCCATCGCCCGGTGGAAGCTTCAACATCGGGAGCTTCGACCGCCTCGACACAACAATTTGACCGTGGGGCGGTGGCAGATCCCCCCCGCCGATTTTAAGCCGCACCGGGCCGAGTAACGAACGGGCCGATTCAAGCTCCGCTCTATGATCTTTGCTCCAGCAGGACTTCTCACTCCTCCAATCACCGCACTCTATCCTCAGTCCGATAAACCCCCCCCCGCACCCCCACTGTCTCGCGGAATTTTTTTAATAGGTTTTCCCCACCAAATTTCAAAGCCCGGATTACAAAACATGGGGGGGGGGGGCTATATGTCCCCCACCTCTCAAAACATTGGGGTGGGGAGCTATTTGTCCCCCACCTCTCAAAACATTGGGGGGGGGGGCTATTTGTCCCCCACCTCTCAAAACATTGGGGGGGGGGGGGGGGATTTCCGCCCATGTGTGCAGGCAGGTAAGAGTTGGTCTTGGCATCATTTATGGCACTGACATTGTAGGTGAAGGGCATGTTCCTGTGCTGTGCTATTTTAATAGATTGGTGGAGATCTGGAACGTAGCGTTAAAAAGGATGATAGATGCAGAAATCCTTATCACAATAAAACAGTCCTCAGATGTGTATTTGAAGACATGGCCTGCAGGGCTATGGGCCTGATGCCAATGGTGGGAATAGTTTGGGCAGCAGATTCTCACTGGCATGGACAAGGGCGCGGTCATTTTATTTATGATTCTACTAAATGCTTAGCTGAGGTAAGCTAATCTCCATTTTGTCACATCAAACTAAATAAAACTCAATCAACAGCCTGATGATCCTACTGGAGAAGGGTCTTGAATTAAATTAAATTTGAGACATAGTCATGAAAGAAGGGTGATTGGATGGTTGGTCAAAGTGTTGGTTTTAAGCAGCGTTTCAAGAAGGGCAGAGGGGTTTTTTTGAGAAATTTTTCTACAGTTTAGACAGGCGGAAGAAAGGCTGTCAGTTGCAAAGGGATTAAAGTTGGAACACACAAGAGGGGAGAAGTACAGAGATCCAAAAGTCGAGGGTAAAAGCGGTTGCAAAGATAGGAAGTCTGAAACCATGGATTTGATTAAATAGATGACATTTTTTAAACCAAGGCATTGCCAGTTTGGAAGCCAAGGCAGGTCAGCCAGCTTGTGGTGATACTTGAACTGAAAATTAACACGCTTGTAAACATTTAAATCATGTGGTTGCTGTCCAACAATGTGAGAACGCCAATGTACAATAACATGCACAGATGGTATCACAGGAAAGGTTCTGGTCAACTATGCCTCACACAACATACCTTACATGTAACACAGATACAAGTAACTCAAGATATTTCTAGTTAATATTTAAAAGCCACAAAACTCCAGGTTTCTAAGCCGTAAAATGCTTTGCTATTTATTTAATAAAAAATCAGACTATTCAAAATAAGCTTTCATTTTCTGTTTGTTTAAGAAAGAACTGCAGATGCTGGAAAAATCGAAGGTAGATAAAATGCTGGAGAAACTCAGCGGGTGAGGCAGCGTCTTATGGAGCGAGAGAATAGGTGACGTTTTGGGTCGGGGGGGGAGTTAGGGGCCGGAAGAAGAAAGGAAGAGGCGGAGACAGTGGGCTGTGGGAGAGCTGGGAAGGGGAGGGGAAGGAGGGAGAAAGCAAGGACAACCTGAAATTGGAGAAGTCAATGTTTATACTGCTGAGGGTGTAAACTACCCAAACGAAATATGAGGTGCTGCTCCTCCAATTTGCGGTGGGACTCAATCTGGCCATGGAGGAGGCCCAGGTCAGAAAGGTCGGATTCAGAATGGGAGGGGGAGTTGAAGTGCTGAGCCACCGGGAGATCAGGTTGGTTAATGCGGACTGTGCGGAGGTGCTGCACTTGGTCTCACCGATGTAGAGCAGTTGACACCAAGAGCAGCGGATGCAACCGATGAGGTTGGAGGAGGTGCGGGTGAACCTCTGCCTCACTTGGCAAGACTGCTTAGGTCTTTGGATGGAGTCAATGGGAGAGGTAAAGCGACAAGTGTAGCATTACCTGCAGTTGCAAGGGAAAGTACCAGAGGATTAGGTGGTTTGGGTAGGAAGAGACAAATTGACCAGGGAGTTACGGAGGGAGCAGTCTCTACGGAAAGACGAAAGGGGAGGAGATGGGAAGATGTGGCCAGTGGCATTGTATTCCTTTATTGGCATTCAGACTTTTAGGTCTGAACGAAATGTTGTGCCTTGCAGTCATAACATAGGATAAAATAACAAAACACACAATAAACACAGATTTAACATCCACCACAGTGAGTCCACCAGGCACCTCCTCACTGTGATGGAAGGCAAAAGTCTTAAAGTCCTTGTCTCTTCCCTCCTTGTTCTCCCTCTGTGTTCGAGGCGATCGAGGCTTCCTATGTTGTGAACCCGAGGCTGAATCCGAGCTCCGCGAACGGGCCGGTTCAAACTCCGCGACCCGGTGCGGTCGAAGCTGCCAAAGCTGCCACCCTCCAGTCCAGTGGACGAAGCTGTTGTTGTGGGAGCTCCAGAAAACAGGTCACCAACCTGGGACCTGCGAGCTCCCGACGTTGTCGTCCACTGGGCCCGCAGCCGAGTCTACTGGGCCCGTGGCCGAGGCTCCGAAGTCGGGTCACCGCCGCCGCAACGCCACCACAGCCCCGATGTCGGCCAGACTCGCGTTGGTAAGTCCTGGTTGACTCTGCCTCCAGAGCCTCGAGGTCGGTCCCAGTTGGAGGCCACCAGCTCCGCCATTAGGCCTCAGTGGAGACGGGGGATACGACAAGAAAAGGTCGCATCCCCCCGAAGGAAGAGACTAAAACAGGTTTCTCCCACCCCCCCCACCCCCCAACACATACACAACAAAAACAAACTGAAATAAACTGTAACAACGGGACAAAAGAAAACAAAAAATGAAAAGACAAACGGACTGCAGGCGAGCCGCAGCTGCAGGGCAGCGCCGCCACTTCCCGATCTCATTGTGGGATCCCATTGGAGGTGGCGAAAATGTCGGAGGGTTATCTGTTGTATGCGACGGCTGATAGGGTGAAAGGTGAGGACAAGAGGGACTCTGCCCTTGTTACGAGTGTGGGGGGGGGGGGGGGGGGGGGGAGGAATGAGAGCGGAGCTAGGGGATGTAGAAGAGACGCTGGTGAGAGCCTCATCTATAGTCGAAGAGGGGAACCCCTGTTCCCTAAAGAATGAGGACATCTCCGATGCCCTGGTTTGGAACACCTCATCCTGGGGACGGAGGAATTGGGAGTAGGGGATAGAGTCCTTACAGGAAGCAGGGTGGGAAGAAGTGTAGTCCAGATAGCCATGGGTTATTTTATGTTTTATCATTGTATCAGTGACTTTCGCAATTCTTTCCATTAACTTCACATTAGCTCAGAGAAAAAAAATCTCTGACCATCTTCCAGTTCTGACGGAAGATTAGACTTAGGTTTACCATGTTAGATCACTAACATGTTTAAGTCCACCCTCCGCCACCTCCAGTTTATATTCCATTTGGAATATTTTTGGAAGACCAGGAAACCAAGAAGAACATGGAACATTAACTCAGTTTCTCTCCACAGATGACGCCTGACACGCTGAACGTTTCCAGCATGTTCTAATTTTATTTTGGATTCTAGAAATAGCCATCATTTGTCTCTAAAGGGGAAGATTTTAAATGTATACTTACAGCTTTCCATCTGTTCATTTTCTCCTCGGTCAGAACCTGAAATAAAATGCCAAAATGTCTCAATACAATTATACAATAAGTTTCAAGCAACTAAATTGCGCGTCAATTTGATCGCTGCAATCTCCTATGTCATTCTCCAATCTGAAGTTAAAACCAATGAAACAAAATATGATACATTATATAACTTTCATAGTAGCTCCCAAACACATAGCCTCCAACAGGTGGAAGGACAAACCAGGAGGACACCCAAAACTCAAATTCTTTTGAATCATGAACTTCACAACTCAGAGAAGTATACGCCCCACCTACATTATTGATTGTTGGAGAATCTGCTCCCTAACAAAATTGTGGAAGCACCTTCCCCAAATCCACTACAGCTGAAAGTAGTCACCTTTATTAGTAGCACAGGGATGGGCAATAAATGGCAAGCTTTCTAACATTGCTCTCACCTTGAAGATTCATTTTTAGAAAATTAGCATGAAGAAGAAGGGGCAACTGAGGGGAGTTTTTGGAAAAAACATTTTTGGTCACTCGGACTAAACTCATGACTACTTTCCCTGATAGTCGCTCAATTTGGAACTAACTTCCTGAGGCAAGTTCAACCAGCAACCAAATACCACGTATAGGCAAAACACTGGATTACACACACCAATTACTCCCGTGATGTGCATTCATTTCTTAGGTCACCATTGGCAGAAAAGAGACCTCTACAACAGGAGAAGACTACGAGGATCACTGTAGTGTAGCTGTAACCTCAGTATTTGGGTATGGCTACATCTGAAACCTCTTAGGAGTAATCTTAAGAGATTTGCAAAAGTACTGAGGTCAGAATGTCAAGACACTAGAAGCATGGAAGATGTCAGAAGTTCTTGTGATAGAAATGGGAGTGAGGGGTGACATTGGAAGTAAGGAGGTGTGGGGGGGGGGGGGGGGGGGAGGCTAAATGGTTTGAGGATTTACAAACACTACCGAGACGTTTGTCACTGAATGAGTGCTCTGGTTAGAAATGCAACTACTGTGTAGTTGTCAAATATTAACCAGTGATTCAAGATAAGTTGCTTCATGTCAAAAACCTCAAACAGTAATCATGTTCTTGACCCTGCAACATACTTCAGGCAGCATTTGGACAATTTACAGATAAGCATACACATTTTTTCAATTAAAAAAAAAAGCTTTTATATTCTACCTTTGTTTTAAAAGCCTAGACATCAGAGAAATAACAGATGGAAAGAATTTTTTAGAAAGTGTTTGAATAATGGTGAAAGCTTGATTCATCTACTCCCATGTAATCAATTAATTGATGTCTCTGCCCCCACACCTTAGCAAGAATGTCAAAGCCTTGGAAAGCCAGAGCAGATTACTGAAATTACCCTTGGAATGGCAAACTTCAGTTTTCTAAAGACTTGGAGATGTTCTTTGAGCAAGCAAGATCAAGAGGAGATTGGATAAGTTTGAAAATTGCTTCAAATGGCATAAAGACAGGTTTAAGCTAATTGGTATAAAAAATACAAGATTTATCTATTTATTTAAGAAGAGTGATTTGTTGTAAAGCAGAACTTACTTTATGGTAAAGTGGAAGTAAATTTCATAGGGAGTTGGAAAAATACATGGAAAGAGGAAAAAATCCAGGTCTCTAGCGAAAGAACAGGGATAAATAGCTGATTTCAGTTTTCTGCTGTGCTGTACTATTTCATGAGGGGTGAAATAAAGTCTTAAAATAGAATATCCCGCAAGTTCATCCTTCTGCTAAATTTGCCCCCAAATCGATATTAAAAACTCAAAATTATATACCTTGATCCTGTTCATTTGAAGAAACTCCCAAGAACACATCGGTAACATTTTCAGGGTTTAAATGAGCGATGGCATCCGAGATTCTATCCAGGGAGATGAGGGATTCTGCTGCATACAAGTGACCCAGAAACCTAAGCAAAATTAGACAAGAGAAAGGCTGCACAAATCAAGAGAATTGCTCATTCACCAATTACTTTAAAACCTTTCCTAATTCCCCCCTTCCCTACATTTACAGGCTGTGAACATCACTGGGGAGATCAGTATTCATTGCTAATCTCTCTTTACCCTTCTACCAGTGACTTGCCGGGCCATTTCAGAGACGACTTAGACAATCTCATAGCTGTGGCTATATAAAGCAAATTTTCTACACTAAAGGAGATTAGTGCATTCTACAGTCTGGTCATGCTATGATCACAATTAACATTTTTATTCCAGATCATTGAGTTAGTAATTTAAATTTTCCCAGCTGCTGTTGTGAGATTGGAACTAACAGGTCAGTCATTAGTTTAGCTCTCTGGAATGCTAACCTATTTACTGAACTGCTATGCTATACTCTCCCAGCATAAACATCACATTTCTCCTCCTGAGTTTCTCCAGCATTTTCGTCTACCTTACATTTCTCCTCAACATCGCTGTCTCTTTCCCTTGGTCCCTCATTTACTACATCTTTTGATCTTTTGATACCCCCAAAGTTTAGTAACAACTTTCTATTTAGTCTAATTCCCTTTTGAAAATATATACAAAGCAATGGGGAATGATTAAGACAATTTGGAAAATGGGCTATTGTTCCATTTCAAGCAAATGCCCAAGAGGCCACATTTAAGGAGGCACTTTCCTCAAAAGGTTCATACAATCCAATTTAATAATAACCACCTGGTTGTACATCTTCTGTTACTTACTTTAGCGATCCAGACAATTTGGGCTGCTGTAGAAGATTCTCTGCATGATTTAAGGCCATTAGGTTGTCACCAAGTGCAAGGGCAATGTATGCACTGCCAGCCAGAATGGAGCACCTAAGAGAACAGTGAACATGATGTGATATAAATCAACCTGTAATCGTGATATTCCATTACTAGACTTAAACTTGGAGCTAAAATCCTTTCAAAGCTTTAAATTATTAATTCTCCTTTGATTCCCACTGAAGAAACCCTTCAGATTTATACAGAACATTGTAGAGGATAACTTTGGGGAAATGGATCAGGTAGGAAAGCATTCTTACCTCAAATTGTCTAACTCCTGCTTCCTTAATGGAGAAGATGGTGGGCCTGGAACCAAATACCTCTCTCCTTCATGTGGTTTACCACTGGTGGATGGGATAAAATATTTCACCATGTTATTTTGATTGATTATTTAATGTTCACATAGAATTTTCTCTATCAATAAGGTCCAAGTCAGGAACATGATTGAATAATCTTCACTTGCCTAGGTAAGTGTAATGCTCAAGAAACTCAACACTCTCCAGTATAAAGTAGACTAGCTTGACTGGCATCCACTCTCCCACTCTAAACATCCACTCCCTACCCCACCAGCACCTATATCTGCAGTATGTACCACTTTCAAAAGGCACGTCAGTAAGGCTACATCTATATTTGTAATCTCCACCAGCTATTCTATACATATTGTGTCTATCATCACCTGAAGGCTCTTTACATAACATTACATAACATGTCTTCCAAATATACCACTGCTGGGTTTAAATCCTCACCCGCATGGTGGGAGCACCTTAACCAGAAGTTTAAAGTGGTTCATGACCATCAACATCTCATGGGTAATAAACATTAACCCTGCCAGCAACTGAAGTACAAGAAAATGTCTGAACTAATGAAGGAGGAATTAATGTTTTTGTAGAGGAAGGTTGACCTGGTAACAAGAAAACAGGGTTTACGGTGTGATGATTTGGGCCTTGCTGATCATTATATAAATACAGCATTCACCCAACACTGGGCGCCTGCACAGCCTCAGTAGAAAGGAGCCAAAAGAGAGGTATGGAATTGAAGATGGAGATTCATCTTACATACATGCACCCAATGCCTTTGGACCATGTCACTGAGGGGAGAGGCATGGACCATGAAGACAATGGTGAGTACCACATAACAGAGATTGCTGGCCTCCAATACTTGTTATTCAAACTTGTGCACTCTAATTCCACTCTACTTATACACTGACCCACAAACACACCTTCCAAGGTAATGTACCTACCTGCATGTCTCACTGCTTTCATTGTTGATTTCACCACTGCCTGACTGATTGAAATTTCTTAAACCATTATCTTTCTTCATCTCCTGCTGATCCTCCGGGAGCAGAAGCAAAGCATTTCTTAGACAGATGGCTGCAAACTCCATACTGGCCACTGGGATGGCCGAAGACTGCCCATCACTGGAAAAGAATGAAGGCATGCCAAAATTAATTATGTGCTGGCGTATTTTCAATATCTAAACTGAATAATTTGCATTAATTTATCTTTAATGTATCCATCACAATTTCTAACACATATTGTGGCTTGTATTCAATTTAAAAAGGCTCTCAATGTTCAGCCTCCAATATCAGCAGGCACTATCTGAGGGAAGAATCAGAGTGGAAAAAGGAGGCCATTCAGCCTGTTCCAACAGTATCAATACCAGTTATTTGAGAGAGCTATTTGTTTAGTCCCATTCCCTCCCATATAGAGGCTAATAGATTTCTTAAGCATTTATCCAATTCCCATTTGCAGATAATATTGAATCGGTACCCAACAGATTAGACCAGATCACAATTCGAAGTGCAAAGTAAAATATTTGCTCCCCCAAGATAGATTGCTTCAGCAATTTTCTTATAGTTGTAATTTTGAACCAGTAAACCAATGCAGGCCTTCAAATAAAATTGTCAGATCAAGATAACATAGCCGTGATGACCACTGCAATTGAATAGTTCCTGTCGCTCACTCCCCTTCCCCCAACCCCCAGAAATATGCACATACCCAAAACTGGCCACTACTAAATTTCTAGCAGTTTGCCAGTACCCCAACAGATCATATTTCTAAGTATTTTAATGTCTATTTTTTCTAATTCAGAAAAGATCTTTAGAAATACAAGCTAGTATCCAGCATTCAATAAGATCATAGTGGGTCTTTTACCTCAGTGACAGTTTCCTGTACTAAGCCCACTTGAAAAAACTATCGACCCATCACGTAATATGCCCAAAACCGAGACTACCACATTACAAAAGTGACGTCAAAATAATTTTGAAGTTACTATGCTGATAGACTGGATAATCTGGATCTTATCAAAGTATTTTGTAAGTGTAATCCTTTATAAACATAGATATATGATCACTTGATAAATCATTTGCACCCAGCATTGGTGTGTACAAGTAGTATCACCCATATACATGCTGTGTTCACTGACTCCCTCATGCACTAATACGAGGTGCTCACTCACTTGTACACTGTGTTCTGCGTGGACTGTGATGCCAATACTATCTTTTGATGATAGCCTTGACCCAGAATCGATTGTACTATCCCCTTTTTACTTGGCAGTCCTCTGGTCTCCTGTTCAGATGTCTGAAGAAAGATAATGGCAAAGTTTAAAGAAACAGAAGATACAGGAGTAAGGGTGGGTGGGGGATGTGGAGAAATAGAGAGCTTTGGAGCAAATCTAGTAGTTGACAATTCAAGTAATCCACTCACCCCTTTGTTGGCAGCGATGCAACACTCTGCCAGCCTTAACCAAAGACGTGGGTTGGAATGGTACACCTGAACTGCCTCTATCAGGCACTCAAAAGCTGCCAAAGGTCTGCCTATGTGCAACAGCTGGATTCCACAGTTGTGTAACAGTTCATAACGTTTGTTTGTGAGCAGAGAACTCATTGGTCTGCCTGAAAACTTCTTCCCTGAATCACCAAAAATATACAAAAAGCAAAATTAAAAATATTGAATTGTTTGATGAAGCATTTGGAAAAGCTACCAACTGCAGCAAAATTGATCACCTTTCTTGTAAGCTATTTCACTTTTAGCAGGACTAGCTAAATGAGAATTGGTTTCAAAGTTAACTTCCCAAAGCAAACCAAAAAATGAGAATTCTAACATTTCCAATCCCTATAATTCTGAACTAGCAAAAAAGTTTGCTCCGCTACGAGAAATTTCTACGTAGAATTATGTTCAACAAAAATGAGTGAACAAAAATATATCGATGGGTACAAGGAAGCATGTACATTAAAAAAAAATTGGTGGGTTGTATTTTTCCGAACGTTACTAGTTAAATTACTGTTGAACTGTGATCACTGTTGTAAAGCTGGAAATTCTGCAGAATGTGCACAATTTCCTACAAGGTATAGAACTGGATATAGATCAGCTACAGTAACGGAGAGAATTCTTCCGGATATGATTTTCTCGCATTTGGAAGAGAATGGGTTACTTACAGACAGTCCGCATGGCTTTGTACTCAGCAGTTCATGTCTTACCAACCTGATCGAGTTTTTTTGAAGAGACGACTGATGAGGGTAAGTAGATGTTCTCTACAGGGATCTTAATAAAACACGTTTGATAAAGTCCCCAATGATAAGATGATCCAGATTAAGATACTAAGGATTAACATTTGTATAGATTCAGAACTAGCTTACTGATAGAAAGGTTATGGTGAAAGGGCAATATTCAGGCTGAGCTCTGTGACCAATGGAGTGAGGAACGTTGTCAAATTATACAGCTTTGCGTGAGGTGTTGCAATTTGGAAGGTGAAATGTAAGGGGAAAATATACAATTAACAGCATTGATGTACGGAGGGATCTTGGGGTCCAAGTTCATAATTCACTGAAAGTGGCAACACAAATTGATAGAGTGGTTAAGAAGGCATATGCTATGCGTGGCTTCATTGGTCCGGAAATAGAGTGAGCATTTGGAGTATTGTGTGCATTACGTGAAGGCTTACAGAAAGAGTGTAGCAGAGGTTTACCAGAACAATGCCTGGATTAGGGGGTATTAACTACAGGAAGAGGTTGGATAGATTTGTATCATTTTCTCTGGAATATATAAAATTATGAGAGGCTACGAGGGGTGGTGGTGGTGGAAGCAGATACGATAGTGGCATTTAAGAGACTTTCAGATAAACACATGGATATGCAGTGAATGGAGGAATATGAATTATGTTCAGGCAGTGTTGCCAACAACAAAGTGGCAGCTGGTGTGGGGAGAGGCGCTGAGAACAAAGGGAGGACCCAGTGTAGGGGAGGCCGAGGAAGGGTTAAGTACTGTTTGTAATTTTATTGCCGCTTTTGTGGCATCTCTTCTGTATATGTTGGATGCAAAAAACAAAGAATTTCACTGCACCTAGCTAGGTACAAGTGACAATAAAGTATCACCATCATAAGAGTTGGTCTTGGCATCATGTTCCGTACATACATTGTGGGCCGAATAACCTATTCCTGTGCTGTACTGTTCTATCTTCTAATGTCATAATGCACAAATGAACACTGGACACCTGAAAGAACTTGTCTACAGTTCCAAGAAAGGAGCTGTAAAATCTTAAACCGGCTAACAAATTGAAGTGCCTTGATTCATATCCCATACGGAAGATGAGAACTTTGTTAATGTGGCATTCTGAATGTTGCGCACAAGTGTCTGGAGTGGGTGGACACCAAAATCCTCTGACAAAATCAAGTTTGCAATACCGCTGACCAACAGAAAAGATATCACCAAATTGATCACCAGATTGTACAAAAAAAAACTAATTGCAGCTGGACTACACAAGCAAGAAATTAGTATCCACCACTTGCATGCATTTAACTTCAACTTATTTACCATAAACATTTTGATTTAAATCTTGAAAGACAATTACAAAAAGGAACCACCTTGATCCGTGGTTGTTCCTGTCAACGGTACACAAGCAGCATCATTCTCCTGCAATGCCTTTTTAAAGTAGAAAATTCCAAGATTGTGCTTTCCCATAGCAAAATGGATGCATCCAAGATTATTCCAGAACATGCACCGAATGCATTCACCTGTGGGTAAATGTTTAAACAAAAATTAAAGTGAACAGTTACTGCTCAAAAAGACAACATTTTCAAGGTGACAGGATTTTGGTGGATTCATCAATGAGGGGATTTAGTGATTCAGGGAAAATAGTCAAAAATTAGTTGGTTTCTTTTGGCACAGCAAGATAATCAAGAATATTCAGAATGAAAAGGCAACTTTTGACATCACAGGTAGATAGAAGTTGAGATGGGCATGTTACAGTTGTACAAGACATTGGTGAGGCTACATTTTGGTCACCATAGATTAACAAAAGATTCCCTCCAGCTAAAAAATGTTTAGATCATAGCTTTGTCTTACGAACTAATCACAAGCACCAAGCATCTTCCTAAAAATGACCTAGTTAATTCACAACAGTGGGTATCACACACGGACATATGCTTTAGACTTAATATCCTCATATCTACTCAGAGACCATCTTTTTCCTTTTTGTTCAAATCGGTGTCAGTTCAACAGATGCTGTAAACATGACTTTGTTAACACGTCTTGACTAGCCCATTTCTATCTTCTACAAACCTAGAACTGAGTGCCTGTGTGCTAGCTCATCCATTACTGAGGCTTGCCAAACTCTCTCTTTATTTGTCAGAGTGATGTCCAGTCCAACAAACCTCAGGAAGCTGGTGTGAGCACATTTCTTGAAACCCAATTGGGCAAAACACAGATTGGTTGACATCTGTAACGCATTGTCAAGAGGTGGCGGTGGAGTTTGATACAATTACTAGTTTAAAAGACATTTAGACATACACTTAAATAGGAAAGGCAGAGAAGGATATAGTCCTAATGTGGGTAAATTGGATTACTGTAGGGGAATAATGCTCAGCATGGCTGTTTCTGTGCTGTACAATTCTATGACTATAAACAGTCAATTTCAAATGTAGTTATGGCTTCGCCCCCTTTTCTAAGATTCTACCAACTGCAATCCCTCCGCTCTTTTAGTTTGGTCGTCTCAAGCATCTCATGTTTCAATCTCTCGACCACAATCCTTCAACTGCCCAAGGCCCAAAGCAATAGACTTTCCTCCATAAATACTAATTTACTCCACAAAATTATTCATTTAAGATACATCTTAAGCTTCTATCTTTGACTAAGTTCCTTATGTGCCTCAGTATATTTGTGTAATGGCATTTCTTTGCAAAGCCTTCTAACACTTTGCCATGTCAAAGGTACTATATCAATGCAAGCTCGTGTTAGAAAGGACTGCTAATATTGGACCACTAGCTGTGGAAGAAACAAAATGAAATGAATAAAACAAACAATTTTTAACAGAGATCACTGAAACACAATATTGTGTCACAAGGACACCAAAGAAATGAAAGCTCTTTCTTAGAAAGCCATTTAGGATTTTTTTGGCACTCCCTGAGAAACTGAAGAAAGTTGGCTTGTATACGACTGAAATACATACAAATATACTTTTCTTGCATTACAACATGCTCTTGATTATGACTATGTTCTTAATAAATAAATGTAAGAATGAAACAACTCT
Source organism: Amblyraja radiata (assembly GCF_010909765.2). NCBI lineage: Eukaryota > Metazoa > Chordata > Chondrichthyes > Rajiformes > Rajidae > Amblyraja > Amblyraja radiata. Next base: position 26,638,911 of record NC_045959.1, on the reverse strand, counting down.
AAATTCTTTCGACTCCTACCTGTGCTGAGAAACCCAGGAAGATCCGTGATGTTTGCGCTGTTCAATAGTTTCACTGCTTTTCGATAATTTCCTCTTAAATATTCAAAATTACTTTTCAGAAATAGCGATGGGGCCGACTACGTAAAACCAGAGTAAATAACTTATAGATATGCACATAGACGCATAATTATAGTTTATGTACAAATGATAAATCAAAGCCCAGTTATGGCAATCCATCAAAATATTATTGCAAGAACTAATTCGACAATAAAAAAATATTGCTTGATCTTCAAATGCCAGGCATATAGACCTAGTTCCGATAAACATGCTCACTTACATACTCATAAACTGAACACTTTACTGCAACATTTAACCTTAGCCATGATTCAATTGAGCACAATCATGTCGAAGTTAAAAGATTCTTCATAGATTTAAGCACAAAAGGGAGCAGCAGAGGCTCAGTAACTGAATACATTCAAGACATAAATCAATTGATCTTTGGATATTAAATCGATCTTTGGATATTAAATCGATCGATATGGATTAATGAAGGAAAGTGGCACGGAGCCAAAACATCAGCCATGAACATTGAGTGGCGAAGCAGGCGAAATAGGAGATGATCATCCTATACCAGCTTTCACGTACATTCTTATGTTCTGAAACTACACAGAAACTGACAATTAATGTGAACTAATATAAAAGAAACTGGTTACTCTGAAAGACTGCTCAAGAAAGATCTTAGGTTTTAACAATTTTAGAGGAATAGATCAATTGAAAGCTGCATGTTCAATGTTATGTATATTCACATTTTTCAGGAGCACAGCAAGTTGAACTCCAGTGAAACTGTTTGCTCTGACAGACAAGTGAGCAACCAGAAAAGACATGCAGAACGTAAAGGGGAAAGAAGAGTTTTGAAGGTACTGATTGGTATGATCTGGAATACTACCCGAGAGAGCAAAACAAATTCCATAACACCAGTTTAAAATGGAAACTGACTACTTTTATGGACAGTGCAGGGTGGGGCTGACTGGAAATCTCCTTTAAAGAGCTGGCAAAGTCACTGAACAGAGTGCCTCCGTATGCCGTAACGTTTAAGATTGCCATCATCCCCCATCTACCATACTCAGATTTATGGCAGATGGTGAAAGTGGTGGGTGAAAGAGAGAGTGTGCAGAGACTAAAATTGCTAAGATTTAATGAAGACTGGCAGAGGCTTGATTTACTTACATTTCCAGCTGTGTTCATAACAGATTTGATTTCTCGTTTACAGGCTTTTAACGATTTCATCTGTACATAAGACCTCACTTTACACTGCAAAAAGAAAAATATCAGAGACATAGAAATAAAAAGCACATACCCCATCAGAAAGCCCATTGCAAAGCCTGATCAATGTAAATGTTAATTATTTGTTCTGTTCCAGACCATCTTGAAGGGTGTTTACATCCAAAGATGGCAAGGAATCAACCTCTCGCCTCTCCTCTCAATTTACAATTATATTTTACTTCTGATTGGGGAAAGAGTGAAAATTACAAGCATGACTCAACTACCCTCTGTGGCAGAGAGTTCCAGAGATTCACCACCGAGATGAGAAAAACTTTTTTTCACACAGAGAGTGGTGAATCTCTGGAACTCTCTGCCACAGAGGGTAGTTGAGGCCAGTTCATTTGGCTATATTTAAGAGGGAGTTAGATGTGGCCCTTGTGGCTAAAGGGATCAGAGGGCATGGAGAGAAGGCAGGTACGGGATACTGAGTTGGATGATCAGCCATGATCATATTGAATGGCGGTGCAGGCTCGAAGGGCCGAATGGCCTACTCCTGCACCTAATTTCTATGTTTCTATGTCACCCAGGTCTGGCAAGCACACACATCTCATTTGCACCAACTTTTCTATCAATGTGACGTTCCATTTTCACAGTCCAGTTTCTAACCAATAACCGGGATCACTTTGTAATTCTTGCCTGATGATGAACACAAGACTAATCATATTATTTTACATCAAAGGAGGCGATTCAGCCCATCATGCCCAAATTTATTCTTTAAATGAACTTGAACCCCCTTTCAACCACACCAATTCCCTCTTGTGGCTTATTGTTGAAGTTGTTTTCTCCAACATATCAAACAGAGCATTCAAGGCTATATCCCACTGAATAAAGTAATTAACTCGTTTCATTCCCACATCCTTCATTTTAGACCAGTGGCCTTCAACCACAATGGAAATAATTTTGCCTTATTTATTCTATTGAAAAGCATTTCAATTTTGAGCACTTTGAAAATCCTCCCCTACCACGCACTGAATCTGCTTGAAGGAAGACCCGTTGAAGACAAATTATTCACTGACCTGATGAATTTTAGACTTTGCAGCTTCCACCATAACTCCAGCATCAATCTTCTGATTGGTGGCATCTTTGTTAGCCTTTGTTCAAATTACACAAGAGTGAGAAGTGGCCTTAAAGAATTTTACATTGCTGCATACCGCAATGAACACAGTTTGCAGGTACGATTTAAATAAAAAATCAAAACGAGAATGCTGGAAATACTTAACAGGTCTAACAAGAGTGAGCGACAGTTAACATTTCAAGAACAAGGGACTCCAAGACTAAGAATTTCTAGCATTCTGATTTTATTTTAGATTTATCCCCTTGGCTGATTGTTGTTATCTACCGTTTAATCCACCAGTGTCTCCCAATCTGGGCCACATTTAACAAAGGCTGGTAAAATAATTTTGAAAATATACAAAATATCTCAGATTCATTATAACAACAAGTTGGACAGATCATAGACAGGAACGGTTTGGAGAAATATGGATGCAAGGCAGGCCAATGGCACTAGCTCAGGAAGGCAACTTGGCCGGTATGGATTATAGGGCCGAAGAGCCTGTTTCATGGTGTATGTCTCTACCATGTTAGCCACAGAAATACAAAGAATGTCGCTTAAGGTAGATTCACTCTGAACATTAATCTGACAAAATCTTGCTGGTTTTCTGAGTGTCTGCTGCAGGTCTTTTGGTTCTAAAGTTATATTTATACCTTAAAAGATTAAGTGATGATGGGAAAGCGATGAGATAGAACTGAAGAAACCTGTGTTCACGGCTTGTAATCAGTCGTACAGCCATGGTCAGAATACGTCAGGGTCACACAGGGGCGGACGTACCCAAGGTCTAAATCAGGCAGATATACTGACCTCACTGGACTTGCCATTTTTGTTGTTTCCTTGCGAGATCATTTTCTCCAAGATTGCAAGCAGCAGCAATGCTTTCTCAGGCTGATATGTCAATAGGTAAAGGTCAACGAGCAAGAAACACAGCGCCTGGGCAAATTTCTCTTCTGTTTTAAGATTAGGGACAAAAACAATACAAAACAAAGTCAGATTTTAGTGGGCAGATGTCTAAGCACCTCAAGCCCAAAGAGAGAATTCTAACAAACTACCATAGATCTAAAACAATGATATATTGTAATTTCAAATAGACAGGCAGTCTCATCAGATCCACCATGCTCAATCCAGCTTTTACATGGTAGATATGAAGATTTATTGGGCTCTGGGTTAACATCCAAAGGTAACAGTATTACTTCCAATCAACCTGGTTCAATAATTTCCAGTTACAGCTCCTGAATACTAAAACACCATGGCACATCCCATCTCACTCCTCATTCACAGGCCTTTGGTCCAACTTTCCCATGCCAACCAAGAGGGCCCATCTACACTAGTCCCATCCACCCGTGTTTGCCCCATACTCCTCAAGATCTTTCCCATCGATTTACCTGTCCAAATGTCTTTTAAATGTTGTTTATGGTAACTGCCTCAACTACTTTCTCTGGCAGCTCGTTCCATATACCCACCACCCTTTGCGTGGAAAAGATTGACCCTCAGGTCCCTATTAAATCTTTCCCCTCTCACCATAAAACTATGTCTCCTGCTTCCTGATCCCCAACTCTTGGTAAAAATGTTCATTTACCCAAACATAGAAACATAGAAAATAGGTGCCGGAGTAGGCCATTCGGCCCTTCGAGCCTGCACCGCCATTCAATATGATCATGGCTGAACATCCAACTCAGCATCCCGTACCTGCCTTCTCTCCATACCTCCTGATCCCTTTAGCCACAAGGGCCACATCTAACTCCCTCTTAAATATAGCCAATGAACTGGCCTCAACTACCTACTGTGGCAGAGAGTTTCAGAGATTCACCACTCTCTGTGTGAATTTTTTTTTCTCATCTCGGTCCTAAAGGATTTCCCCTTTATCCTTAAACTGTGACCCCTTGTCCTGGACTTCCCCAACATCCGGAACAATCTTCCTGCATCTAGCCTGCCCAACCCCTTAAGAATTTTGTAAGTTTCTATAAGATCCCCCCTCAATCTTCTAAATTCTAGCGAGTACAAGCCATGTCTATCCAGTCTTTCTTCATATGAAAGTCCTGACATCCCAGGAATCCCTTGTCCTGGACTTCCCCAACATCCGGAACAATCTTCCTGCATCTAGCCTGCCCAACCCCTTAAGAATTTTGTAAGTTTCTATAAGATCCCCCCTCAATCTTCTAAATTCTAGCGAGTACAAGCCATGTCTATCCAGTCTTTCTTCATATGAAAGTCCTGACATCCCAGGAATCAGTCTGGTGAACCTTCTCTGTACTCCCTCTATGGCAAGAATGTCTTTCCTCAGTTTTGGAGACCAAAACTGTACGCAATACTCCAGGTGTGGTCTCACCAAAACCCTGTTCCCCTTATGCTCTTATACACCTCTACAAGTTCACCGTTCATCCTCCTGCACTCCAAGGAATAAAGTATTAGCCTGCTCAACCTCTCCCTAAAGCTCAACCCCTCAAGTCCTTACAACATTCGCATAAACAAATTCCCTTTTTGCTCTACAAGTAATAAGAAGGAATTTTTAATATTACATTTGAGGATGTAATTCCTTCATCTATCCATGCCCTCTTTCTTGAACCTGTCTTGGAATGCACACAAACACTGCTGAAATGACTGCAAACACACTGGAATCACTGATTGGAGGGATTGTTGGGAAGCAATAATGACCACAGTTCTGCAAGTAATTTCTCCTTATTTGGTACTGGACATGAGACAGGGATTCAGACAATTTAAGGGATAGTTGGTCAAGAGAGTGGTAAAGCATATCACCCATATCAACAGGTGCTATGTTTTTTGATAACCTTGCCAAGGGAAGTGAAGGAGAGGGACTGTGGAGAAATTCCTGAGGAGCTACGAAGTAGCAGTTTGGGCTCAGCAAGAGAAGTAATTAGAGCAGTCTCCAGCTACAACTGTATAGAAATTGGAACCAGGCTAGGATGGTGGCACTGAAGGTCAATGTGATGGTCAACCACATCAAAGTCTGCAGATAGAGGTAAAGATGACATTTGTCACAATCACAAAAGATCAATAGAAGCTTTGATAAGAGCTAATTGAGTATTGCATCTAGGGAAAACCACAGCAGGAAGATTTAATGAGGAATAATTCAAACCATGTGATTGAGAAAAAATAATAAATGTGCAATGCAAGCTAAATGCTGTTATTGCACAGTTCCGACAGCATGGGTAGGGGAGAAGTAAATGAAGGTTAGAGACCATAAGAGCATCGTCTGAAGCAATAAAGATAGCAAGTCGAATCTTATCAAGTAATAGAAAATACAAGTAGAATAATAGAGGATATGTGAAGATCAGATCAGGACCTATCTAGCATTGTGTCTGAATGTGGTCACTTGTTACATTGGAGAAGGTCAGATAGAGAGCCATTCGCCCGAGTGGCGAGATAAAGTCCCTGAGAAGCTGGAACTGTTCACACAAAACACAGAGACTCCAGGACAAATCCTACTCAAGATTCTAAAGGATATCACCAAGAGTCACAAATAGTGAATTAAAGCAAAGCAAGGTAAATATATAGGAAATAGTTCCATGAGTGGTGGTCTGATAATTCTCTCACTATTCCATCCTGCTGATTTCTTCAACATTTACCCAAGGTCCAAAATGATTTGATTCCACTAATACTTGGGTGGCAGAATCTGATAGGGTGGAGCACGCAGTGGTTTATGGGCCAGGGTGGGTAGACAGTTTGGAGGAGGCACAATCCTTCTGTCATCCTCACTGGTTTCTCTCTGCCCTTGAAGGCAGTGGAGCTGTGCCAAATGCTCCGTATCCTATACGAATGGCCATGAGCCAGTAGATCTCCATGAGTCAATGGGATCATTATATTCTTTCAAGGAAGCTCTGCCCACCCTGCATCATGGTGGAGCTCACAGTAGCGTGCCCGTTCCAGAATTCTGCTCTTTCCATTCAAACAACATAGTGCAACTACTGGAACTGGTCAATTATTAGAGCTTCCACACTGGGGATATAAACCAGGGAAAGAACACTGCTCTTCATTCACTTAGCCTATCAGCAGATTTGGCAGAAATGATGGCGGTGGTACCTCAACATTGTTTAAGATACATGCTAGAATTATCTGCTAGAAAATCTTTAGGGGGATGGTGGGACATTTTTTGGACATTGAAATAGTGGCTGTGGCTTATACAGAATCTTGAATCTAAGCAGTTATTTAAAAAAACATTTTAGAATTGTTTTAAAATAATATCACTTTACTTTAACCAGCCACAGGGTTATGATGACTAGAGCAACACAAGTACCAACAAAGTATTTTACAAGAGAGTGAAAGGACCTATACTTACCAAAGGGCTCAATGAATTGGTAAAGTTTCTCCCCAATGGATATTGCTTCAGTATATTGTCGCAGGTGGTAAAGAATGATTGCTTGGTTGTAGTAAAGCATACTGTTCTCAACATCGTCCAGTCCATCCATTTCTTCCACTGTGGAATGGACCTAAAACAATCCAACAGTTTGCAGTGACCTTATCAAGTATTTATTCTCCCCAGATGAATTTGTTCCTGTGAAATATGCTACTGATATACTAAGAATCCTCCTCTACAATCCCACCTGGCACACCCCCCTCCCCCACTCCACCCTCAACCTGCCCTCCTCCAGCTGATCAACTTGCTCTCAATTAACATGTTCACAACCTGTCCCCAACCACAACCATCGCAACTACATTTCACCAATGTTCACAATGGCGGAAAAGGATAGTATGCTTGATTCTCGAAGAAAACTAACACTGAATCAGGGAGACTCATCAAAATGAACGCAAGCAAAATTAACGCAAAAACTATGACCAACAGATTTATGAAGGGCTTCTTCCCAGCAACCGTCAGGATCTTGAACACTACACAATACTGACCTCAGAAACTATGATATTCTATGGACTGCATCATTGCTTGCACTAGATACTTGGTTTTGCACTATTGCAGTTACCTAGCATGTGTTATTGAATCATTACATTATGATTACAATAGATTTATCTGCATGTTATTGCATTTACAGATCTGTTAAGGTTCAGCAAGTGAGAATTTCATTGTTCTGTTACGGTACATGAGGTAACAAAACTATAGATTATAGATTAGTGGGGTATCGCAAGGCTTGGTGCTGGGACCGCAGCTATTTACAATATTCATTAATGATTTAGATGAAGGGATTAAAAGTAACATCCGCAAATTTGCAGATGACACAAAGCTGGGTGGCAGTGTGAACTGTGAGGAGCATGCTATGAGGATGCAGGGTGACTTGGGCGGGTTGGGTGAGTGGGCAGATGCAGTTTAATGTGGATAAATATGAGGTAATTCACTTTGGTGGCAAAAATAGGAAGGCAGATTATTATCTGAATGGTGTCAAATTGGGAAAAGGGGAAGTACAACAAAATCTGGGTGTCCTTGTTCATGTAAGCATGCAGGTACGGTAGGCAGTGAAGAAAGCTAATGGCATGTTGGCCTTCATAATAAGAGGAGTTGAGTATTGGAGCAAAGAGGTCCTTCGGCAGTTTCACAGGACCCTAGTGAGATCACACCTGGAGTATTGTGTGCAATATTTGAGGAATATATTGTCTCCAAATTTGAGGAAGGACATTCGTGTTATTGAGGGAGTGCAGTGTAGGTTCACGAGGTTAATTCCCAGGATGGCGGGACTGTCATATATTGATAGAATGGAGCGACTGGGTTTGTATATACTGGAATTTAGAAAGATGAGCAGTGATCTTATTGAAACATATAAGATTATTAAGGGATTAGACATGCTAGAGGCAGGAAACATTTTCCCAATGTCGGGGGAGTCCTGAACCAGGGGCCACAGTTTAATAATAAGGAGTAGGCCATTTAGAACGGAGACGAGGAAACACTTTTTCTCCCAGTGAGTTGTGAATCTGTGGAATTCTCTGCCTCAGAAGGTAACTTTGGTGCCTTCCCACACAGTGGGAAACTTTGATTCTGCTGTGTGGGGATGTTTTATGTTAAATTCTATAGTGTGTTGTGTCCTTTGTTTTTATTTTTATTGTATGGCTGTATGGGAATTTCATTTCACTGTGCCATCTGGCACATGTGACAATTAAATCTATCTTGTATCTTGTATCTTGTAGTGGAGGCCAATTCTCTGAATGCTTACAAGAGAGAGTTAGATAGAGTTCTTAAAGATAGTGGAGTCAGGGGGATATGGAGAGACGGCAGGAATCGGATACTGATTGTGGATGATCAGCCATGATCACAATGAATGGTGGTGCTGGCTCGAAGGGCCTACTCCTGCACCTATTATCTATTGAAACACTATTCTTAACAGCAATGAAGCCAATAAGTGCTGCACAGAGAATGGCGAAGACCAGGTGGTTCAGATTCCCTGGTTTTAAAGATGTAGTTTGCATTGCGGATGGCCTATCTACAATCTTTCAGCATTCACATGATGCAGGCTCCCGTGGGTTGAAAGCCTGTGCTGTGCCCTCAAATATTTAAGTGAACCGAGAGGAGTTAGAAAACAGCGGCTAACGATTATCATTGTAAATATAAAGCAGGGCTCAAAATTAACGGTTGCCCGGGTGCCATTGACCACTCAAAGCGCCGCCGGGCAACTAAGCACCGAGTCATTTTGCCCGGCTTGGCAACCAGATACTGGTTTGTACCGAAGATAGACACAAAAAACTGGAGTAACTGCGCGGGTCAGGCAGCATCTATGGAGAAAAGGAACGCGACGTTTTGTGTCGGCGGTGACGGCTGTAATGCATCCCGCACTGATATCCATTCCCGCCTCTATTCAGTCCTCACTGGCATCCCCTGTGCTCCCCTCCCCCCCCCCCCCCAATCTATTCATCCTGCGCTGATCACCCTATCCACCTCGCATTAATTCTCCTGCCGCCATACCCGCCCCCCCTCCCCCATCCATCCTACACTGGTTCCCCAATTCACCCTGTACTTACCCCTTTCCCATCCACCCTGCACCTCCTCCATCCATCCTGTACTGATTCCCCATCCATCCTGTACTAATCCACGCATTCATCCCGTAATGACCCACCCTCCATTTACCCTGCACCTTCCCCCTTCATCCTCTAGTGATTCCCCATTCATCCTGCACAGACCCTCCGATCCACACTGTACTGACACCCCCCACCCCCCCACATTCATCCTACGACAAGAAGAATGGGGGGAACAGTCTGAAGGGTCTCGAACCGAAACATTGCCTATTACCTTCGCTCGATAGATGCTGCCTCACCCACTGAGTTTCTCCAGCACTTTTGTCTACCCCCATCCATCCCGTACTGAACCCCCCCCCCCCCATTCAACACCACTGACATCCCCCGTGCTCTCCCCTCACAATTGTACCTACTCCAACCAACACGTACTAATTCACCTGCCTCAATCCATCCATTCTGCACCGACTGCCTTCTAACCACCCCCCCACCCCCCCCCCCGTCATCTATCCACCCCGCCCTGATTCACACACACACACCCCTCCCTGACCCTATTGTCCTGGGAATGTCTTCAGAGCGAATATTGACTATGTTTGATAACGGAATGCAATCAAATGTGTTTTAATTCCAAATGTTATTATTTGTTTAAATCCATAAAGATGGATTAATTAAATTGTGAACACGTGAAACATTAAAACCGCAGTGTTCGATTGTCACTGCTACCGTTGACACGTTATTACAGAATTCATTTTAACGGCTCTTAATATGGAGTATCAGCACTGTAGTTATTTACTGAGCAACATTCACGACTATACGTACGCATATATGTTACCATGGTCCAGGATTTATTGACACAGGTTGATCATACGCTGAATAATCCAACCACATTTTTGTTTGGAAGTGGAAAGAACTAATAGAAATTGCATTAATTGCAATGTGTAAAAAGAGTTGAGATACTGTCTTATAATTTTGCTGCATGTCATTGTGGGATATATCATGTCTTGATTGGTGAATGTTTAGTTTGTGACTTTATTTGAAGCAGAAATAATATGTGAATGCTTCATTGAGTATAATTCCGACTGGTAACTACGCGCTTCGTCCGCGCACATTATCGCACGTGTCATGCAAGCCATCTTAAATGACCACCTAAACTGTCATTTGGCAACCTAAAAAGCTGCCAAGGTTGCCCGGCTGGCAACAGGGTAAAAAAGTTAAGTGAGAGCCCTGTAAAGACACCTCAAATCTCAGATAGTCAGTGACAGTCAGCATAGATGCATTATGACTAGGTACTGTAAGATGCATGAGAATGTCTACATGTGTTGTTTTCGGGTCATTCAGAAGATATTTGATAAATCTGCACAAATTTCAGGCTACAATTGAAGCTTGTGGAATGTACATTATTGACCTTTTTTTAGGAATCTGCGTTGGTGGCAGAGATTTCATTCATTCGTAGTTTTATTCATTCATAATGGCCGCACATTTGGATTGGCAGGATGTGACGAGTGCTCACCAAGAGGATTTGAGCTTACATACATATAATCATTGCATTTAAAAACCACAGATGGGAAAACACCTCCCTATCTCCATCAATCAATGACACGATGGGAGCACAGCGAGCAGTGTTGGTGATAACATAATTTAACAAGGATGTGTAATTCAGCAATTGGGCATATTAATATAATCTTAATGTGATCCCAAATCATCTACTTAAACCATCAAATTACCAGGCGAGCTTTCACAAACAAGGGCTGGCTGTATTCCCTTTAATTTGAACAAAGTTTTACAGATATTAATGGGTAGTGTAGACAAAGTCTGGTTGAAGAGCTCAAGACAAATGGGCCTTTCAGCAACTCTTCTACACACCGAGTGTGGTAGAAGTATGGGACTTTTCTCTGCAAATAACAATCTGTACTATATCAATTAAGTGTATAACAGATTTATTATTTATTAAGCAAAAGAAAAAAGGGTTAGATCAAAAGACCGGGTTAGATCACACATCAGATACATTCTCAATGAATGCTGAAACAGGAACCAAAATAAACTTCTATTCCTCGAGATAGGAACTGCCTCACTTCCTTAATATTCCAGAGTGTGGGAAAAGTCACAGATAAAGTTGCGCTCGGTACTTACCTGATTTCTCAACAAGTTGAGTGTCTGCCTCAAGGTGTCTGTCAAAGTCTGCCCATTTTTATAGAACTCCACCACTGCTTTATTCAGAGATATTTTGTAATCATCTTTGTTCAGTTCTTGCAGATGAGCCAGACACTGGAGGCAAGTGTCAAACTGCCCTGCCTGAAGTAAAATAATGCATAAAAACACAAAGGCAATCACGATTTACAGCAATTTATCCTTTAGAACTTCATATCAATAATATACAGTGCTGGTGCTCCACAAAAAGCAGTCCATGATATAGTGTGAGTAGGCAAGCAAAGCGTAGAGATGGCAAACAGTCTCATAAAAGAGAACCAAGAAATAGTCTGCAAGGCAGAATTTATTTCTGCAACAAACAGAATTGTACAAGATACTACACGATGCAGGACCTTTGGCTTACTGAATCTACACTGACCATCATGCACCCATTTTTTAACTAATTCTCCCCTAACCCATTCCCATAAACCCCCTCTCCCATATTCAACCACTTAGCGAGAGACAAGCAGCAACAGTATACAATTAATTTAGCAACTTGCAAGTCTTTGGGCTATGTGGAGGAAATCTAGGGAGAACGTCCAAGCTCCACACCGATAGATCCAGAGATTAGGATTGAATTCAAGTCATAATAACTGCTCTGTTAGCTGTGTCATTGTACTGTTCTGTTATGCTTCAAACTGTCAAACCCACACTTTCATTTGCTTTAGAGATATAAATATACCGTCAACACAATACTGTCAACATGATCGGCCTAGTAATTGTGCAGTGTCTTTGTGCTTCACTGTGACAAGCACAAGAAAGAGCTCCACTTTTATATCTCTGCCCCAGTTAGCATGGTCACTGCAACATTACATTGTAATAATTTAATCAAATTCCCCGGACCAGGGAAGGAGTCAATAAGCTGCTCTTGATTCTTACAACTATATTGAGGAGTTTCCTACACAAAGTATATTAAAAAGGTGGACATCGGGCAAATAAATCAGAGATCTGAGGGGCTTGTGCTAATGTCCCATCAATAAGGAGGATGAGGATTCAACTCAATCACTGTGGAGGATCGCTGCTGTAGGCAGAACTATAGAATGTCAAATTCGCAGTGGGGGGGGATTAAGAGGTACATTTCAGATCGATTAACTTTCATCAGAACGGAAAATAAAACAAGCTGAGTTGCAGAGGGAGGAAGAGTAAACATAAAGTCTGTGATGGAGACCGGCAAAGGTTGAATGATAAGAAACAATAGTGGCTAGCTGAAAGTGGATGGCAGTGAATAGCAAAAAGGTACATCTGGGGAGGTGCAAACTGGAGATCACATGAAATGTGACACCAGGCGGCAAAAAAAGAAATGCTGGAAATGCTAGCTGACATCCACAAGTAGAGTTCGAGTTGTCTTGCTACAGGAAGGATTAAGCTATTAAAATAGGCAATAAGCTAGAGATTCACAAGGATTTTGATGGAACCGGAGAGTTTGATTTATAAGGGTTTCACATCTGGATGATGGGGTATATGAAACAAGTTGCCAGAAGTGGTACAATTACAATGTTTAAAAGACATTTAGACAGGAATGTGCTTAGGAAAGATTTCGCGAGATATGGGCCAAATACAAGCCAATGAGACCAGCTCAGATGGGCACTTCTGTCAGCATGGATGAGTTGAGTCGAAGGGCCTGTTTCCATGCTGTATATTTCAATTAATGTCTTGGAATGACGGAGCACTTGGTAAATAACATGGGATTTTCTGTTCTAAAGAGCACAATTGTGTCGTTATTTGTCTTCATGTCATCATGTCATTTATCATTCAAGAGATTACTCCCTCTAGCCACTTAAGAGACAACATGGGGAAAGCTCAACTACGTAATACGACATTCTCCTTACCCTATGTTGTCTCTTAAGTGGCTAATCTCTTGAATGATATAATAATTTGCCGCTAGTCATATTTAAACAAATTATACATTTGATTGGAGGTCTTTTATGGCAACTGGTATTTAAGTGTATAGGACAGACAATAACAGGAGAGGCAGCAACAATAATAAAACCAAACACAAAACGCAGATGTTAGAAAACTGAAAATGCTGAAGTCAGCAGATCAATCTCCAAAGAAGGTTCACTGAATTGAAACATCAACTCCATTTGTCTTTCCAAGGTGCTGTCTGACTCGCTGAGTATGTTCAGCATCATCTGCTTTTAGCTGGTTAATCACAAAGATTAATGAATGAGAATAAATTGCACATGGAAATGAAAATTGCATAAAATGTTATAGGTATGATTGTATATCAGCTCTCACTTCTCTGTGCCTCTCACATTGCAACACTCACTGCGTAAGCTTGATAAGCATTGCTCGCAAGTTCCTTTTCATGGTCAGCAACTCCTGGTGACAGAGAATGGTTTTCTATTTTCACATCGGTCCCCTGATCTACAATAGAGAAACAATTATTCAACAGAGATACTCGAGTGACACTATGCTTGACTTCTGCAGATAAAATGTTTTTGATGATTTCCTTGAAAAATTAAATACTGTACAAATACCAAACTTTCGAAAAACTAAAGTGCTCTGCAGCATTTCCTTTCGGTGTCAACATACAAGCTGCACGGGGAATTAAGAAGGAACGTGGAAAATTTTTGTCTGATAGCTTCTGGGGAAGATCAAGGGGCATAATGTTGGGAGACTGCAACGAATAGGTCATCACAAAGGACAACCACCAGTCGACACCAGAGGCACTGAGCAGTTGTAGAGCATCATTGTGTGTGGACCAGCTTCAACATAAACTCGATAACGGACCCAAAGTAACTTGCTGCTGGTTCAATATCGGTGGCCAACTTCCAACCCAGGGCATAGCCAGGACCCAGGGGAAATCTGACAGGGAGGAGGCGAGGGGGGCACCAGGGGGAGACCGGGGTGAGGACGGGGGGACGGGTCGTGCCTTATGATGTCGGGAATGTGGAGCAAACAGAAAAAGACGACCTCTGACTGTCCTGTCCCCTCCCCTCCCCCGGCCCCACTACCCCGGCCCCGCTCTACCCCCCACTACCCCGGCCCCGCTCTACCCCCCACTACCCCGGCCCCGCTCTACCCCCCACTACCCCGGCCCCGCTCTACCCCACTACCCCGGCCCCGCTCTACCCCGGCCCCACTCTACCCCCCACTACCCCGGCCCCACTCTACCCCCCACTACCCCGGCCCCACTCTACCCCCCACTACCCCGGCCCCGCTCTACCCCCCCCACTACCCCGGCCCCGCTCTCCCCCCCACTCCCCCGGCCCCACTCTCCCCCCCACTACCCCGGCCCCACTCTACCCCCCACTACCCCGGCCCCGCTCTACCCCCCACTACCCCGGCCCCGCTCTACCCCCCACTACCCCGGCCCCTCTCTACCCCCCACTACCCCGGCCCCGCTCTTACCCCCCACTACCCCAGGCCCCCGCTTACCCACCCCATACCCCGGCCCCAGCTCTACCCCACACTTACCCCGGCCCCGCTCTACCCCCCACTTACCCCGGCCCCGCTCTACCCCACTACCCCGGCCCCCCGCTCTACCCCCCCACTACCACCGGCCCCGCTCTACCCCCCACTACCCCGACCCCGCTCTACCCCCCACTACCCCGGCCCCGCTCTACCCCCCACCACCCCGGCCCCGCTCTACCCCCCCACTACCCCGGCCCCGCTCTACCCCCCCACTACCCCGGCCCGCTTCTACCCCCCACTACCCCGGCCCCGCTCTACCCCCCACTACCCCGGCCCCGCTCTACCCCCCACTACCCGGCCCCACTCTACCCCCCACTACCCCGACACCGCTCTACCCCCACTACCCCGGCCCCACTCCCCCACTACCCCGGCCCCGCTCTACCCCCCACTACCCCGGCCCCGCTCTACTACCCCCACTACCCCGGCCCCGCTCTACCCCCCACTACCCCGGCCCCGCTCTACCCCCCACTACCCCGGCCCCACTCCCCCACTACCCCGGCCCCGCTCTACCCCCCACTACCCCGGCCCCGCTCTACCCCCCACTACCCCGGCCCCGCTCTACCCCCCACTACCCCGACCCCGCTCTACCCCCCACTACCCCGGCCCCGCTCTAACCCGCTCCCTCACCGCCGCCGCTCCCGGACGCCAACGGTTCCGCCATCGCCGCCTCCAACGGCCGGTCAACTCGCCGCCAATCACCTGGCAGGCGCATGGCAATAACGTCACTTCCGTACAGCCGCAGCGGGTCGCATGGGAGATGAAAATAGAATCACACAGGCCCCGCCCCCTGGGCACTTGCCCCGCCCACACAGACCCATCCCCGGGCACAGGCCCCGCCCACACAGCCCCATCCCCGGGCACAGGCCCCGCCCACACAGCCCCATCCCCGGGCACAGACCCCGCCCACACAGCCCCATCCCCGGGCACAGGACCCGCCCCCTGGACACATGCCCCGCCCACACATGCCCCGCCCCTGGGCACAGGCCCCGCCCCTATGCGGTCACCCCGCCCCCAGCCTGTGTGGAGTTTGTCTGTTCCCATATTGTCTATAGGGTTTCTCCAGCATTTTTGTGGACCTTTGGCTATAGGATCATTGGTCTGTTCTCCTTCTGATTTCACAAGTTTCCTCTGGGTGTCAGGTTTCCTCGCTCATCATGAAGAACAGCTGATAGGCACAAAATGCTGGAATAACAGCGGGACAGGCTGCATCTCTGGAGAGAAGGAATGGGTGATGTTTCGGGTCGAGACCCTTCTTCAGACTGATGTCAGGGGAGTGGGCAGTACAGAGATAGAATGTAGTTGGAGACGGTAAGACTGGTGAGAGAACTGGGAGGGGATGGAGAGAGGGAAGGCAAGGGCTACATGGTTAGAGAAGTCAATGTTTATACCGCTGGGGTGTAAACTGCCCAAGAGAAATATGAGGTGCTGTTCCTCCAATTTGCGGTGGGCCTCACTCTTCTTCTTCTTGCGTTTGAGGCAGAAGAAGTTATGTAATGCCTTCCAGGCGCTGCAGCCAGTTCAATGTGCTGTTGGTATTTCTGCTGCTGTCTCTGTTTGTTGTTGTTTGCCTGACTGAGGTCAGTTGACAGAGCTCTGCTCTAAGATCTTTGGGGCTCACCACGGGGAGGTCGACAACATGAGCCTCACTCTGACAATGGAGGAGGCCCAGGACAGAAAGGTCAGATTGGGAATGGGAGGAGTTAAATTATTGAGCAAACGGGAGATCAGGTACATTAATGCGGACTGAGCGGAGATGTCCAGTCACTCTACACCCCCATCCCCCAACAGGAAGGACTTAAACCCCTCCGTTTCTTCTCGGCCGTAGAACCAGCCAATTTCCGTCTACTAATACTAATCCAGGTCAAAGCATTCAATGATTAAGGAAATGTAGAATGGTTCATTGTTGGCTCTTCTCTTTTCTCTTTCCACAGACGTTGCCTACCTTATTTTTTCATGAGTTCTTCCAGCATTTCTGCTTTTGTTTCAAATGCCAAGACGTTATGGGTTAGGATATTCCTCTCACTTGTATACCACTGTGCCACACTTGTGCCAGGTTAATCTGCTGGTGGAGTGAGATATGTCAATGGACTGCGATGGAAGAGTCTGGTGTATTGGAAGTGAACCACTGAGTGGTAGAATCGTAGTGGTGAAGTTAATGGGAATGTGGAACATTAAAAGAAGTTAGGGAAGGATTAGGATAGATAGATGCTTGCTTGTGGGTATGAAATCAGTGGGGCGCAGGGCCTGCTTTGTGTGCAATATCATGACTATTAATCTGATTTTTCTGAGCAGAAGTGCAGGCGGCCAGGCGCTAAGAACCTATTGAGGCACAAAAGACTGCAGATGCTGGGATCTGAAGCAGACAAACAAACAAACTTCTGTAGAGAGACACAAAAAGCTAGAGCAACTCAGCGGGACAGGCAGCATCTCTGGAGAGAACAAATGGGTGACGTTTCGGGTCGAGTCCCGACCCGAAACGTCACCCATATCTTCTCTCCACAGATGCTGCCTGTGCCGCTGCGTTACTCCAGCTTGTATGTGGAAGTCCAGAAGTGGCGGCGCTGCCCAAGCAGCTGCGGCTCACCTGCAGTCCGTCTTTTCCTTTTTTTTGTTTTCTTTTGTCCTGTTGTTTAGTTTATTTTGTTTATTTTAGTCGTGTTTGTGTGGGGGGGGGGGGTGAAACTGTTTTTAGTCCCCTCCTTCGGGGTATGTGACCTTTGTTTGTCGTATCCCCCGTCTCCCTCTCCGTCTGTGCTGAGGCCTAATGGCGGAGCTGACGGCCTTCAACTGGGACCGACCTCGAGGCTCCGGAGGCAGAGCCAGGACTTTCCAACGCGAGGCTGGCCGACTTCGGGGCTGTGGTGGCGTTACGGCGGCGACGACCCGACTTCAGAGCCTCGGAGGCACGGCCGCGGGCCCAGTGAACAACATTGTCGGGAGCTCGAAGGTACACAAAAATGCTGGAGAAACTCAGCGGGTGCTATTGTCGGGAGCTTGCCGGTCCCAGGTTGGTGACCGGTTCTCCGGAGCTCCCGCAACGACAGCTTCGCCCGCTGGACTGGAGGGTGGCAGCTTCAACTGCCCCGGGCCGCGGAGTTTGAACCGGCCCGTTTGCGGAGCTCGGATGCGGCCGCTGGACTTACCATCACCCGGCGGGGTCTCAACATCGGAAGCCTGGATCGCCTCAACGCAAAGGGAGAACAAGGAAGAGACAAGGACTTTAAGACTTTTGCCTTCCATCACTGTGAGGAGGTGCCTGGTAGACTCACTGTTGAGGATGTTAAACTGTGTTAAGTGTGTGTTTTGTTATTTTATTCTATGTTATGACTGCAAGGTATACAATTTCGTTCCGACTGAAATGTCTCCCTCCAGAGCCTCGAGCACCTGTCCATATAGTGCCAGCGCAATAACCTGGCCCTCAACACCAGCAAAACCAAGGAACTGATTGTGGACTTTGGAAGGAGTAGGAGGGGAACCCACAGCCCCATTTATATCAACGGGTCGATGGTTGAAAGGGTCAAGAGCTTCAAATTCCTGGGCGTGCACATCTCTGAAGATCTTTCCTGGTCCGAGAACACTAATGCAATTATCAAGAAAGCTCATCAGCGCCTCTACTTCCTGAGGAGATTACGGAGAGTCGGTTTGTCAAGGAAGACTCTCTCTAACTTCTACAGGTGCATAGTAGAGAGCATGCTGACCGGTTGCATCGTGGCTTGGTTTGGCAATTTGAGCTCCCTGGAGAGGAAAAGACTACAAAAAAATAGTAAACACTGCCCAGTCCATCATCGGCTCTGACCTTCCTTCCATCGAGGGGATTTATCGCAGTCGCTGCCTCAAAAAGGCTGGCAGTATCATCAAAGACCCACACCATCCTGGCCACACACTCATCTCCCTGCTACCTTTAGGTAGAAGGTACAGGAGCCTGAAGACTGCAACAACCAGGTTCAGGAATAGCTACTTCCCCACAACCATCAGGCTATTAAACCTGGCTCGGACAAAACTCTGATTATTATGAACCCATTTTCTGTTATTTGCACTTTATCAGTTTATTTATTAATGTGTGTATATATTTATATTATGGTATATGGACACACTTATCTGTTTTGTAGTATATGCCTACTATGTTCTGTGTGCTTAAGCAAAGCAAGAATTTCTTTATCCTATAGGGGGGTTGCACGAAAGGTCACTGGGTCATAGGGCTCGACGCACGGAGCCGCTAAATCCAACTGGAAGACATCCGTCACTTCCGGTATATGTTATTAATGCTAGAAACGCGTACTTTCCTACCTGTTAAAAACCGCCAAAATGTTGAATTTTTGCGCTGAAAACTATTGTGGGAGGCGGGGTAAGTGTGAGAGACATGTACCCAACTTTAGAATTCCAAACGTGAAGCGAAACGGCATTGGGGGTTCAGTATTGATGTGGATAGAGAACTGGATGGCAAACAGGAAGCAAAGAGTAGGAGTAAACGGGTCCTTTTCACAATGGCAGGCAGTGACTAGTGGGGTACCGCAAGGCTCAGTGCTGGGACACCAGCTATTTACAATATATATTAATGATCTGGATGAGGGAATTGAAGGCAATATCTCCAAGTTTGCGGTTGACAGTAAGCTGGGGGGCAGTGTTAGATGTGAGGAGGATGCTAGGAGACTGCAAGGTGACTTGGATAGGCTGGGTGAGTGGGCAAATGTTTGGCTGATGCAGTATAATGTGGATAAATGTGAGGTTATCCATTTTGGTGGCAAAAACAGGAAAGCAGACTATTATCTAAATGGTGGCCGACTAGGAAAAGGGGAGATGTAGCGAGACCTGGGTGTCATGGTACACCAGCCATTGAAAGTAGGCATGCAGGTGCAGCAGGCAGTGAAGAAAGCGAATGGTATGTTAGCTTTCATAGCAAAAGGATTTGAGTATAGGAGCAGGGAGGTTCTACTGCAGTTGTACAGGGTCTTGGTGAGACCATACCTGGAGTATTGCGTACAGTTTTGGTCTCCAAATCTGAGGAAGGACATTATTGCCATAGAGGGAGTGCAGAGAAGGTTCACCAGACTGATTCCTGGGATGTCAGGACTGTCTTATGAAGAAAGACTGGATAGACTTGGTTTATACTCTCTAGAATTTAGGAGATTGAGAGGGGATCTTATAGAAACTTACAAAATTCTTAAGGGGTTGGACAGGCTAGATGCAGGAAGATTGCTCCCGATGTTGGGGAAGTCCAGGACAAGGGGTCACAGCTTAAGGATAAGGGGGAAATCCTTTAAAACTGAGATGAGAAGAACTTTTTTCACACAGAGAGTGGTGAATCTCTGGAACTCTCTGCCACAGAGGGTAGTCGAGGCCAGTTCATTGGCTATATTTAAGAGGGAGTTAGATGTGGCCCTTGTGGCTAAGGGGATCAGAGGGTATGGAGAGAAGGCAGGTACGGGATACTGAGTTGAATGATCAGCCATGATCATATTGAATGGCGGTGCAGGCTCGAAGGGCCGAATGGCCTACTCCTGCACCTAATTTCTATGTTTCTATGTTTCTATGAAATGAAGGTATAGAGAAGCGAGAACTGAAGGGACTACAGCAGCTAAAGTGCTTGGTAAACATTGAAAATATTGGGAATTATCGCGTTTGCTCACTGCATTTCATCAAGTAAGGCATTATTTGTGTTTTTTCTTGATTCCTTTGGTATCTAAAAATTCTCAGAAGTGATAAATCTGGCTGTAAATTTTTCTTCAGATGCGTTTTCATTTTGTATGTAAAAACCCACGAGAACCATGGGCGATTAAAAAAAATTACAGCCAGGTTTATCACTTCTGAAACTTTTTAGATGCCAAAGGAATCAAGAAAAAACACAAATAATGCCTTACTGTTGATGAAATGCAGTGAGCAAACGGCCAATGTTCGCCAAGCACTCTGGCTGTTGTTGTCCCTTCAGCTCTCGTTTTTATCTACCATAATTTCTCCTCACTTTTGGAATTCTGAAGTATGCTAAATGTCTCGCATGCTTATCCCGATTTCCATAATTATTTACAGCGCAGAAATTGACAATTTCAGCGGGTTTTAACGGGCCCGCTACACTGGAAACAATGGTAAGTGCCTACCTGCAGTTCATCGCGTGTAATCCATTTGGAGTAGCCTAGCAACAGTACGGGTCATGGGTCGTGACCCGACTGCCGTGAAACCTCCCTATACAGGGACACATGACAATAAACTCACTTGACTTGAACTTGAACTTGGATACTTTACTTCTTGTGTTTATCTTCGGCTTAAACCAGCATCTGCAGTTCCTTCTTACAAACCTCTGTGGAGCTCAGGGTTAGCCAGACCAAATCTGTTGGAATTCTGCTACCGGTGCAGATTCAGGGAGAGGGTGGGAGGCGTCTCATGAGTCGCAGTGACTCTACTGTTGCCGACATGACCATTCGGGGGATCTGCGGAGCCGCAGGGACTCTGCTGTTACCCTCATGGCCACTCGGGGGCGCTGCGGAGCCGCAGGGACTCTGCTGTTACCGGGGCGGCCACTCGGGGGCGCTGCTGGGCCGCAGGGACTCTGCTGTTACCGGGACGGCCACTCGAGGGAGCTACTGAGCCGCAGGGACCCTGCTGTTACCGGGGCGGCCACTCGAGGGAGCTACTGAGCCGCAGGGACCCTGCTGTTACCGGGGCGGCCACTCGGGGGCGCTGTGGAGCTGACGCGCGGTGATTGGGCGGATCTCGGGCCCCGTGAGTCGCTTCCAAGCAGCTTTGGTCCGGACACAATCCGCCGGTTCCGGTTGAGGTTCATCATCGAGGGATCGGCCGGACCTGGTGAGGAGAGGGGGCGGGAGAGAAGCATGAAAGCTGGGAGGGAGGGAGAATGAAGGAGAGAGCGGGGAAGGAGGGAAGGAGAGATGGTGGGGGAAGGAGGAGAGAGAGAGCGCATGGGAGGTGAGGAGAGAGGAAGGGGGTTCGGTGAATGAGGAGGAGATCGAGTCAAAGAGGGATCCCGTGTGGAAACAGGCCCTTCGGCCCAACTCGCCCACCCAGGCTGACAATGTCCCACTTGGTCCATATCCCTCCAAACCTGTCCTATCCATGTACCTGCCTAAAGGGCCTGTCCCACTTAGGTGATTTTTCCAGCGGACTGCCGGCGACTGTCAGAGTTGGACACACACACACATACACATCACGAAGGGGGGGTGGGGTGGGGGGAGGGAGGAGAGCGCTGTCTGAAATTCACATGGTACAAAGCCAAGGTGATACAGGCACACACCGCGATGAACAGGAAGGTTAAGACGGCTAGTACAGTGGACGGTAAATCCTTTAAGGGATGGGGGGGGAGAGAAGGAGTGGAGACACTTTTAAGAAGCCAGAGATACACAGCTGTGAAGTTCGGCAGGCATTTAACATTACCGGTCGGTTATCCTTGGTTCTGAAAACACGTGCTTACGTTTTTTTTCTCAATGAGCCAATGAAAATGACCAGTCAGCAAAGGTGATTAACTAAAACTACCTACGACTACCTCGACTACCCATAACTACATGGCGACCCCACTACAACTGCACCTACGACTACAGGATTATCGACTTTCTCCATGGCGACCAATTTTTGGTTGCAGAAAAGTTTTTAACATGTTGAAAAATTTGCGCCGACCATATTGAGGCCGCGACTAGTTCCCTGAATGCGGGAACTCCTCGCGACCATGAAGGAGACTCACCAGAGACCACCAGCGAATATGTGGCGAGCACAGAGTCTCCTGCACTTGCCTAAAAAATCGCCTAAGTGGGACAGGCCCTTAACTGTTTCTTCCACGATGTGATAGTCCCGGCCTCAACTTCCTATTCTGGCAGCTTGTTCCATACACCCTCCACCCTCCACCCTTTGTGTGAATATTTTACCCCTCGGATTCCTATTAAATCTTTCCCCTTCACCTTGAACCCATGTCCTCTGGTCCTCGATTCCCCTATTCTGGGCAAAAGACACTGTGCATCTACCCAATCTATTCCTCCCATGATTTTGTATACCTCTATAAGATATTCTCTCATTCTCCTGCCCTCCATGGAATAGAGACCCAGGCTACTCAACTTCTTATAGCTCACACCATCTAGTCCTGGCAACATCCTCGTAAATCTTTTCTGAACCCTGTAACATGGTGCCCAGAGCTGAACAAAATATTCTAAATGCGGTCTCACGAATGTCTTAGACAACTGCAACATGACCTCTCAACTTCTATACTCAATACTCTGACTAATGAAGGCCAAAAGCCTTATTGACCACCTTGTCTACCTGCGACTTGACCTTCCAGGAACCATGCACCTGTACTCCTAGATCCCTCTACTCTACAACACTACCCAGAGGCCTACCATTTACTGTGTAGGTCCTGCCCTTGTTCGACGTCCCAAAATGCAACACCTCACACTTCTCTGTATTAAATTCCATCCACCATTCTTCCGCCCACCTGGCCAATCGATCCAGATACTGCTGCAATCGTTCACAACCATCTTCACTATCGGAAAAAGCACTAACTTTTGTATCATCAGCAACTTTGCTAACCTTGCCCTGTAGGTTCTCATCCAAATCATTGATGCAGTTGACAAACAATAACGGGCCCAGCACCGAACCCTGAGGCACACCACTAGTCACAGGCATCCAGTCTGAGAAGCAACCTTCCACCATCACCCTCTGCTTCCTTCCATGGAGTCAATTTGCTATCCATTCAGCTCTCTCTCCTTGGAGATGGAAAAGGACTGAAGGGAAGGAGTGCAAGGAGGATGAGGAAGGGGAGAGAAAGGGAGAGGGAGGAGGAGGGAAAGTGACAAAAGGAAGAGGACGGGGAGGGGGAAGATGGGTAGGAAGAATGATGGGTGGGGAAGAGAGGAGGGGTGGGGGAAAGAAAGAGAGAGAGAAGGTGGGGTGGGGGGATGGGAGAGGAGAGTGCGAGAGGGAGGGTGGGGGAAAGAGAGGGTGAGGGAGAGAAGGAGGGTGGGGGGGGCGAAATGGTGGGGTGGGGGGAGAAGGGGAGGGATGGTGGGGTGAGGGAGGGTGGGGGGAAGAGAGGGAGGGAGAGCACAAGGGAAGGAGGGTTGGTTGGTGGGGGAGGGATCGAGTGAGTGAGGGTGGGGGGAGCCGGGAGGGAGAGAGCAAGTTGTTCGAGCCTGTTGTGTGGGCAGGAGGGAGGTCTGTCCTGGGCTGCAGTACCCACACTGTACACTCTGTGTGTCCTGGACACGCTACCCGAAGATGTGGCAAAGGCAGAGACTACCACCCTACTTGAGAAGCAGGAGAAGTACCTACCATGGCATAGAAAGCTGCAGACGTAATGTGAGGAATTGGGATTAGTGTAGAAAGGAGGGAGAGGGAATGCATGGATGTGATGGGTCGAAGGACTTACTATGACTTGGATTTGGGGCACCCCACTTGAGGAAGTGTGAAAAGGAAGGTGAGCAATGTAGAATACTGTTTGATCTGCAGAAACAGAGGGACATTATATCCTCAAAGGTATCAGGACAGGTCAACAAGATGGTGAAAAGGAGCCTCCCTTTATACCTGAGGCATGTGATATAAAAGTAAGGAGGTTGTGATAGAACAGTACGCAACTGTCAGGGCTTGCACACTGCAGATAATTCTGGTCACATTACAAATACATGGCATCAGGAGCATAAAAACAAACTTTATCTTTAATAAAAGTGGGATGGGCTGGGATCATGTTGTTGAAGAATCAGCTCAATTTAAAAGTATAAAATTACAAGATGGCACATTAGATGTATTTTATTTGAAAGTTTAAAAAAACCCAGAGCGAATAGATGTAAAGTAATTTGTAGAATTAAAGGGGAGATGTGGGTAGAATAATTGATTCCATGGGTAGTGTGGGTCTGCAACTCAGTGGCTGAACTAGTGAGAGAGACAGAAAGTCTCACCACATTTCACAAGGGCTCGATGTGCACTTGAAGAGTTGCGTCCTGCAGGATTACTTTCCCACTGCAGGGAGGTGGGATTTAACTGAGATGAAATTGGATCCGAAGGGCATCAGCCATAAATTTTCCGTGATTCTGAGGTGCCATTAAAAATGTCCCAAGTAGGGAAGGGAACAGGTGGTCTGAATGTTTGGAACTTACCAACACAGAACATTGATTTGTGCAAAGCTGCAAGATTCCTTAAAGTGCTGTTCTATCGTCTCCACTGATAATACTTGTGTGTGGATGGGCAGCACAGTGGCGCAGCAGATAAAGCTGCTGCATCACAGTGCCAGCGACCTGTTCCATCCTGATCTCGGCTGCTGTGTCGACTTTCCTTGTTCTCCCTGTGACTGTGTGGGTTTCCTCCGGGTGCTCCGGTTTCCCCTCTCATCCCAAAAAGACGTGCGGTTTGTCGGTGAATTGGTCCCTGCAAAATTGGCCCCAGTGTGTAACGAATGGATGTGAAAGTGGGAATGAGTGATCAGCGAGGAGCCTGTTTCCATGCTGTATATCAAAAACAGAATGATACGTCTTTCTTTCATTTTGCAGGGGTGATGGCAGGGGGGAGGGTTCTCGCTGTCGGTCTTACATGTGCCTGCCTGCTGACCTTCCTGTGGGACGGGTGCAATAGCCTGGGCGACCACGATCCCCAGTGCACAACGCACAGTGAGCACGGTCACGCACAGCGGCCTGATCCGACCATCGCCGCAATGGACAGGTACAAGGCCATGTTTGAACAGAAATACTACCTGCACAAGCTCTTCAACCAGTATGGAGAAAATGGCACCCTGACCGTGGAGGGACTGGAAAAGCTGCTGTGTAACATTGGGGTGGGGGGAGTCAGGACCATGGTGACCAAAGGCGAGCACTTTGACCACGTCACCAAGAAACGCACGGTATTAGCAGAAGGGACCATTCGTCGCCACTGCTGTCCCGGCTGCCGGCAGATCCAGCTGAGAATCGGCCTGCAGACCACCCCAAGAGAGGCTGGGCATTTTCCAAAGCACGTCAACGTATCCGGGACGGATGCCCAGAGCGGCTCCGGCGCACACGCCCACTCAGTCCCGCCCGGCGACAGATCGGGAAGGAAGCAGCGCGCACGGCCGGCCCGCAGCCCTCCGACCGCCAGCTCCCCTCCCACCGGGCCATCTGCGGTGCTCGAGCTCAGAGGGCAGCTCGGCACAACGGCCGGGTACACCGCCAACACGGGGGGACAACTGCCACCTGATTCTACCCACAATATTGTCGGAGAGCTACGCAGAAAAAACAATCAGCTTATGGACCATGGAGATAAAGACCCGAGCAAAGAAGAGGTAAGGATTCCTTTTACTCTTTAGCTTTGTCAATCTGCAGCAACAACAGCCGCTTACATTTATGTAGCACTTAGTAATGTGGTGGTGAATCACAGGTAGGCACAGCATGCATTTTGTATCTACCTTCGATTTAAACCAGCATCTGCAGTTCTTTCCTACACACCAAGGTGAATCACTTTTAGCATTCGGAGATATTTGGACAGATAACCAAAGGCTTGGTTGGGGTGAAACACAAACTGCTGGAGTAACACAGACAGTCAGGTGGCTTCTGTGGAGCGAACGAATAGACAATGTATCAGGTCGGGACCATTCTTCAGGCTTGGTTGGGGTCATGGGTTTTATAGATCACTGAATAAAGGGACATACTCAATAGGGAGGCAATATTCACCTGCTTGAGGTGGTAGATTAGAAGAGAATAAGGTGACAGGGCCTGTACTCTATTGATTTTAGAAACATAAGAGGTGACCTCATTGAGATATGCAAAATTCTTAATGTGTTTGGTTGAGCAAATAAAAAGTAATGACAAAGACATCCGTAATGGAGGATCAGAGCTTCAAAATCAAGAGTTGGCCATCCAGGACAGATATGAGAAGAAATATCTCCACCCAAAGGCTGGTGAATCTTTAGAATTCTCCTCAGAGGACAGTTGAGACTCATTCACTCAGTATATTCAATCAGGAATCAACTTTTTTTCAATTTTATGGATATAGTGCAAGAAATCTGTTCTAAGGTTAACAAAAATCAACCATGGTCTTATTGATGGTCAAGGGGTCTGCTGGTTCAGTAACATAAACACCACATTATTTAAGGGGCTAGATCATTGGTGGCTACCCATGATGTTTGGTGAGTTCAGTACTGTTAATCAGGCTATGTTCCAAACAAACTCTATCAACCAGCGGGGGTACCCATGGTGTACTCTTGTGTCCCATGCAGTGCCTGAATGCAGACAAGATACTCTCATCCCATGGAATGCACCCACATGCGACTTTGAGTGCTGAGCAGTTCAGCTACCTTTGCCCAGCGCTTCTGGATCAGATCGAAAGCAAGGCATGCATTGCACATGAACCTGGAGAGAAATATTCTGGTTACTCCGTTGGGGCAGGTGAGTCACTTTATGTAATTTGGAATGATTGCCTCATACTGAGTAATGCACGTGTCCAAAATCTGTCACTGAAGATCACAGCAGGGGAAAGATTGTCAATGCAGACTTTGAGTGAGTTGTCCGTTCACTCCCATTTATTGCTGCCCTTCCCCATGGTGCTGTGCATTTCTCTTTATCTTGAGATCCAAACGGCCTAATGCACAGACTTGGAGAGTCTTCCTTTTGCTTCACTGTCTTTATGAAACCCAGGGCTTCATCCATTTTATAACAGCATTAATGGAGAAGTAGGATTAAAATCGCATCATGGACCATAATGCTAGTTTACTGACTACTACAGTGATGCAGTCTTGATGTGGAGAGAAAGGGAGGATAGGAAATGGCTCGTAAATCACTTACCAAATGTTATTGATAAATGCAAGTATATTTTTGGAAAGTATAAGGAAGCATTTACCTCTGCCTGTTTCTTGTTTTGCAACAGCATGGATTGGAGGTTTCATATCTGTCACAATCATCAGTCTGCTGTCTCTATTGGGCATCATCTTTATGCCTTTAATGAATAAAGCATTCTTCAAGTTTCTCTTGACATTTTTGGTTGCTTTGGCTGTCGGGACATTGAGCGGGGATGCGTTTTTACATCTCTTGCCACATGTAAGTACTGTCTGCGTCTATCCAGTAATTCATGTAGCCTCTTCCATATCCCACTGAGGGCACAGCTCAATATACTGATGAAATCAGGCAGTGGGGCGCATGTGACCACTTTACCAACGAGATGCTTACCGTTGTCAAGAAGACCTGTTGCTTCACAAAGGTGTATCTACTTTTTCCATGTCAATATTTGGTGGAATGTTCCTAAATTTAAGGTAAAGAATATAAGAACGAATATTTCCCCTCCCACCCGTGACCTGGCTGTCTCATTGGTCTGCTCTTCAAAATTAGACCGTTTCCAACCCGTTACTTTACCCTCCCTTGTAAAACTGATCACCACCATGAAACCTACTACCTGCCCCCTCGACACTGTCCCCTCTGCCCTCCTAAAGGACGTCATTACAACAGCTGGTCCCAGCATCCTCGCCATCTTCAACAGTTCTCTGGCCACTGGCACTGTTCCTACCTGCTTCAAACATGCGGTGGTCCAGCCCCTCCTGAAAAAACCTAACCTCGACCCCACCTTGCCAAGTAACTACTGATCCATTTCTAAACTGCCTTTCCTCTCAAAAGCCCTTGAAAAGGTAATTTTAAGTCAACTTATACCTTACCTTCACCAAAACACTATCCTGGAAACTTTCTAATCAGGTTTCAGGGCTCACCAAAGCACAGTCTGCCTTGTTGAAGGTACAAAATGACCTACTCCTCACCGTTGACTCCGGCGACTGTGCAATTCTGCTCCTTCTTGACCTCAGTGCAGCATTTGATACAGTCGACCACACCATCCTAATTGACCATCTCCGGTATAGGGTTGGTATTGATGGCACTGCCCTGAGCTGGTTCATCTCCTACCTCAAAGGTAGGAGTTTCTCGACTAACATAGGCAACTCATTCTCCTCCCCAGCTAATCTCTGCTGTGGGGTTCCACAAGGTTCCATCCTTGGCCCCATTCTCTTCTCCCTGTATATG
Organism: Amblyraja radiata; assembly: GCF_010909765.2. NCBI lineage: Eukaryota > Metazoa > Chordata > Chondrichthyes > Rajiformes > Rajidae > Amblyraja > Amblyraja radiata. The sequence continues at coordinate 26,610,072 of NC_045959.1, read as the reverse complement.
CTCCCCTTAGGCCAAGTCATTGAAAGGCACGGCATTTCCTTCCATTGCTACGCAGACGATACCCAACTCTATCTCCCCCTGAAGCCCAAAAAACAATCTAATCTGTTTAACCTTACCCACTGCCTCGAGGATATAAAGTGTTGGATGGCCCAGAACTTCCTCCAACTAAACGAGATTAAGTCTGAGGTCATCCTTCTCGGCCCCTCGGACTCAATCAAAATGATAGCAGGCAGCCTTGGAATCCTTACCCCACTACTCAAACCTCACATCAAAAACCTTGGCGTGATATTTGACTCAGCACTGAAATTTGACAAACAAGTCATGCCGTGGTAAAAGCTAGCTTCTTTCAGCTTCGGACGATAGCTAAAATAAAAAAATTCCTCCAGTTTGATGACCTGGAAAAGATCATCCACACATTCATCTCCCGCCTAGATTACTGCAACTCCCTTCACACTGGCATCAGCCAATCTTCCCTGTTCCGCCTGCAACTGGTCCAAAACGCCGCAGCGAGACTCCTGACGGGCACCCGAAAAAGGGACCACATCACCCCGATGCAGGCCTCTCTCCACTGGCTCCCTGTGCGGTTCCGTATAAACTTCAAGATTCTCCTCCATGTCTACAAAGCCCTCAATGGGCTTGCCCCCACCCACATAAAAAATCTTCTCACCCACCACTCCACCTCCAGGCCCCTCAGATCGGCCGACTTGGGGTTGCTGAATATCCCACGGTCTAGGCATAAGCTTAGGGGCGACCGCGCCTTTGCGGTTGCAGCTCCTAGACTGTGGAACAGCATCCCCCTTCCCATCAGAACTGCCCCCTCCATCGACTCTTTTAAGTCAAGACTAAAGACTTATCTATACTCCCAAGCCTTTCCTGACGTCCTCTGAGTGAGGGCTACATGTATATATGTATGTAGTTTGTTTTGTTGTGCTATTCTTGTAACAAATGTAAAGCACTTTGGCCAACGAGAGTTGTTTTTTAAATGTGCTATATAAATAAATGTGACTTGACTTGACGACTAAATTTAAGCTCTTGGAATGTTGTGGACAGGTCCAAACGCGCTGGATCATCATCATCTTTGTCCCTCTGCATCTAAATGGATTTTAAAAGGCAAAGATCTATGGGTTAGCCCATGATAATTCGGACGCATCCATAATGCAGGGGGCAGAGTGACGAAACGGAACAGCTGATGGGATCAGACTGGATTTGAAGGAAGATTGTGGGTCAAGTTTGGGCGGCACGGAGGCTCAATGGAAGAGTTGCTGCTTTAACATCACTAGAGACCCGAGCTCCATCCTGATTAACGGGTGCTGTCTGTACGGAGTTTGTACTTTCTCCCTGTGATCTGCGTGGGTTTTCTTTTGGAGCTCCGGTTTCCTCTCACACTCCAAAGACGTACAGGATGGCAGGTTAATTGGATTGGTATAATTGTAAATTGTCCCTGGCGTGTGCAAGGTAGTGTTAGTGTGCGGGGATCGCTGGTCAGCAGGGTGGGCTATAGGGCCTGTTTCCGCGCTGTATCCTAAACCAAAACTAAACTAAATGTTGAGAGAACCTTGAGCTTGCATGTTGCTGCTTAAAAAGGTCGAACCCCAGGTTATGTCCCTTGACATTGGGCAACGCCAATGATAAGTCGCACCACCACCCCTACCCCAGACCTGTGTCATTTTATCTCCATCTTTAGAGTTTAGTTTAGAGATACAGCGCAGAAACAGGCCCTTCGGCCCACGGAGTCCTTGCCGACCAGCGATTCCCGTACATTAACACTATCCTACACCTACTGGGAACAGTGTTTACATTTAGCAAGCCAATTAATCTGCAAACCTGTACGTCTTTGGAATGTGAGAGGAAATCGAAGATCTCGGAGAAAGCCCACGCAGGTCACGGGGAGAACGTACAAACTCCATACAGACAGCACCCGTAGTCGGGATCGAACCCGCTGTAAGTCGGGGTCTCCAGCGCTGCATTCGCTGTAAGGCAGCAACTCTGCTGTTGCACCACCGTGACCGCCCTATTCAATTGCCATGATTCAATTATACTGTATTGTCACATGCACCTAGTTACAGGGAAATACAGCATACGACCCGGTAAAATCATACAGCAGACCTCACCTAGGCTGTACATAAGAGTCACCACGTCTCCAGCGCTGACAAAGATACAACAATTCACCAAACAGTCCTATCTTCTGCCTGCCGCTGCATGTGCAGAGTCCTCCTTTTCTCGCCTGCCCCTCCATCAGGTCCCCCTTAATTCTTGGTGCCCCCCGTCAGGTAGTTCACAGTGACCCTCCTGGCTCTTGACGGTTGCTCATGGGTCCCTCCACCCTCTCAGCAGCGCGGGTCCTGTAGACGCCTGTAGCTCGGGGCCGAGTTCAAAGTCCTCCGTGGGTGAGCCGGGCCTACCGGGTGGGTCCTCCGTCCACGGTGAGCGAGTCCTCGATCCGCGACGGGTGAGCTGGTTTGCCGGCTTGCCGAGATACTCCTGGTACCTGGCTTGCTGGAATAGCTCCTGCCCCAAGATGGCAGAGATGTGAAATTGAGGTCTGCTGTGTGATTGTGTGTGAAAGATGCCATGACCTCTGTTTTGAATGAGCACAGCCAGGACAGATTGGTCATTAACATGTTGGCCCATGGTTGCTGTTTACAAAATGGCCGCTGCATTTTCCCTATTATAACAGTTGCAATACTTCAAATACACTAACGCGCTTGGGGCTAGAAATGGAATAGAAATTGAAGTTTGTGGGATACCTTTATTACTGGAACTAAAACCAAAATTCTGCTCCTTCCAGTCTCAAGGCTTTCATCACCACAGCAGTGAGCAGCATGGACATCCTGAAGAAGGCAACGACCACTTGAATTATGTGTGGAAGGGGCTCACTGCCCTTGGGGGCCTGTACTTTATGTTTCTTCTCGAACATCTGATAACGTTAATTAAATTGTACAAAGGGAAAAGGAAGGTAAGAGTTGATGGTCCACCCTGTTCCTTTCATTTATAAGGGAGCTATTGCTAAATAGTGACTATTTTAATTGACAGCCAAAAGTTTATTGTACTGGTAATTGTCTTGTTTATAAATGATCCTCTCCCTTTGGATATTTGAACAGGGAAGTAAAACTGGTAGCCTTAATGATAAGTTGCTTCTCAAGGTGGTAAATTGATAAAAGAATCAGAACCATAGCAGGCAAGGATGAATGGTTCACAGTGTAATACAGATTTATAGGAGAAAATTCAGACTGGAGCAGTTCTCTTTAAAGCAGAGAAGTTAAGGTGAGATTGGAGAAATTTGTTAATAATGGATTAGTAATAAAAAGAAACCACAGCGTCAGTTTGACCAGAAGGGTTCAGCTTTACAAACAATTCACACAGGAGCCCAAAATGACGTGACCAAGCTTTTATTTTTACAGAGCAAGTTATAACTGGAAGGTAGGCACAAGGAATTGCAGATGCTGGCTTACATGCTGGAGTAACTCAGCTTGCCAGACAGCATCTCTGGAGAACATGGATAGGTGACAGTTAACTGGAAGGCGGTGTTTGAAAGGGCAATGGAAGCTTATTTAATCAGAAGATCAGGGGCCCCAAGCACGTAACTTGACAACTCCCAATGTGGGTGGATAAATACGGTTCAGGAGAAGATTTTGCACAAGGAAAAGATCGGGAGAGTGGAACTAAATGAAACAGCATTGGATCTAACTGTCTTGGACCAAGGACATGGATGCTTTGACATTGACGCCCTGAGGAAAACACAATGGAGAGAGGACGGTCAGGTCAAGGAGCCAGGGCAAAAAGGGAAACCAGAAGAGGAATACTGTTTTAATGGGGTGGTTTAATGTCAAGACTGAGGTATCGTGTGGTCTCACTAATTCACTCCACCATAATGTGAGCGTCCCATATCACTCTGGCCCATTCTAATATGGAACCAGCATGTCTGGAATCATGCTGCGACATCCACAAAGGAATTCCTGTCCAAACTTGAGCAATCCCTGGTCCAAGAACCAAGACAAGACAAAGAGCCCACCGTGAGAAATACATGACCAGAGTAAGAAAAATTGTCCATCTCTGATGTACGATTGGAAAGGGGAGAGTTGGGAAACCTAATTCAGGTGATTCCTCCTCTTGGTGAAATGCCTGCAACACAAGCTTTCCATCACCATTGTATTTTTCCAGAAGAACAATTGCAGGGTCTGGCCAGTACCATAATCCAGCCCAAGTTCACAAGTTATAGTAGAATTAGGCCATTCGGCCCACCGAGTCTACTCCTCCATTCAATCATGGCTGATCTCTGCCTCCTAATCCCATTTTCCTGCCTTTTCCCCATAACCTTTGACATCCGTTCTAATCAAGAATTTGTCTATCTCTACCTTACAAAATATCCACTCACTTGGCCTCCACAGCCCTCTGTGGCAATGAGTTCCACAGATTAACTACCCTCTGACTAAAGTTCCTCCTCACTTCCTTTCTAAAAGAGTGCCATTTAATTCTGAGTCTATGACCTCTGGTCCTAGATTCTCCCACTAGTGAAAACATCCGTTCCACATCCACTCTATCTATGCCTTTCATTATTCTGTAAGTTTCAATGAGGTCCCCCCTCAACCTTCTAAACTCTAGCAAGTAGACGCCCAATGCTGTCAAACGCTCATCATATGCTAACCCACTCATTCATGGAATCATTCTTGTAAACCTCCTCTGTACCCTCTCCAGAGCCAGCATATCCTTCCTCAGACATGGGGCCCAAGTTTGCACTCAGTACTCCAAATGCAGCCAGACCAGCACCTTTTAGAGCCTCAGATTTACATCTCTGTTTTTGCATTCCAGTCATCTTGATATAAATGTTAGCATTGAATTTGCCTTCCTTACTACCGATTTGACTTGCAAATTAATTTTTTGGGAGTCCTGCACCAGCACTCCCAAGTCCCTTTGCACCTTCGATTTCTGGATTCTCTCTCCGTTTAGGAAATAATTTACGCCTTTATTCTATAAAAGATATTATTATTATTATTATTACCAAAATGCATGACTCTGCACTTTGCTCTACTGAATTGCATCTGCCACTTCTCTGCGCACTCTCCTAACCTGTCCAAGACCTTCTGCAGAATCCTTGCTTCCTCCACACTGCCTGCCCCTCCACCTATCTTAGCATAATCTGCAGACTTGGCCAGAAAACCTCCAATCCCCTTATCCAAATCATTAATATACTATAATATACAGCACGATCCAGTTAGATGATGTCATCGCACGAGCAAGTGCCAATGTGGATGACAAGTGGCCGGTGGTTGTCACTGTTCTATAGCTAGATAGTGCAGCCAATCTGAGTTTAAACAAATTGAAACTGTAGCATGACTTATTCTAGTCAAATAAGATGGAAATTCTGCTATTGTTAAATGAGAGCCAAGTAAGGACTTCCTGTGAACAGGCGACACAATTGAAAGCAGTGATGCTACTGGTAGAGCTACTGCCTCACAGCACCAGAGACACTGTTCAGCCTTGTGTCTGTGTACAGACACTTCAGGTTCTGTCTGTGTGCAGTTTGCATGTTCTCCCTAAGATTGTGTGCTTCCTCCGTTTTCCTCCCACATCACAAAGACGTGCAAGTTTGCCCCTAATATTTCGGGAGTGGATGAGAAAGTGGGATAACATCGAACCAATGTGATTGATGGTCAGCCGAGACTCAGTGGGCCGTTGAGCCTGCTTTTATGCTGGCTAAAATAAAGGACTCGAATTTGCTCAAATTAACCACTTTAATCAGAATAACAAAATTAAATCAAATTGAGAAAATGAAAAATAAAGTATCTGCCTATCCCAGGCTGTCACCGTCGTCCACTTGGTCCCTCGACAGTAGCAACAGTAAAGAGCTGGAAGAAAATCAATGTTAAAGGACAAAGACCCACAGAGGAAGCTGGACTCAGTCAGCACCTCACAGCAACTTGATCATTTCCAGTAGCAGTAACAATCATCATTGTTGCATGAAAATAACAGCACGGCAGCATTGCAGTAGAGTTGCTGCTTTACAGCGATTGCAGCGCCAGAAACCTGGGTTCGATCCTGACTACGGGTGCTACCTTTACGGGGTTTGTGCATTCTCCCCGTGGCTGCGTGTGTTTTCTCTGAGATCTTTGGTTTCCTCTCACACTCCAAAAGCGTACGGGTTTGTAGGTTAATTGGGTTGGTTAAAGTGTGAAACTGTGTAGGGTAGTGCTAATGTGCTGGTCGGCATGGACTCGGTGGGCCGAAGGGCCTGTTTCCGCGCTGTATCTCTAGATTACACTAAAGCAGAGACACAGAGTGCCTGGTGATTCCTGAGGTCTAGTAGAATTAGATCCACTTGTCATCTCTGTCAGAAACATACTCTTTCAAGTCCAGGAACAAATTAACTACAAACACGGCTTTGTTGGGCTAGAAGTTCCATTGTGGGGTACAACAGCAGCTCTCCAGGCATGTGAAGACCAAGTGCAGCAACAGCACACTGACGGTAGAATTGCTTCCTTACAGCGTTAGAGACCCTGGTTCCATCCTGAATACAGATGCTGTCTGTACAGAGTTTATACATTCTCCCTGTGACTGTCTGGGTTTTCTCCGGTCCTCTGGTTTCCTCCCATATTCCAAAGACGTGTAGGATTGTAGGTTAATTGGCTTCTGTAAAATTACTGTATTTCCCGGCAATGAAGATGCTCCTGTGTCGAAGACGCATCCCATCTTGAGTCGCGAAATTTTGACAAATAAAAACCAGACATTCGCTGTGGTGGCGGTTACTTTCATTCACTGTGGTGGCGGTTATTTCCATACGCGGCCATTTCCAGTGCAAAACACAGATAATGTATACATCGGTGCGGTTATAAAAAAATACAGCGTTCGGAATAAAATAGCATTTAATTGTGCACGAAACAAAGATTACAGAGATTACAAAAACGAAAAGCATTCTAATCTTCAAATCCGAAAAATTCACTACTGTCATCCGAATTTTCAAAGCATAATACCGGTAATTCATCAGGGTCATCACTGCTGTTCGAAGCAAAGATTATAGAGGAGCAAGATAGACCACGCCTACGAAATCCAATGGATTGACGTGTAGTACGGATCGGAACGTCACGGAACGTCACTTCCGCCATTTTAGGAATAAGACCCCAATCTCCGTTATGCCTCTCGCAGTTTAATCCACGTCAGTCCATTGGATTTTGTAGTTTATCTTGTTCTCTTAGCCTTCATTGTTAGACTATTATTATCTTTGTTTATAATAAATAAGGTGCTCCTTTTAAAAAAACAAAAATTAAAAAGGGAAACTGCGTATAAAATGAGCAACAATGCTCAATGAAAGGTCTCTGGACCATATTCATTCTATGATCTTTTGTTTAATCAGTGTTGTGGTGGAACGGTATGTGTGTGTTTCTGTGTGTGAGAGGCAAGATAGAGATAATATATTTCAAAGTTCCTCATAGATCAGAAGCAACTTTGATTTAAAGCAACTCATGATGTACATGAGCCATTCTCATGATGTACATAAGCCATAAATACAATTATATTTGCCTTTATATTTTGCTATAAGATATAAGGAACATAAGCCATAAGCCAATATATTTGCCTATATTTATATTTTATAAACACATATATTATATATATGATACAGATATATAAATGTGACATTGATGTATATAATTATATAACACACATACATAATTCTCTAGTTTCTTATATATATAAACGCTGTAATTGTTATATGGTTATATGGTTATATATTCATTATATGATCTGTATATATGATGCGTATATATGTGTGATATATATGTATATAAATATATAACACACACATATGTATGTTTCTCTAGTTTCTTTCTTGTGATCTCTTAATTTTGTTGAACTTTTTTTTCTTTCATTCAACCTCTCTCTGAATCCTAATATTGTGAATAAAATATAAATGAACACATGCCAAGATATTTTTTCATTCTATGTTAGTGTAAAGAAATATAGTGTATACATACCTACATTGATGCAGAAGTGCGAGCATTATACATGAAAACTGTGCATTGCTACCATAGTTTAGTTTTTAATTTAACATATATTTGAGGGAAATCTACATATATTTGAGGGAAATGAGTTACCGTATTTCCCGGCAATGAAGACGCACCACCATTTGAGTTGCTAAATTTTGAAAAAAGGATGACGGGACAGGATCGAGGGTTTGGTTTAGTCCAGGGGTCCGCAGCCTTTTTTGCATAGGGGCCAGGACCCTCCGGGACTAGCTGCAGTTCCCAGGTCACCTGCGAGCCCCGGGTCTAGCTGCGGTTCCGCTGTCCGGGCCCGGCAGCTGCTCACAGCCACCCGAGCTCTGAGTGAGTTTTTAAATGTGAATATCTCATAACTAAACATTTGTGGGTTACCAGTATATTGCATCAATCCACTCCATTTTAAATCATTCTACAACAAAATTCATAAACAAGGATAACACTTTTTATTTCTGTCATTTATGGTAAGATTTACATAATTTATTGTTTTATGTGTGAGATATACAGAGTGTTCAGAACAAAGACGGCTGTTCTTTGACAAGTACTCCGTAGTTCGCTGTAGGAGATCTTATCAACGAGTATTCTGGACCCATTGTCAACATCTGAAATTACAGTAAAATATCATATAGAATTAACTTATAAGAACAAATCTGATTATAACTACCTAACTGCAGAATGGATGATATGTCACTTAAATGCAATTGTTTTCAGGGGTGGGGAGAGACATGTATATTGAAGATGCATTTTTCCTCTAGTAGGTCAATTTATGCCTACTGAATATATTCTGTATTCATGCCTACTATGTTCTGTTGTGCTGAAGCAAAGCAAGAATGTCATTGTCCTATCTGGGACACATGACAATAAACTCTCTTGACTTGACTTGATTTAACTTAAATGTGGAAGAGCTTACAATACCATGCCTGCCTTACGACAAGAACAAAACCAAAAATGTACAGCAGTGTAAAAATTAATACCCTTATTATTGTTTAAGAAGGACTTGCAGATGCTGGAAAATCGAAGGTAGACAAAAATGCTGGAGAAATTTTTATGGAGCTGGAGCATTTTTGTCTACCTTTATTATTGTGCTAAGTCTATATGTATAAAATAAGACTTTCTAATAACTTGCTGATGTACCAAAAATTGTCAAATATAATATAATACATTGTCAGGATCATAAGAATAGAATTATATATGTTACAGTCATCATACATTGGGAAGGAAATTCAAGCTTTAATATGTGCCCCTCGTGGCATGTCATTGTTCCCTATAACTCTATTTATAATGTATTTTAAACACCACTGATCGTGTACATTGTGTATATTTAACATCATTTTTTTCCCTGTATTTCTAATACTATTTCAAACCTGCTTAAACACAAGCCGATTCGGGATCTCCGCTGCTTGGAGGTCCTGAATCGGCTGCCTCCTACCGGAGACTGGGGTTTCATGATGTTAGAGGCCGCGGGCCGGCACTTTTCTCCGGCGAGGGATCCCAGACTCCGCGAGGGAAAGTGCACGCTGCCCCCGCGACTAGAAGCTCCACACACTGCGGCTTCAGAGTGTTATAGTCCCCGGGCCGGCGATCAGAGCAATTCATCTGGCGACCCCCGGCTCCGTGATCTGAGCTATAGGAAGAGATCGGCCTCAACACAGAAAGTTATAATTTTTTTCTTACCTTTCGTCTTTAGTGGGGAACCTGAAGAAAGACTGCTATAAAGTGCTTAAATCGCTTACATTTGCGATTCGAGCGCTATAGCAGAACGGCTCGCTACGCGTGTAGATGTGGGCGCCATGACAGATGCCCATTCAAAAAAACCCTAATATATATGATTCCCAAAATGGCGCGCCACAAATTACCCATGAGCCCATGACCGTACTACAGCTTTTTCGTCGAGTGGTTTATCTTGCTCCTCTATAATCTTTGGTTCGAAGCATCACTATCATAGAAACATAGAAAATAGGTGCAGGAGTAGGCCATTTGGCCCTTTGAGCCTGCACCGCCATTCAATATGATCATGGCTGATCATCCAACTCAGTATCCTGTACCTGCCTTCTCTCCATACTCCCTGATCCCTTTTAGCCACAGGGGCCACATCTAACTCCCTCTTAAATATAGCCAATGAACTCATCAAAGAGACAGTCGTCTTAAACAACTTAAACAGAATTTACACCTCCTACATAGATCAGGTGTTTGAAGTGGCGAAAATCCCCAGGCAAATGCATGTCACTTCTGATTGGATTGCCGTCTTGTACTGAAACGCTTCCTATAAGCCAGGGGTGCCAAACTCGCGGGCCGCATCCGATCCATGAAGGAGTCCGATCGGGCCCTGTTTCTATGACCTTTCCACAGATCTGTCCCCTCATAATCAATACTACGGGTTTGTTTAAATAAAAAAATGAGCAAGATCTTATAACATCTATTGTCGATGACCCACTGGGTTTTGTGCTCTTTAATTATATTTGATGTAAATCTAATTTGATGTTCTGGAGCTGATGGTAAGATCTCGTTTCCAACTGAATTGTTGAGCATTTCTGTTTGGCTGTCAATAAGGTCAATCTTCCTTCAACTTTACACTTAGCATTTAGGATTATGGCACCAGTGTGCAATGGTTGAGAGGTATGATTTTGTTTTCAACAGCAGAAGAAATCTAACCAGGATGAACAAGACGTGGATCTTGACAGAAATGCAGAACCCCAGGAGTCACAACAATTATCCAAGGATGAAAACGCATATGTAAAAAATGTTGCAGGTAGGCTTATTACTGGATCACAGTTAAATTTCCACAGGTATTTTCCAAAATAGAGATCAGTGTTGCCCTGCACTGTGTAGATTACAAAATTTGTGAGATTGTTAGAACTCTCTTGTTTTTGTGGAATGAAACTACGGAACCAGGTAAATAGCAGAAGTTATGCATTGTGAAAATGAAAGGAGTGAAAGGGTCCCTTGAACACAACACGTTTTGTGGTTAATCAGTTCCTGGACATGACCAGGACTGTGTTTCTGACAGTGATACCAAGTGGATCTAATTCGACTAGACCTCAAAATGGTGGAGAAATGGGAATCTAAAGAGTGGAAGCTATTTCAAGTCAGATATTAATGTCGACTTTAACAAGTGAGCCTCAAGTTTAAAATATTTGGGGCATTATTTTGCTCTTTGAATTAAGTTGGAAAGCAGATGATATTACTTCAACCCTCATTTGCTGGCCCTCGCTGAGCATTCGGGATGCATTCTGGGGGACAAGAGGGCTCAGTGAACTCTGAAAGGGGCCATTCAGTACATACTGTGCTCTCGTTGGCTAAGCATCAGTAACAAACTGCACTCACATTGGCTGAGTAAATGTGTACAACATGGCTATGTTTGACCAGCTGCCTGAATGCATTCTGATGATTTTGATCATTTTCATTTTTTCAGGTAGTTTTTTTTAGTTTAAAATATGTTTGAAGATGCAACTTATCAGGCAGTGGCTTAATGAAAAAAGTCCAAAACAGGAACAGTGGTTAGAAATTGTGCGAGACATCTTTAATATGGTGAAATTAACATATTCCTTGAGATTCAAGGAGAATTCATTTGAGAAGCTCTGGGAAAAATGGACCGTTTATTTGAGCCATGACACCAATTAGATAAATGCCGAGCTAGATATGGGAAGATTGCGTTATATAGAACTAGATGGTATGTTTGTATGAATATTGAATTATCTCCAGACAACTAATCAATGTAATGTTTTTTCTTTTTTTAAGTTGGTAAGTGAACCACACTGTCTTATTCCACTTTTTTTATTTATTTACTTCTTTTTTTTTTCCCCTCTTTACTTATTTTTTATTTTGATTGCTGTTTTTCTTACTTTGTTTTATTTATGGTGATGGTGTTGCACTGTTTTGTATATATCTCTTAAAAATCAATAAAAATTTAAGTGAAAAAAAAGATGCAGCTTTAAGATGAATACCAATGTATATTGCTTTCTAGTTTCCATATTTGTCTAGACTGGATAATTTCCCTCGGTTTCCATTGATATTGTTTTTCCTTTTATATGAATGGACGCTGTTATACGATGCTTTGTTTTATGTTATTTCGTGTGACTTTATCCTTTTATGTGTCTTTTTGAAATGTAGAACCTGTACCACCCACAGACCCAGAAGACTATGTAGTTGAATCCAAGGATCAGTCAACTCTTCCCTCCCTGGATTACAGTCAAAATTCGCTGACTCCAGAACAAGAAGTTATGATTGCCCCTCCAAACCCAGAAGGAAATTACAGCCCGTATGTGCCGAGAGGGTGCGAAAACAAGTGCCACTCTCACTTCCATGACACCATAGGAAACGCTGATGACTCCCACCACCACCACCACCGTTACCATCACATTCTGCACCACCACCACCACCAGGACCACCACCCCCATAATCATGGCCACTACTATTTCCAGGAGGACCTGAAGGATGCAGGAATAGCAACTCTGGCGTGGATGGTGATAATGGGTGACGGGCTTCACAACTTCAGCGATGGTTTAGCCATTGGTGAGACTCGACTCTTTACAATCAGTCAAACTGAACCACTCTCAATGTGATGACAATGATTTACGACAGAAGCATAACTGCGTCTGGCAATGTAAACACTAGTGCCGGGGTCGGCAACCTTGTTCTGCATAGGGACCGGGACGCATGTCTGTGAGCGGATGGCGGGCCATATCTATCACGTGTACACATGATCCCGCCTCGGATGGCAGTCAGCAAATCACGTGTTCACAGAAGGTAGACACAAATGCTGGAGAAACTCAGCAGGTGAGGCAGCCTCATGCAATCCTTGCATGTCTGACCTGCTTAGTTTCTCCAACATTTTTGTCTACCTTAGATTTTTCCAGCATCTGCAGTTCTTTCTTAAACGTGTTCACAGAAGGTGCGCGGCTGTGCTGGCGGCATTGCGCAGGATGCGGTACAGCCAGAGCTCGGCCGCGCTTGGGGAGGCGCCCGGCGGGCCGGATGATTACAGGGGATACGGGTTACGGGCCACATTCGGCCAGGGGGCCGTAGGTAGCCGACCCCTGCACTAGTGATGAGGAGAATATTTTGTTCAGGAGGGGCATAGATCTCTGGCATTGATTTGGTGGATATGGAATTATGCCGTTTTGGAAGGCCATAGTCAGCCCATTGTGCCCATGTTTGTTCTATACTGAAAGAGCTCTTCAACTGGTCCTACTCACCAAAGATAGACACAAGATGCTGAAGTTTCTCGACGGATCAGGCCGCATCTCTGGAGAAAAAAGATATGTGACGTTTCTGGTTGGGACCCTTCCTCAGACTTCTTCACCACTTGCTCATGCCCAGGTGCCATTCAGTAAAATAGTAGCTAATCTTTTACCTTTCTTTTAACATTCATCCATATTAAACCTGTCTACACTAATTCTCTTCACATTGAAAACTTTAGATGTCCACCTTGACTACACTCTGATATGGTGCTTCTTCACCCAAGTGAGAACCTCTTTATTGAAGTTACATCGTACCAACATGCTCCATGTAGAATCACAGCTCAGGAGTCGTGTTGACCTACAGGAAGTGAAGGGTTAACCCGGGTTTTCGAGGCTGCAATTAAAATAGTCTGAATTTTGCACATCTGTTGTTCCTTCTCCCCATGTTTGCTGATTCCACTTGTGGGGTTATATATACCGATAAAGTGAAATTTTTAAAAAAATGTTTCCGAGATCTGGGCATTGCTGGGTGCGTGAATGTATTGCCCTTCACCTGGGTAGTTTGTAAGCCATTTCAGAGGACATTCTGTTAACAGTTTTCAGAGCCACATACAGGCCCAACCCGACCAGACCGGGTAGCTAACCCTTCACCATTTCCTCAAGGATGCCAGATTGATTTCCACCACAATCCAATGTTACTCCTGACACGGTTTTTTTTACATTCTAAATCATTGTGTCACCACGGCACCTAATGTTTTGTTTTAAGCTTTGTTTTAAGGTGCTGCATTTTGGCCATGGCAGGCCTGGCTCATATTTACTGTGAATTGACAACCCTTAGAATACTCTTGCCTCTTGCGAGTAGGGATTGTAAAAAAGCCTCTGTTAAAATTAATTTATCTTCAATGGATCAATTGCTGTCAGTACAATGTAATTTATATAATTTCTTGGAAAAATGTTCTGAAACTAGCTGCATTGTGGAGTGGAGAAACTCATTGTAATAAGCATTATTTACACTGGCATTAAGTTTAAGCTGTAATTATTTAAACTTAATATTCTTTTCCTCATTTCCAACATAATCGATATTTCAATTTTGATTTCAGGAGCTGCTTTTACTGGAGGCTTGTCTAGTGGATTGAGTACATCTGTTGCGGTTTTCTGTCATGAACTACCACACGAGCTGGGTAAGTGTGCAAAACAAAACTCCTCCACAATAACATGTTTGACTGACTGAACAGTTCAGAGGGGGATGAATGTACAATATTGTGTAGAAGGCCTCCTGTGCCTTCCAGCATAGAACGTTTGTACCAATGCTTCTAAAATTATCTCTTTTTGTAAGTAATTCATTATCATGCTTTGTTTATATAATCTTCATAAACTGAAGACTTTTCCAAGTATTTTACAGCCATGGTGCAGATTAGTCACTTGCCGAGGAAGAATAAAGTCATTATTTTACATGTTAGTTATGCACAACAAACTCCACAAACAGTCAGATCTCTCACGAGGGTACACAAAATTGCTGGGGAAACTCAGCGGGTGCAGCAGCATCTATGGAGCGAAGGAAATAGGCGACGTTTCGGGCCGAAACCCTTCTTCAGAGCACTTTCCTTCGCTCCATAGATGCTGCTGCACCCGCTGAGTTTCCCCAGCAATTTTGTGTACCTTCGATATTCCAGCATCTGCAGTTCCCTTTTGAACAGATCTCTCACGAGGTTGTGATAAGTATCATTCCAGGGTGTTGTGGAGAATTTATCTTCAAAATAGTCTGGAGGAATCTTTTGTGCCACATATTGTGACCTCCTGTGATAATCTAAACAACTACATTAGGAATGACATTCTAGAATTTAACTTGAGCAGATTGTGAATCCACAACTCTCTGACTCAGGCATACGTGTTACTTACCAAAACACAGACGACCTTCCGAAATATACACAGGATCTGCGGATTTTGAAATTTGGTTTAAAAGAAAATCTGTCTAAATCTCCGCTATAAATGGCTTTCCGCGAGAGTGAGCCCCTGTGCTGATGGTTGAGTGCGTGGAAATCCGCGGATTCAGTTTTCGAACAACACTGCTGTCATTTCTACATGGTGAAACCAAAATGTATAAAAATGGCCTTTATTAAAATCTGACAATGTGCACTTTAACCACATATGATTTTTTTTCTATTACAAATCTCAAATTGTGGTGTACAGAGGCAAATAAATAAACATTCATGTCCCAAACATTATGGAGGGCACTATAAATCTGCTCCGTAAAGCTAATGCAACGAACTGAGGTGGTGTAACAGTGTAAGGGAACCAGACCTAGAAAGTACATGGGTTTGAAATGTGACTTCTAAAATGTCTTGAACTATGGTTGTATGCAGGTGATTTTGCTGTGCTGTTGAAGGCTGGAATGACCATCAAGCAAGCTATTCTGTATAATATGTTATCTGCTTTGTTGGGATACCTGGGCATGATAACAGGCACAGCCATTGGACATTATGCTGAAAATGTCTCCACTTGGATCTTTGCAATTACTGCTGGTTTGTTCTTGTACGTGGCCCTGGTTGATATGGTACGTAGAAACTTTGTTGCTTCCTTTTAAAATTAGCTCTGTGTATTTACTGCTACAGTTTACATCTATGTAGCACCTTCTCCATAGAGAGTAATCTCAGCATACTTAATGTTATCATCCTTTAAAAAAACACATGAGTGCAGTGGCATCTAGCATTTGTTCTATACTGGAGACTGGCAATTTAAGTGTGCATATAGTGTACGGGGAGTATAATCGTATCAAACTTGCATTTGAAATCCATGCAGTGCACTTCAGTTCCTTATCAGAACACTACTGTTTTTTCCAAAATAGGCAATGAAATTTGTGTGATGTAATTTACTCTTTACAAATATGAATGAATGAATGAATGAATGAATGAATGAATGAATAGATTTATTGGCCAAGTATTCACATACAAGGAATTTGCCTTGGTGCTCTTCCCACAAGTGACAATATGACATACAGTGACAGTTAGGAATGACATATAAAACATTAAACATTAACAATAAAACATTATTAATTAAACATGTGAATTAAATAAAATACCAGAGCAAAAGGAGGCTACAGATTTTTGGTTATTGAGTAGAGCTACTACTTGTGGAAAAAAGCTGTTTTTATGTCTGGCTGTGGCAGCTTTGACAGTCCGGAGTCGCCTTCCAGAGGGAAGTGATTCAAAGAGTTTGTGGCCAGGGTGAGAGGGGTCATAGATGATCTTACCCGCTCGCTTCCTGGCCCTTGCAGTGTACAGTTTGTCAATGGTGGGAAGGTTGCAGCCTATAACCTTCTCAGCTGATCGAACAATTCGCTGCAGCCTCCAGGTGTCGTGCTTGGTGGCTGAGCCAAACCAGACCATGATGGAGAAGGTGAGAACAGACTCTACGATGGCTGTATAGAATTGGACCATCATTGCCTGGCAGATTGTGCTTCCTCAGCTGCCGCAGGAAGTACATCCTCTGTTGTGCCTTTTTGACAGACTCAAATATCTACAGACAATCCTTGTTTATTTTGACTATTTCAAGTTAAGTATAATTTCTATCTGCTATGAAATTCCACTGGTGTTAGTCTGATTGGTCAACACATTTTACATCACTTCTGGAACATTCCTATCCAAGTATATTTGATAGATTGAGATCAGAGCTTGCAGTAGTTTCTCAGTAACTTCCTGCAATGCCGTGGGATGTGTCGGATCCAGGGTTTGGTGCCTAAAGTTATCTGTCAGCAATATTATCTGGCTGGAATATTAGCTCTTCATAAAACTCTGAACAAGAGCATCTTATTGCACTGCTCTGCATTCGCTTCACAGTAATATAAGACTGAATAATGATTCCTATCGTCTCATTTTACAGGTTCCGGAAATGCTTCATAGTGATGCTGGTAACCATGACTACAGCCATGGAGCTAGCTTCCTG
The DNA here is from genome assembly GCF_010909765.2 of Amblyraja radiata. NCBI lineage: Eukaryota > Metazoa > Chordata > Chondrichthyes > Rajiformes > Rajidae > Amblyraja > Amblyraja radiata. Next base: position 26,592,959 of record NC_045959.1, on the reverse strand, counting down.
CTTCAGAATGCAGGAATACTCCTGGGATTTGGTATCATGTTGCTTATTGCTGTGTTTGAACATAAAATCTTGTCAATTGTGAAACTGTGATAAAATTGGTTGTATCTTAAACCAAGTTGGTATTCATAATTACTAGATTTAGATTTATTTATTTGTTTAGTGTAGGTTATTTTGCGACGATGAGTGTAGTAGATTGGTACATGGTGATCTGCAATAGAAGCCTCACAACAGCTCCACCAAATCCACCTCCCAATTGCCCCCATCTCCTCTCCAGGCCTAAACCTTTATTTTGCACCCAACTCATGACCTAACCTCCAGTTTTTCCTACATCATTGCAAGTTTTTGCTTAAGCGGGTAGCTTAAGTCTTATCGCCACACTGAGACCAGCATCTTGATGGAATGAGGGAAGTAGGAATATAAACTTGCAGCGCTGAAAGGGGGTGGGAATATCTTCTGACCTGCAGAATTTCCCTGAAGTCGGTGGAATGAAATGCCAGGGCTTGCGCTCAGTGGAAAGCTGTAACTTTACCGCTTGGCACCTTGAGTAAGTTTTCACCCACCCCTCACCCATCACCACAATTGGTTGATTTTGCACGTTCTGCATTTGTAACTCGGCCTTTTGCCCTACGGCAGCTGTTGATCTTTGGTTAAGTCACATTGCTGTATGTAATCCACATTTTAAAATAAAGTATTAAGTATGAATTCACTAATGTGAGAGGTACAAACAGAATTGGTTAATGGCCACCTTAGATAATCAGTTGAGTGTGGACATGGGTTTAGTGATAACCAGGGAGGAAGCTGAATGCCAAATAAATAGAGAGGTAGAAATCCCCAAAAGCATGGCAAAGGGAGAACCAAAAGCAAGTTACAGGAGCAATTATATTGTCTATGAAATTCCACAGGATTTCCACTTGTTATTCAGCTAGCTACCTTTTATCATCTACCAATTTCATTGCTGTTCACTTTCCATGTGTTCCCAAGGTTTTATTTCCTTGGTTACAACAGTGTGGGGGAGTTAATTCATTCCAATAGTTGCTTTGATACTTTCCTATTGAGAAGCAGTTGACCAAATCCTGCAGGCTTTGTGTTAAAATTGTTGTTACAAGATGCATTGCAGCCTGTATGTTACATAGTGGATTTCAATCGACTATATAGATGTGTTACAGCTGTTAAAAGATGCATTACATGTGTGACGTATATGTGGGGTGGTATTGTGCATGTGTAATTTGTGGGTGGTAGGCTGTTTTATTCAATAAATACTGTTATTTTTGTTTGATAATGCCCTAGATTGTAGATTTAGCTTTTGTGCTATTTAGTGTTGTGAACTGTTACAAATGGGACTGGCTCTTCCATACTGTTCTCCGTCTTGGGACGCCCCCAAAGCACTTTACAGCCAATTAAGTAATTTTGAAGTAACCCAGTAAGGTCGCACAAATAGTAAAGCGACAATGACCAGTCTAAATAATGGTATTATTTACAGGTCTCTCCTGCAGATGCTAATTCAGCCATTGTGCTACTGTTGGTTCAAATGGACCCTACAAGTTGTAACTACATACGCTATTGTGTAAAATATGTTCTGAAATGCAAAGTCTACACCTGAAAGGCAAAGTATATTTGCAATAATTTTTATGATCTATATGCAACAAAAGTGTTCACACCCACTCTACAATAATGGTGTCTTTTATTTTGTAATAAGTCGTTGTTCCTGACAAAAGGCAACCGAGCTATTTATGAAGAAAAATTCATGTATTCCATGACTTGAAAATAAAATGTTGAAGTAGCGCTTACTGGCGAGGACGGGATGTGCTTTTACGATGAGATATTGCTATCGAATTTCTCCTGTGAGCTTTCGATCGAAAAAACTACAGTGAGAAAACATTGAAGGTACAAAGGGTTGTTAAATGTGTGTGTGCTTGATAAGGTTGTAGTCCGTTGTATTTGGCGAATCTTGTAATTTTTGAACTTTAATAAAGTTATTGATTGCATTTTGGATTCTTGTGTCGTGGACATTCGGGACTCGGTCTCCAGTCAGCCGCCGCCGCAAAACCAACGGGGGGGAACTGCAAACCAGAAGAAAAAAAAGATTCCTGGGGAGAACAAATAATTTTTGAAGCAGCCCCAATAAGTAAGGTGATGGCGACTGTCCTAGTGCAGGGTCCCCGCCCGAAATATCCATCATTTGTCTGCCTGCACAGATGCAGCTTGTCCCACCCCCCCCCCCCCCCCCCCAGCAACAGGTTCAAGAGTGTTTTATTGTCAGATGTCCCAGACAGAATAATGAAATCCTTAATTACATCAGCATTACAGAGAAGTAAACAGTACTCTGTAAACAATATAATAAACGGAAAAAAGAGTTCAATGTATTTATACATAAATATATATATATATACTATAGTATGTACATAGTAGACATATATACTAGAGTTCTGTAGCGGCACCATACGTGGTGAATAAAGGTGAGACGTCAGGCCGGTTCAAAGAGTCATTTATTCAGTGGTGGTTAGTGCGCTAACTATAATACAATGTTGCTGTAGCTGAGCGAGGTTGTTCTCTCGTGCTCAGCTACCGGTTGTCTCCTCAAGGTCTCGCGGTGAGAGAGCTTTAGTATCAGGACACTCCCTCTAGCCCATGACATCACGTGCCTGCCCTCGTATCTCCTGACGAGGGTTCGAGCATGAGTGGCCCGTGTTTAGGCTGACGCCACAGGACCCCCCCCCCCCCCCCAGAACCGGAGGAAGGAATAGAATGGTCGAGGGCGGCTCCTGCATGTGGGTCGGGGACGGAGGCTACACGGGCGCAGTGACGCTCTGCGTGGGCGATCCTGAGGTACCGAGGGGTGCGAGAGGACCGATGCAGAAGCCGCCGGAGATAAAATAAACCAAACAATTCCTGAACCAGGCGTGGAAAAGCAGTGGACAAGACAAATTACAGTGCAAAGTTCAAATTGTCCATAGTGCAGTATAGTGTTGCAGTAACAGCCTCTGGCCTGAATGTGGCCCAGGCTACAGTTCACTATATATACACATAGAGTGTGTGGTGGGGAGCGCCGCCCCCCCCGCGAAGTGATCGCTGAAACAGAGCGCATCGATTGTTCGTGTCTGGGCCGGGACGATTGTTCAGACGGGCTGGGTCGATTGCTCTTGCCTGGAGGTTGATTATTCCGCCGGTCCTGATAGATTGCACCTGCCTGGGCGGTTCGACGGTTCCGACGAGCGGGTGTATTCAAAGATCTTAGAGCAGAGCAAGATGGGTTACTCTCACGCAAACGTGAAGTACGCTCATGGGCGGATTCATGGGTGATTATAGGACCCATTTTAGCGACCAGTCCCCGCCATCTTGTTCTGCCATCTAGCTCCGCCATCTAGCTCCGCCATCTAGCTCCGCCATCTAGCTTCCGGCCAAAGATCGGATCTTTGTTGCCGCAGCGGGGAGAGGGGGTGTGCGGCCCGGGGCAGCGGGGAGAGGGAGTGTGCGGCCCGGGGCAGCGGGGAGAGGGGCATAGGAGGGGGGGAGACATTGTAGTGTGGGGGCAGGCGAGGGAGTGCCAGGGGGGGGGGGGGGGGGGGGATAAGGCCTAGCGTGTGTGAAGTTGCGGGGAGGTTTACAATGTTTCTTATTTAATGTCCCTTGTGTAGTCTGAAATAAAGTTCATTGGATTAGAAGAAATATAATTGTGTGTTATATGATTATATATATTTATATCACATTCATGTATGTGTGTTTATAAACATTTTATTCTTTAACAAGAATTAACAGAATAATGAATTAACAGAATTCATTTAAAAAGAAATGATTAAAAAAACATTAAAAAAGACAATTACCAGAGTCAAATTTTATTCTTGACAAGAAGTATGAACTGACAGAATTATGAATCTAACCCTATATCACACATACAAACTGTTGCCCCGCATCATTGATTACACTGCGAGTCGGGTCGGGTCAGGTAGGCTCCGGTTACTAAAATGGGCGGGGAAAAATGCCCAGGATCCCCTCCGTAGCTACTACACGTCAGCCCATTGTATATCGCAGGAGTGGCCCATCTTGTTCCGCTATAAGATCTTTGGGTGTATTGATCGGGCCTGGCGACGGCGCGGGGGGGAGGGGGAGGAGCATCGCGGCCCCGCCCCCGCTCGTGGAGGGCGGAGTTACCGCGGCCCCGGTGATGGAGGAGGAGGAGGAGGAGCGCGGCCAGTGATCCGCTGGGGCGGGGACGGGGAGAGGGAGAGGGCGAGGGAGAGACCAGGGATCCGTTGGGGCGGGGGCGAGGGCGAGGGCGGGGAGAGGGAGCGGGAGAGGGCGGGTAGAGGGCGAGGGCGAGGACGCGGCCGATGATTCGAGGGGAGCCGCTACTGCGGCGGTTCCGGGCGCTGAGCAGGTGAACGCCGTCCCCGTCGCTGCCCCTTCACCTCCTCTGTCCCCAGTATCGCCCCCGCAATGGCCACCAGCTTTGCCCTCGTTGATCTGCTCACCGCCCCCCAACTCTGCAGTCTCGGCCTCTCCCTGCAGCCGCCGTCTCATTATCCTCATTATGCTTCCCGCAGAGTTTGACCCTTCATATATATCATCATCGTTATTGGGTCAAAATCCCGGAACTCTCTCTTAAACAGCTCCATGGGGTCACCTTGACCTGAACTGCAGTGGCTCAATAACACGGGTCATCCCCCCATCTTTATAAGGATGATGAAGGATGAGCCATGAATGCTGGCCTGGACAGGACAGCAATGCCCAGATCCTGAAAAGTCAATAATTGAAAGTGTTTTTTAAACACATAGATGTTCAGATTGTTTGTGGAAACTATCTATGCTTTTCATCAAAATGCTACACAGGCTTAATTAAGAAAAGATCATTTAAAACAAAAATCCATGAATGACCACATTTTTCTTTTTTGCTTCAGACTTTGCATAGAAATAGGCAATCAACATGTCCGGTGTGTGAGAACGTTCTCGGTTACTGATGCCATTAATGCACTGAGGCCATTCTACCTTGCTGTGCACCCAGATTTCTTTGGCCAACATCCGAGAGAGAGGGTAAGCTCTTACTATCCCGTCATGTGCATATGAGCAGAATAAGGCCATTCGGCCCATTGAATCTACTCAGTCATTTAATCTTGCCTGATATTAGGTATGTTGCAAAGCCTACCTGAAGCGTCGTTGAAAATCTGTCGTTGCGGGTGTGCGCGATTTTGGCGCCGTTTAGAGGGGGGCGGGTTTAAAACGCGATTTTCTCTAAGCTGTTCCAATCGAAAATGTTCAGCCTAGTTAATTATTAACGAAAAATCGCTGAAAGACCCCGTCGCAAAAGCTATTATTAGGTTTAAAGGCCTTGAATAATAGTTATAGTAGTTTAAAAATCAATCTCTAAACCCGCGACCGCCAGCAACCGCAGGGTCTCATAAAGCAAACCACAGAAGGTATGCTGTATATTTTTACATTAAAAAGGGCTTCTAAAGATCCCTTTATACAAAGTTTAATATTGCGAGTAGCTCAATTTGGGCCCATTATATCCCGCAGTATTTTTCTGGGCATTTGAGGGCACAAATCTACCGCAATGTGAACGTTCCAAACCAGCGCGTTCCGCGGGGACCCACTGGAAAGCTGATTTAAATGGACATTTATTTACAGCAATTAAACACTAAATTCCTTCCATTTGGCCTATAAATTAATGTAAATGAGATTTAAAAATCATGTTTTATTGTGAATTATTTGTGAATATTATTTGGACATTTAGGCTATTTAAAAATGTTAATCATTTATTAAGAAATGGATAGATGTTTAGATCTAGTAATTTAAGTCTGAAATTAGCTACAATTAGGTAACTAACTAATTATATGCTTTAATTTCAGGTCATCCAAGTAAGATTATTTTATATTTGTTTCAGAATGCTTCAATCTATGATAACTGAAAATTTCATTCAGTTCTCTTCATTTTTAAGAAAGTTATGGGCTTTTGACTGTTCACGATCACAGCTTTTTTGTTATGTCCATAGAAAATCAATAGGGAACAAGATGCTCATTTCCCAGTATGAAAATGGCCATAACTTTTTAAATACTTGAGATATGAAAGTGAATTAGGTGTCAAATTAAACTTATTTTTATGCTTTATCTGATGGGATAAATTACAGACTTGATTTTTAAAATCTCAAAATTTTGTAACATTGCTACTGATATATCTTTCACTCTCAAACACATTCTCCTGCCTTTCCCCCGTAACCTTTGACACCCTTACTAATCACGAATCTGTCAATCTCCGCTATAAAAAATACCCAATGACTTGACCTCCACAGCCATCCATTGCAATGAATGCCACAGATTCACCACCCTTTGACTAAAGAAATTCCTCCACATCTTTCTGAAGGTACGTCCTTTAATTCTGAGGCTGTGACCTCTGGTTCCAGACTCTCCTACTAGTGGAAACATTCTCTCCACATCCACTCTATCTGTGCCTTTTACTATTCGGTAAGTTTTAATGGGGTCCCTCCTCATCTTTCTAAACTCCAGTGAGTACAGGCTCAAAGCCGTCAAACCTTCATCACACGTTAATCCGGTCAACCCCGGGATCATTCTTGTGAACCTCCTCTGGACCCTCACCAATGCCAGCATGTCAAATATGGGGCCACAAACTGCTCACTATACTCCAAATGAAGTCCAACTGTCAATAAAGTGCATTGAGTCTGTCGCAAAATGTTTCGGCTAACTAATGTAAGAAAATCTCTGTTTTGCTTGTGCAGGAAATGAATGAAAATTCCCTCAAGAAGTTAAATAACCATTTGCAGTGCCTGCAACATCCTGGGCACCGAGCTCCTCAACCCACCAAGCTGACTTTCTATGTCAGAGAGACCGCGGGCAATGCAGGTGCCGCTCAGGGCATGAATACTCCAGGTTTGTCTTGTCAATAAGAGATGCATAATTGTTGCATTGATTGGATTGCACTAACATTCAGGCAGTTACTGCAACATGCTCAACATCAAGCCTTTATTAAAATTGTCTTGGTATGTCGTGCCTCTATCACTGTTTGCCATGCAGGACGCAACTGCTGACCAAAAGAGACAGAATAATGGAAACAGGCCATTCGGCCCATTTCATCCATACCGATAGTGGGCACCCGTGCTTATTAACTCCTTCGACCAGCATTTGGTCCATTGTCACTATGCCTAAGCGATTCAAGTGCTCATTTGGACAGTTATTAAATGCTGCCAGTGAGCCAACTTCAAACACTCTGGCAGTGCATCCAAGTACTCACCACTCTCCGTATCCCATCTCTCCTCTAAATCTCTTCCCCTGACCCTAGACCTATCTCCTCTAGTTTTATTTGGCTCTAATATGGGGAAAGGTTTCCTGCTGAATTTATACCCCTCATAACCTCAGTCATGTCTTCCCTTAACCTCCACTGCTCCTGGAAGAAAAGACAGAGCTTCTCCAGTCTCTCCTCATAACTGAATGAAGCATTTATGTCGGTGCTCACACCTTACTTCCGATGCACAGGTGGTTGGTTTAAGCCCCAGTCCAGAAACCTGAGCAGGATGAATGGGCCCAGTTGAAGAACCACCACAGTGGTTCAATGGGCCAAAAGGCCTGTGTTTGTGTTGAAAGATTTTGTAATTTCATATTGCTCTTTAGTATGTTTGCTTTAGATAATCAGATTAATAAACAATTATTTGAACCAAAATGAACATTTTATACAAATTGATTTATTTCAGGATTTCGAGCTGTCAGCTTCACCCTCCAGACCCAGGACCTTCTCGGTACCGTAGTAAATATCTTGAAGTCCTGCTGTTTATCCATTGACCATATCCAGGGCTCAAAGGCTGCTGTGGACTCGCCTCATCAAAATGGGAGCATTTCATTCAGTCGACCCATCAAGTGGGATAAGACGTATTATACCTTCACAGGATACAGGGACCCAGAGGAGGAGCTGGACTCTTCTCGGCAGCTGGAACCTACACTTGGGTATGAACGCCTCATTTTATTTACGGAAGCTGGGTTGTGCAGATGAATGTGAGGAACAGAGAGGTGAGGAGTAATTCCAGTAGTTAGCATTTCACTTATTATCTTGTGACTCGGAGAGGGGGGGGGGGGGCAGTCTCCTTGCCTGTGGGTCAGGTTTGTGTGTTTAATCCCCACTGCAGAGACTTGAGCAGCTAGCCCAAACTATCACTCAATGCAAGGGCTGAAGGAGTGTTGCACAGACAGGGGAGCTAGTTGAAAGATGAAAATGGGTGGCACTGTGGCGTAATGGTAGAGACCTGGGTTCGATCCTGACTACGGGTGCTGTCTGTACAGAGTTTGTACGTTCTCCCCATGACCTGCGTGGGTTTCCTCCGAGATCTTCGGTTTCCTCTCACACTCCAAAGATGTACAGGTTTGTAGGTTAATTGGTTTGGTATAAGTGTAAAATTGTCCCTATTGCGTGTAAGGTAGTGTCATTGTGCTTGGATCGCTGGTCGTTGTGGACCCGGTGGGTCGAAGGTCCTGTTTTCACGCTATATCTCTAAACTAAACTAAACCTGATGTGAATAAAGGAACTGCAGATGCTGGTTTAAACCAAAGATAGACACAAAATGCTGGAGTAACAGCGGGACAGGTAGTATCTCTGGAGAGAAGGAATGGGTGACGTTTCGGGTCGAGACCTTTCTTCAAACTGACGTCAAGGGAGAGGGAGGTGGATAGATAAGGAAGTGTCAAAACAGGGCAAAGGGAATGGAGATCAAGGAAAATGTAGAATAGAACATTGTTAGCTGGGAGAAGGTAACAACAAAGCAAACAGAGATAAAATGTAGTCGGAGACAATAAAACTGGTCAGAGAACTGGGAAGGGGGAGGGATGGAGAGAGAGGGAAAACAAGGGCTACTTGAAGTTAGAGTAGTCAATGCTGCCCAAGTGAAATATGAGGTGCTGTTCCTCCAATTTTCACTGGGCCTCACTCTGACAATGGTGGACAGAAAGGTCAATATGGGAAGGGGAGTTAAAGTGTCCAGCAACCGGGAGATCAGGTAGGTCTTAGATGCTGCTGCACCCGCTGAGTTTCCCCAGCAATTTTGTGTACCTTCGATATTCCAGCATCTGCAGGTCTTAAACTAAACCTGATGCCCTACCTCTCTTTCTCTCTCTCGCAAGTGGAGGTGAAAAATTCCAAATCATTTTTATTCACATCACTGTAGCAGATTCTCTATCCACTATCAGACCTGCTGGGTAAAAAATGACTAGCATTTAAAATGGAACTTGAAATCACTTTAGGACGTTATAATGTTATGATTAGAGCTACTAAAGGCTGTTTTTCTCTAATTTGTATCATAAGACAATAGCTGGTACCGGTTAACTATTCTTGCAAATTCCTGCAAGGTGATATATGAAGCAGAAAACGTATAATATATTTATGTAAAATGTCGCCATTCATAATATCACTTCATTCCTGAACATTAGGAACCAGAAGCAAGAGTCTGCCATCAGGTCCATGAAGCTTTCTAACTATTCAGTGTTATCTGTGCTGGTGCTTTGAAACAGTTCTCCACAACCCTGCAAGTTTTGCCACCATTTAACTCACTTCTGTGGATTCCCAGTCCCTTCTGAACATTTGTTGCCTACCGTTTAAAAAAATATTCTTTATTTTGTCAATGTGGAGAACTTTACATGTTTCCCCTCTATATTCCACCTGCCATGTTTTCTCCCATTCATTTAACCTGCCTGTATCCTTGTAGCCTCTTCAAAGCCCATTTTCCTATCTAGCTTGGTACTGTCAATATATGTGGATTCATCATTCATTTCCATCATCACAGTAACTGCTATAGAATGCAGATGCTGAGATCCCTGCACTTGCCCATGTGGCAGTGCATGGACAACTTGATGAAGTTTAGGAAATCCTTAAACATAAAAGTCAGTGCATTTATACTGGAGAGGTTTTAAGGGGAAGTAAAATTGATTTTGATGTTCCTTTTGCAGGTTGTGGTTGAATAAAAATGTATCTCTTGCTTTGAAGAGATTGATTGTCAGTCTTCCACTGCGGGAGGACCTGAAAAACCTAAATACAGAACTGTGTGAGCAACTGGAAGTAACTGACATCAGGTATGGATGTTGAAAGCATAAATGAGAAGCAAGTGTGTATCATTTGGAGGCTTTAATATGTGTCCTTATGTGGGATAGTAATGTGTTACTATATTAGGATTACACCTAGTCCTTTACCACACCCTGGACGATTCTTAAGCAAGTTCCAATCTCTGTTACTTTACAAGGTGCGGGGCTGGACCTTGTTACACATTCAAAACTGTAATCAAATTTCAATCACTGCTTTACAAATCTCCCCAGGCACCTTGCTCTCTGTAACCCCCTTCAACTTCACATCCCTCCCCATCTCTGCCCTTCGCCTCTTCTGCCTTCCACTTTACCCTGGATTTGCATCACAACTCTAAGCTTTGGAACTGCCTCACGACGCCACTCTTTCCTCCTTTAACTTACTCCATAAACCTTTGTGACCAAGCTTTTGATCATTTTCCCCAGCAGCTTTATGCAGATCCATGCAGACTTGACTTGATAACGTCCATGTGAAATACAGTGGGCTATTTCATCATTGTTAAATGCCTGCTCCGTTATAAATTCAGGTTTTGGTGTTGTATACATTCAGTAAAATCTCACATATTTGCTAAACCCAATGTGTAGCTTTAACCGCTGTGTACGATAACATCTTTGTCAGATTAGTGCTGAAACTGGAGATTTCAGCTGATTCAGCATGTTTAAAACTGCAAAATTAAAGATTCCGCTCACTGTCGTAATGGAAAAATTCAGCAGCCGAATGTTGAGCAGAAACCCGAGAGGTTCCCTTAAAATAGTGCGTTAAATCTTTTTGCTATCCAAACCCCGCTCCCACCAACATGGTAAAGCAAACAGACTCTATTTAACAGATCATAGTTTCAAGGTGAGAAGGACAAATTTTAAAGGAGATGTGAAGGGCACAATTTGAGTGCATTGAGTGCCTGGAATGCGCTTCCAGGAGTGGTGGTTGAGGCTGAAACAATAGTGGTGTTTAAAAGACGTTTGGCTAGGTATATGGAAATGCCTAGCACACTGATACAATTATAAAGAAGGCACATCAGCACCTCTACTTCCTGAGAAGATTACCGAGAGTCGGTATGTCAAGGACTCTCTCGAACTTCTACGGGTGCACAGTAGAGAGCATACTGACTAGATGCATCGTGGCTTGGTTCGGCAACTTGAATGTCCAGGAGCGGAAAAGACTGCAGAAAGTTGTGACCACTGCCCAGTCCATCACTGGCTCTGACCTCCTCACCATCGCAGTCGTTGCCTCAAAAAGGCTGCCAACATCATCAAAGACCCACACCATCCTGGTCACACACTCATCTCTCCGTTGCCATTGGGAAGAAGGTACAGGAGCCTGAAATCTGTAACATCCAGGTTCAGGAACAGCATCTTCCCCACAGACATTAGGCTATTAAACACAACATCAAATAAGCTCTGAACAATAACAGCCTATTATTACTATTGCACTTTATCTGTTTATTTATTGTGTATACATGGTTGATGGTCAATAGACACACTGAACTTTTATCTCCCGTTCTGTATTATGTTTACATATTCTGTTGTGCTGCAGCAAGTAAGAATTTCATTGTCCTATCTGTGACACATGACAATAAAACTCTCTTGACTCTTGACTTGAGGGATATGGAATATGTGCAGGTAGATAAGCGATGGCCTTGGTATCACGTTCGGCACAGACATTGTGCATCGAAGGGCTTGTTCTTATGTTGTAATGATCTATGTAACAGCACCTCTCATTTAGTCATCGGGTCTCTGAAGTGGTACGTTAATCCACATATCTTTGAGACAATGAGCTCTCACTCACGTTGTACCAGGCAGACTCAAATGGTTTGGTAAATGTAGGTTGCAAATATGTGTTGGGAATGTTTCTGATTCTTTTATTATCCAGCCGCAGTGAGTTGATAATAATTTTGTTCTTGTCTTAGGTGGCGAAAAAGTTGGGGAATAGCTCATCGGTGCAGCCAACTGCACAGCCTGTCTCGTTTTGCCCAGCAGAACTCTGCAATCTTGCACAATATCAAAGGTACGCCAGGTCCCAGCAGATAGATGGCATGCAAGTGAAGCCTGTTCTCAGAATTCATCCTCTACCCAGTGCATTAAGCTACCTCCCACTAACCTCTTGAATCAGTCTGAAGTAGGGTCTTGACCTGAAATGTTGCATGTCCATTTCCTTCCACAGATGCTGCCTGGTCAGCTGTGTTGCGCCAACAGTTTGCTCTTGTCCCACTAATGATGTTTGGTTTAATGGCTTAGCATGATCTAACTTTGCCCTCAGGTCTGTAGGTTTGAATCCAGTCCACGCTTATATTAGTGCCTTTCAAACCACATTAAGTTCCAAAGTGCATTTTAGCCAATTAATGATTGTGTGATGCAGGAAATGTGGCAGCCTTATTATGCACAGCAAGCTCCCATAGTCAGCAACAAGGTAGTGACTAGATCATCACCGTAAGCATTGTTAGTAGTGTTGGACAGGACAATGTGGAGAACTTTGTTGACTTAGTCGATGGGATCTTTCTGTTCCCACATGAGGTTAAAAGGACCTCGGTTTAATGAGTCATTCAAAGCACTGTGCCTTTGAGAATTGCTCAGCAATGTGGGGTGGATGAGCAGAAATGTTAGTTATTTCAGGTGTGGGACAGAACCCAGATATTTTATAACTTGGAGGTGAGATCATTGTCCACTGAGTCAAACTCTCTAGAGTAGAACATTTGTTCTGGCAGAGCTGCTATCAACAAGGAGGCCAGTTTCAGAAATGAAAACAGCCCAGAAAGGAAAGGGTCGTGTAAACCCGATATGAGCTCCACCAAAGGACTGGTTATTAAGGGACAATCATCCTTTGGGGACTGGAACATCCATTGGTTTGGAGCATGGAAGAATGTGCAGTGGAGGAGGACAAATCAGTCAGCCATGATCTCGTTGAATGCAGGAATGGTCTTTCCCTGAGCCTTTGTTCACTCTCTTTCAGCACTTTCCCAATTCTAATGCAGAAGCCTAGCACTTTTAAATTCTGTTTGAAGGTGACTAGTAAGGGAGAAGTTTGTTGTGCTGTGGGAAAGAGCAGCAGAGCAGAACTGAGTGTTTCAAAGATTCAGCACAAGCTCATTAGACTGAATCATTCTGTAACTGTAAGTTCAAAGTACTCTGACGATATTGCAGGGGACTTGAACTTCAACCTGAAACATGATGTTTGAGTTGAGTTGAGGGAGTTGAGGACACCCATGATAGAATGAATTTGTGAACAAACCAGGACCATAATAAAGTAATTGCAGGAGGGGATAGGCTGTGACTGGGATCAACAGATAGAAGCAGGTCAGAGGATTCTTAGCCAGCTGGACAACAGTGGAAATGTGTTGAAGGAGGACAGTCATGTCAGCCATGTTAAAGGCTGCAAAATAGTCAAAGAGAAACCATTTACCACAGCCACCTGTGGCTTTGCCAGAGCAGCAAAGGCCAAGAGAAGCAGTATAAATGTTCAGAATCAAATAATGTTGATACAATAAATAAAAGGAGATTATCTCCAAAGGCAGGAGGGTTTGTAATCGAAGGACACGGAGTAGAGGGGATTAACAAAGGAAACAAGTGGCTATAATTTGTGCAGTGACTGATCTGGAAAACTAAATGGCAGGGTTGTGTTCAGACAGAATGCATGGAAATCTCTCATAACGTTCAGTTTCATATCGTGATATTCTGCTCATAAGATTCTTAGCGCTGTGGTAGAGATGGGAAATTGATATAAAAGGTGGAAGTGAGAGATTTGTTGGTGCGTTTGTGGAATCAATCAGTCATGTCAGCAGATAGCAGATTTACAACAGGGAGGTAACCCTGTTCATTCCACACTCGCCCAAAAACAGCTGCAAGCTGCCAACCAGACACTTTCTGACTGGTCAAATGCTTCATCCCATAGGAGGCAGCAGAAAATCTACCATGAAAAGTCAGAACCAACATGAGCTCCTGGACAAGAGAGTGTAAGAATTTATCTGCTTTTAACCCTCTGACTGGCCCTGGTTTTATTCAGTTCAGATTCTTTGGAAAAATCACATTGAATCAAAGAACAGGTGGAAGCCATGAGGCCCATAACTTATTCCCAGAGCTATCTGCTCTACTCTGTGTTCTGTAAACGTCCATGCTCTGCAGTCATGGTACATTCCTGTTCAAAGGAACACCTGTTTTGGTGTCATTAGATTTCACTGGAAATTGCAAGTGAAATGTGATGTGCTGACACCTATCTTTTAATTTCTTACACTGTTTTACTTTTCCTGCTGCTGATTCCCATATCATTACACCAAGGCATTCCCTGATGCGTTAAATCTCCCCAGCTCAGACTCTTCTTTGGAGTTGAAATATCTAAATAGCTTCACTTTGATTTGTAACTACCATAAACCAGTTATTCTCTCCCCCCATTTCCTTAGCGTGTTCCTTATACATCCCTATCAATTCTGTGGCTCTGCAGGAGACGGAGGTGCTCAGTCCCGATTGATCATTTTGTCTTTTGAATTGTATCTCAACCCATTCACTTGCTTTAGTTAAACTTCACTGGACTTTTGTTCCTTTCCGATTTGAACAGTTCAATTGACCCCCCCCCACCCATAGTTTTAGGGAAGGTGGGAGGAGGTGGAGACAGAGTGAGTTGGAGGCGAGTCACAGATTTTCATTGGTGCGTGTCTTGAGTTTTGTTGTGCCTCTTGTTATGAACATCACCTGTCTTCTGACCGAGTCCTTAAACCAGATTATACACATTGATTGAATTTACCCCCATTCTTAATCTCCCAAATCCATGGACTACACGCCTAGATTGTGCTATTTAACTGTTTTAATTCTAATGGTCACATCGTGGTTCTACATTGCATCCCGTAAAACTCCCTAAGATGTGGTGCCCATGGCTTTGAATAGAGTCTAACCAATTTAAATCAGAAGTCTGTGATATCGTTTGCATTACACGTGTTTAAGCAAACCGCTTATGCTATGTTCTGGGTTTGGCTGTTTTCTGCACAGGGTGTACATTAATTTTTGCAGAGCACTCTGGAATGAATGCTGCAGGGCAGATTATGTTGGGAACTGTAGATGTCCATCAGCACTGGACAAATGTAAGTCAAACTAATTAGTAATAAACATTTTAGAATAGCTTGTAGATGTTTGTGTTCAGTATTATGGTTTTAATAATTGTATTGTGTGTGTCAGCTTGGTTCAGTCATCCCCACTTTATGGTCATAGAGTAACAGGGAAGTGTAATCACCGGCTGGGTACACAGTTAATACAGATTACTGACCATTCCTCCCATTGCTATGTTGGGAAACAATTTCCATTTATCAACCACATGTATCATAAACAAACATTCCAAGAACTTAAGGGCAATGTTATCAAACAAATCTTTGAATGCAAGCTACAGGTTAGGACTGATGTCTTAAAGTGTAGTCAGATTTAGTGCTTAAGGAATACTTTTAAAAGAGTAGAGAAAAGGTTAAAGATATTTCAGAGGTTATGAACTTGGCAGCTGGAGACTGCACCATCAATGGTGCAATAATTTAAATCTGTTTAAGATATAGAATTAGAGGAGTAATGACATTTTGGAGGGGTTTATTTGTCTGGAAGAGGTCAGCGATTGGGAAGGGCCTGTTCATAAAAGTCTGAAAGCCAGGATAAGACTTAAAAAAAAAAATGAGGCACTTAACTAAGACTTAATCTAGATCAGCAAACACAGGAGTGAATGGCGAGCAGGACTTCATGCAGGTTAAGATCACAGAATTCTGGATGCGCTCAGGTTACCATGGAGGCAGGCACGTGCCGTCAGGGTAGACAAGGTAGGCAGTGAAATTTAGCAACTCAAAAAGAGTGCGTCTTCATTGCTGGGAAATACGGTACTTTATTAAGAGATATGGCTTTTGAAGACCAATTACTTTATAAAAGTCAACTGACAGCTTACTGGAGAGAACAATCTGCACATGCGCGGTTCTTAAGATTTTTAAAAGCCGACTGACAGCTTACGGAGAGGAGAACAATCTGCACATGCGCGGTTTGCAAGATTTTTAAAAAGCCGACTGACTGCCTACCCTGAGTAATTACTCATGGCACGTGCCAGCTTGGAGGAGAGAAGCCAGTCTGATATGTAACGAAGAAATCTAATTTGATGTGAGCAATGCACTGAGTACTAGTGCAGTAAATATTTAACCTGTTATTACTTGAAGCTTTTGGAGAGGTTGCCTACCTACTATGATCTTCACAGCCAACTTTGCATGCTGGAAGAGAGGATCAGCTTTCTTCTTGGAGACGTAGAGTTAATTTACAATGAAGACCTGCAGCCTTCGATGATGCTAGAGGATTATTACAGGATGTTAAAGACCTTTCATCAGAGTTTGGTTGTCAGCCGACCTCTGTTTCACCCACGAAGTCTAAAAGGACTGCAAATGATTCTAGAAAAGTGAGTGAGTGCAAAAATATTGGATCAATGGGTCACTGAATTACATGTGAAGCTGTTATAGCAGTTGAGGGAATCTCAAAAAGTTGCCTCTGCCGCCTTCATGTTGATGGGCTGCAAATCTGAAGCACAAAACACGTGAGGCATTTGAACTTACCCTGCCTTCACTTGGGGCAGTACAGTGGCTAAATAAGTGCAGCTGCTGCCTCATTGTTCAATTTGATCTTGCTGCTGTCTGTATGGAGTTTGCATGTTCTAAAGGTATAGCACAGGAGCAGGTCCTTTTGTCCATAGTGTTCTCCAAGTGATCGTATGAGTTTGCTCCAGGCAGTTTCTTCCCACATCCCAAAATGTGAAAATTGGGAGGAGAATTTGCATTGTATAAATGAATGGTGTATTCTGGAGAACAGTTGAAAGGTGTAGAATAGGATTAGCATAAATGGGTGCTCAGTGGTCAATGCAGCCTCTGTGGACCAAAGAACATGTTTTCATATTCCATGTCTCAATCGTTTGTTTCTTCTTGAAATTTATGATCAAGTTCCTCCTTCATTGCTTTCTCTTTTTCAACTGATGCAGACTTATGGCCCCGGAGTTTCCCTATATTCAGCCTAATCCAACAAATGTGGAAACCCATCATTCTCCTATTGGTTAGGTCCACCTCCACCATTGCTGCCAACTCAAATCACCTTCCCACTTCATCCGATTTTTGTTTACAGTCTAACTGGTGCAATTTATTCTTTAAAATCCAATGGTAACTTGACTTTGTATGGTACTAGAGTGTTGTTCAATCAATAACTGGACCTTTCAGCACTTAACTTCAGTTTTATTTTCATGATGGAAAACTTGTTTTTCACAAGTACGGAACTATTATAAGCGTAAAATATGAAGCTATCCCTTGATCTTGTATAGTCATTCATTAATGGGTGATCTGATTATAACTTCTGCTTTCTGTCTATCCTGAGTAACATTTCAGCCCCTTGCATATTATGTATCTAAATGCCTCTGCCTTAAAAACTCAGGGACTCTGCTTCTACTCTTAGGGGAAAGAGTTCCACAGATTCACAACCTGAGAGTAAAAATGGCCTCATTTTGGATTTAAATGGATGACTCCTTTTAACAATAGTGACTTCTCGTTCTCCCACAAAGCATCCTCTCCAATCCTATTCTGTCATTTCCAAAGTGCAAAAACTATTGTGCAATTTGGCTGTTACATTTCCTGTTCCAGCTCTTAAAAAATATTTGTTTATGAAAAAATGAATGAATGTGACATGTCACAGTAAAATTCTTTGTTTTGCAAACCATATACAAAGTATGCAGAGAGTCAGTCAAGATAAGTTTTTTAAATTTTCCTTGAGTTCTTAACTGTGGCTGCTAACCAGATGATGTTCTGTCATTTCAGAGGCTCTTCCGCACCTACTCTCCTTAAGACAGGCCAGCTGAGAGTACCCATCACTTGTGACCCCTCTGCCTTGCAATGGTTTATTCTGAGCCATACACGAACAGCCAGGACTTACCTGCGGAAGGAGGAGGAGTAAGTAAAAGATTCTTACCCGTCACCCATTGAAGATGTGAGAGCATTTCTTAAAGCCAATCCTATATGCCTATAACTCCCATTGGAGTGGACTATGTGAACCAGGTGTCACACACGTGGAGTGGAAATGTGAATCAAGACCAGTTTGTGTGCTGCTACCAATGTCATTTTATACTTCTGTAGTGATTATTTCATTGCTGCAAAAAGCTATGTAACACAAACACTGGCTCTTCAGGTTAAATGGTCAATACTGATGTTTCCCAACATATCATGGTATTCCTTTCTCGCTTGTTTCAACACATCTATGCTATTCATCTGGATCATTATGGTAACATTGTGTTCTCATCTTGAACTCCTATGGATTTATTGGTGACCCTCATTAATGACACTATTTTGACACTACAGTGTAGCAATATTTTGCAATTTAACGCTTTATGAAGTTGCAAGTTATTGATTAATCCTGTTTATAATGTTCTAAGTAAAAGCCAGTCCATTTGACCACATGTTTAGTTTAAAGATAACCAGAAAAATTCACTGGTCTTTTATTTGTGAATCTTGCATAAGTGAATTAATACAAATAATCTGTACAATATCTGAATTAATTTGATTTAGAGTCAGGATTAATGAATTCAAATTGATTAGTTTATTGGTATTATTATTCTAGGCTGAAGAAGGCAATTACTGGCTATCACAGTAAAATATCATCAAATAACTGCCGATAGCCCATTATATTTTCCATGCAAAGCATAATTATTAGCATCAATTAATAGGTTAAATACAATTGGAACAGGGCCCCTTTAGCAAGACCAATATTTACATCTACCCTGAAGCAGAGGAACCATCTGTAATTCACCATGAGTGTTGCATGGCTAACAGATCTTAGTGAATTATAGTCTGGCTCCTTAACCTCGAAAATTAACAAGTGAGAGGGGAGAAAATAACTAGTGCTGAGTTAATTTGGTGAATTTAAATCAAATTGATTATAGATAAAACTAAAAGGCCAGATGAGGGAAGGAAAAGATTAGAGATGCTTAAAGGTCTTAAGAAAAATTGTTCAATCACATTCATTGAAGTAGCATATTTTAAATTGTTTCCCTGCTGGGCCAGAGAAATTGGTTGAGATTAAATTGGTTAATATCACATTATTAAATAGATATTTCTCATGTTGTGAGGAACCCTAAACAACTCCCAATGAGTGATGTGTGCAAAGCCAATAAAAATCTAGAGGTCGAGGAACTATTTGTTCAAAAGAAACTGATCAGTAAAAATAGCAACTAATTCTGGTGAATTGCAACTCATAATACATATTTCCTTGAAAATGTTACAGAATATGCATGAATCTGTAACAATTTTACATAATCTTTCTTCCAGCAAATTCTGGATCAATTTTATTTTACTCCAGAATATAATGGATTTCTTTTTTAATCCCAATAGGTTGAAAATCCAACAGGAAAAACTGATCAAAGTTTGCATAGAGCAGTTTTTTCTCAAAAGACTATATAAGGAGCAAAGTGTATCCAGTGAACAAATGGTAGAGTCCTGTAAAAGACTGCTTGAAGAGCCCACAGAGTTACCAAGGATGCACCTGTGCATTTCACATTTCTATTCAGTGTTACAGGATGGTGACTTGTGCATTCCCTGGGACTGGAAACAGTAGATGGAAAGAAGAAAAACAGTGAACTGGTATAGTTTCCGCTATGGAATAGTGCCAAGTGACTACATAACGTTCACGTGCAAAAACAAGACTACAGCATGTTTTTGAAAGTGTAGTTCACATCCAATGCTGGGAAATTCCAGTTTGGCAACTATATTCCAATTGTGCAAATTAAAATTGCATATAATTTGCCAAAAGAGACAGGTCCCAACTAGTCCTGGTTTCCCTGGTTGTTCTTGAATGCAGTCAGATTCCAGCAAACGGATTGTCGAACTGGCTTCAAAGAGGAAGAAACATGAATGCAAGCAGCTTTTGATTCTGAGATTTTGAAGCTCCACAAAGGTTACAAAATGTATCTATTCGCTATCTAAGAATCTCCATGCAAAACGAGTGAAGACTCAGTGCTGCTTCAGGGAGTTTCAAGGAAATGCCTAAATAAGGAAGAATACAATGATACTTGTTGGGGAATTATGGACTAGGACTGTACACCACAGGAAGTTAATTTTCAATTGCAAGCAGAATGTTGCAATACCACCAAAACAAGAGGATGCCTGACATGTGACATCTGTTCAAGGCAAATAGTTTTGGCACCACCTATCTAAATCATTTTACTACAGCACAACAGATAGTTACCATAAAGATAGTTTGCACATCTAATGGTTTATTGTACAGTGATTCACAATTTATTGTCAACAAAAATATTCTACATGCTTAAGGTGAAATAATACTTGACATCAGTAGCCAAAGAGCCAAACCTTGCCTGCCCACTTCATGTTCTGCTCAAGCCACCTCAGGGCAGAAGAGTGTTCCAAACTGAAGATCTCTTCGTTTGCAATGTTAACGGTTGTATGTTTTATCTGAAGCTTTGGTTCCGAAATTCGAACAGCTGCCAGTAATCTGTCCACTGCTGCGTCATAACCTCCATTTGCGAATAAACTTTCGTCTTCATACCTTTACAGATAAAAGCCATCAAATTAAAACATCTTATTCTTGACCAAGAAACAAAGGACATGATTCCAAAAGAGTGAATACCTTCTCAGCACAATCTGTAGAGATTGCTTGGAGACGCTGGGACTCTGAATGTTGCTTGCATTTGTTACTAGAAACATTTCAGTTGCCAACATCATTTCCACTTCTGACAAGAAGCAAGGAATAGGGAGCAGTTTACGGTACAGGTTCTCCTCAATTGGTGGGTAGCAACCATTGGATAAAGCTTCTGTAAAAGGAAAATATGTTATTTATATCTTAACCAAAACCACAAAATGATATAGTAATATTCCAATAATCCAGTACTCATGGGATTTTGTGGACTGGCACTTATTCCAATATATTGGACACCATTATGAATACTCCAGCAAGCTTCCATTTTTGAAGATATTAGAGTAGTGTAATATTTTTTTTCTAATGAATCTTGTGTGTTTCAAGGGAACTTGGAGTAGGGCCTTGATGAATTTAAAGGGAACACTGGTAACAGTGGCCGAACAGTCTAGATTTCCAAACAATGGAATAGTGGATTATTGGAGTTTAATGTATTTTCTGGTTGTTCTGTGCCAGATCTACTGCCAATTTCCAAAACATAATATGGACCATACCTAAAATGTCTTTTATTGTGTAAAGGTTTAAGAACACCCTGAAAGGTGCCATATTAAATTCTTGCAAAAATATTTTTCGTTTTCTGTCAGTAGCGATGATTACATTTTTAGAGGTCTAATGTTATTGCACTAGTTTGGAGTACTGAATGATTGAGTACACATTGCCCACTTGTGAGAAAAATCTAAACATTCACATTCTGAGTGAGATTTCTCCTAATCCCAGATTTGAAAAGGGCATCACTCTTATTCTGAGATTATGACCTCATGCTTCTGGACTCTCCAACCTCTGTCACTCTTCCACTTTCTACCATGGCAGGAAAACAGTAGTTATTTCTACACCATGATGACTTCGAATAGACCATTTCCCTCCTTCAATAACCATGTATCTGAAGAGAAGCTAATAGCAACAGAAAGCAAAGGAGAAGTCCAGGCAATAACCATCTCCAACAGAGAAATTAATCACCTTTCCTTGACATTTAATACCTCACAGCACCAGAGACGTGGATTCAATCCTGATCTCATATCCCTGTGTGGTTTCCCTACAGGTGCTCCAGTTTCCACCCACGTCCCCAAGATGTGTGGTCTGGTAGGTTAATTAGAGGAGCTGATGAGAATTTGGGTAGGATGAACAAATGGAATTAATGCAAATAGGTAGTTGATGGTTGGCATGGATTCGGTAGTCTGAAGATTCTGTTTCTATGCTGTATCTCTCAACAAATGCATACATATGTGTTGCTACAAGAACAGATCAGAGGAGAGTTATTTGTGGCGAGTGACTAATTTTTTATCACCCCAAACCCTTTCACAATCTACAAGATGGCTTTCCTCTCAACCCAAAGATGTTTGGTTTGGTAGGTTTTTGGCCACTAATTTGTCAGATATAGGTGATTGGTAGAATGGGCAGTGCAGGTACACTAATCAGCAAGAATGTGAGTGAGAATAAAATGGAATTAGTGTAAATGAAAGTGTGATGGTCATCATGAACTTTACGGAGTGAAGGACCTGTTTTTGTGCTAACTCTAACCTCTGCCCTAGACAGGAAGCTGTCTCGATCCCCCTTGAAGAAAGTCAGCACCTAATGCACCAGCCATTGCACCATAAAGCGAACAGCCAGTAATACATTCAAGAAGCTTGTAAGGAACAACAGTGATCATATGTCAGATTTGATATTTGTTTGCAAGTCTGCTACACAAAGGCAGGAGCCAGAATGAATGTGCTGAAAGACTTTTCAGCAGGTTAAAGGTGAGGGCAAAGAAACAGAAATATCATAAAACTAGATTATCTGACAGACAAATGAAAGAACATGACTGTAGATACCAAGGCAACTAAATATTGAGCTCAGAGTGTTTAGACAATCAGAAATGAGCGGTTCTGACAAGCGAGTACATTTCAGACGGAGGGGGCAGGATTTTGTGTGGGTGCGCACAAAACTGCAGACTTACTCTTGTACTGATTTCTTGCTTTCAGCCACAGATTGGACCTGCCCAGAGCTGTAATTAAGTTTCTTACAGGCAAAAGATTAACAGGAATGTTCATTGACCTCATGAACTCTACTGTGTCAGATGATACACCGAGACAATTAGTTTGGATGCACTGATCCAGGAGATTATTGAAAATTCCAGCATATGAGGTTACATCAAAGGTACCTGCAGTACACAAAAACAATTTCTACTGAAAAATATCCAACCTTTCAAATTGCTAGCAAGTCATATACTTAATCAGTAACAAACTTCTAGAAAATGTTAAATGTGACCACTGATCACCAATGGTACTATACATTTTTGATTTACCGCCAGTTATAATCTTTGATTGGCAGCATTTTGAGTTCAGAAAGATCATGCTTGGTATTAGCCATTCAAGTGACGCACTATGTAAAATACTCAAGTGCAACAGTACAGAGCTGAAGGTATCATCTATTTGGTCAGATTTATCTCCAACTGTGCTAATTGGTTTGAGATTAAAACCAAGTTACTGATGTAAACAGAATGAACCTTACCTGCAAAGTTCCTTTATTGAACTAGGACCTAAAATTGAAGTATCCAGCTTTACAACTCCAACGTGTCCACTCCACCAATTATATCCTCTAATGCTTCCTCGATTTTGATCCTTTAAACATTGAAAGGCGTACCTACCCCATGGCTAGCTCTGCAAGTCCCTCCCTAAACCTCTCCACTTCTCTCCTCTGAACAAGTATCTAATTACTGATGCACTTTTTCCATTGACACTCTGAAACATACTTAAATCTTTTCCTTTAGTTTATAGATAAAAGTGAATAGTCACAACCTTTTTCCCCCAGGGTAAGAGTCTGAAACTGGAAGGCACCGTTCAAGGTGAGGGGAAAGATTTAAAGGTGATCTGAGGGGCAACTTTTTCTACACAGACGATGGTGGGTGTATGGAATGAGCTGCCAGAAGAAGTGGTGGAGCAGTTACAATTACAACTTAAGACATTTAGACAGGAACGTGGATAGGAAAGGTTTAGGCCAAATGCAAGCAAATGAGATCAGCCTAGGTGAGAAACTTGGTGGTGATTGAGTAGTTGGGCCAAAGTGCTGTTTCTATGGTGTATAACTATCTCGGAGTAAAAATGCATACTATTTCTCATATTTTGGAGAGACCTCTCAGCGATAGGTGACACAGATGATGAATTCACCATCTTCTGTGAACTAATATAATCTTTGGCCGCCTGAGAATATTGAAGATCTAACCTCAGACCTGGTATAAAGCATATGGTGTCGCAGTACTGCAGATGCTGGTTTAAATCGAAAGTAGACACAAAATGCTGGAGTAAGTCAGCGGGACCTTCTCTGGAGAGAAGGAATGGGTCTACTACAAAGCTGCAATCCTAGCCTCCAACTTGTGTCTTATGGCTTACTGCTGTTCCTATTTATTTGGTGAAATAAAATCCTAACTATGATACATTCCTTCTCCTAGGTCCTCGTGATAAATTTGCTGATAATCATTGTCACTAGAATTACAACTGGAACTCGAGTAAAAATATCGTTTTACTCCTTAGTCTTTGGTTAAGTATTTCAGTTTAGCTGCAAAGGCTTAAGAATTTACACTATACCTCATCTGGCTATCATTTGTTTCCCCATCTGATCTTTTTATACTGTTTGCCAAACTGGCTTGCATCACACTAATGTGTGTAGGAAAGAACTGCAGATGCTGGTTTAAATCAAAGGTAGACACAAAATGCTGGAGTAATTCAGCCGGACAGGCAGCATCTCTGGAAAGAAGGAATGGGTGACCATCAGTCTAAAGAAGGGTCTCAACCCAAAACATCACCCATTCCTTCTCTCTAGAGATGCTGCCTGTCCCGCTGAGTTACTCCAGCATTTTCTGTCTTGCGTCACACTAATCTGTGTTTTATGAGTGTTGTCAAATCCCTACCATTTTGCCCAACAGACAGGCTAGAAAGATATTTAAAACATAATCATTTACATTTAGAAACTTCAAAAGATATTCAAATTAAAGCTGAAACCCCTCTGTTATCTCCATTCGTCCTCCATGATTAAGCCCGAGCAGGTAGTGTTGCCTTCTTGAGCAGCTGCAGTTATTTTTTTAGTGGATTTGTTAAAACTGGTGGACTTTCCATTAAATGCATTGGTGCGATCAGTGTAGTCTATGATATTTTCAAATGAATGATTTCTCTACTTTATCTCAGAGATAGGAATATTTACCAGACTGCATCATATACAACGTGGAAAGAACAGATTATTACTACAACTATTAATCCAGTACATGGTCAAAATTCTTAGCCACATTTTTTTGAACATGTATTCATTAATTGTAAAAATGTTGGAAATCTGACCAGAGATTTTTGACCAGGCTTTGAGGTGAATAGTCTTGAAATGCAACCATCCAACAACAGTTGGAAACCCAAACTCTACTTGGTTTGTACTGCTGAATGAAACAATTAATGATTTACTACCCAAGACCAGTCACAAAAGTTCAGAACTAGCTAACTTCAGATATATGTGACACACAAGATCATTTTATCCCCCATAATCAAAGTAAAATCAGACTCCTTTCATTAAACTTACCATTTGTTTTTTGGAGCCCAGGTAAATGCTGCAGAACCTCCAACGTTTCAGAGTACATGTTATTTTTCAAAGTTTCATCAGCAAGGCTAAACAGAAAGTTGTGTCGATTAAGAACATCCAAATTGTCACTGGGCCATGCTGGGGAACTGGTTATCCAGTTAGATTCTGTGCATTAAAAATTAATCAAGGTGAATGTTTTTCTGTAGGCTGGTACAGCAGCAGCAACATCAACGGCAAACTTTTGATTAATCTATAGGTACTATTGGTCATCAGACTAATACAGGTTGATGAGGAATATGGGGTGGGAGATTGCAACCTTCACGCCCTGTTTCGACGAATGCAATCAACCTGGCCTGCACAATCAAATAAGATCAAATAGAACAAGTTGTCGTACAACTTTAGGCTGTGCACGCCATACGCAAGAAGATCAAGTTCAAGTTGAAGTGAGTTATTGTCATGTGTCCCTGATAGGACAATTAAATTCTTGCTTTGCTTCAGCACAACAGAACATAGTAGGCATTGAATACAAAACACATGAATAAATAAACTGAGGAAGATGAGGAATATCACTCCAATAGAACGCTTCTTTACTGTTCAAGGTAAGAAGGTAGAAATATAAAAAATATTTGAGGAGTAACTTTTTCACATAGAGGGTGGTTATCTGGAACAAGCTTCGAGGTGATGGTAGAGGCATATCCAATTACAGCGTATAATAGGCATTTTGGACAGATATTTGGATAGGAAATGCCGAGAGGAATACAGGTCTAATGTAGGAAAATGGGAATAGCATAGATATCAGTCGGAATGAACAGGGCCATTCATGTTGAATTCTATGATCCTATTGGGAAATGATGTTTAGGGTGATTCAAACTGGTTTAACTCAATATTATTGCCCTTATTATTGTTAAAGTTTCAGAAAATTAATTGACAACAAAAAGATTCAGAGTTTTGTCACTGATAAGAAAACCTTAAATAGTAAATATAATATGCATCCCAATTGCAGAGGATGTTTAAATACAATAGCAAATACCTCTTAGCAACCAAAGTGCTCTATTCATATATCCTGTTTTAAGATAGATCTCTCCAGCGATATTAATGATCTGGCATCTCGATGTAGTCCACTCACTGACAAGACCTTTCAATATTGTAAAATTCACTTGAATTTCTTGTAGAAGGTCCAAAACCTTTCTTCCCTGCTCAATAAAACAATGTATACAAAATTCAATTATAGTTTGAAACAAATTTAAAATTTAAAATAAAACTTAAAAAAGGCAAACCCTGGAAATATAATTAAAATGAAAAATGCGGGAAAAAGTCAACCGATTAGAAAACATACATGGGGTGATAAACAGTTAGTTTTAGGCAGGTTCTGAGAACGAGTTCGGTATTACGACTGCGCATGCCTAGGTCATAGGTCACTCTGCATAAACATTGCTGGAAGCAGTGCTGCTGTATACATATAGACCTTCATTTCATCTGTATTTTCCAGCTTTGATTCTTCTAGGTAAGAAAATACTGCTTTCAACCCATGAATTAATTGTATTTATTGCTCCTTTGTAAAAAGCTACAATAATTTTGTCGTTTTTATTGTTGCCAGCGGGGGGCGAGCGCCGGTCATCGGCGGGGATGCACACGGGGCGCTGCGGTGACTCGGCGAGTCAGGCAACATCTCTGGAGAAGGGTCTCGACCCGAAACGTCAACCCATTACTTTTCTCCAGGAATGCTGCCTGTCCAGCTGAGTTGCCGCAGCGCCCCGTGTGCATCCCCGTTGATAGCTGGTGCTCGGCTGGCAGTCCCCGGCCTGTCGGGGAGTGGGTTCCTCAGGAGTTGGAGCGGGGTTGGGCTGGAGTTGACGCTTCTTCTCCAGCCTGGCTGTGTGCCGCTGCTCCAGGCTGGTGTCTCGTCGGTCCGGGTTCGCCCCGGATGAAACCGGCCGCTGGGACACTCGAGGAGGAGGGACACAACGGGACGGGACGGGATGGGCGGTCCAATGGCAGTTCGACAGCGCTTGTGGCGCCAGGGACCGGGTTCGATCCTGGCTGCAGATGAGACGCGGGTCTGTGCCTCCACCGGTCCAGACTCTCCCATCTCCCTCTCTCTCGCTGTTACACCCCACTCTCCGCTACCCGGCACCCTCATTCCTCAGATTAAATATATTTTTACACATAAATTATGAAGAAAGATAAGAATTTATACACTGTCTATACAGCCAGTGCTACGTTGGCTTTTTCTTTATGGTGAATGACCTTTGACAAATCCCATGATTCCTTGCGTTTTTCGCAATACCAAACACGCTTATTGAGCTGAACAAAGTACAAAACATTTTGCAGCCACTTGATTAGAACAAACTTCTGTCCATTTGAGAATAATGGGAGGCAGTTACGGTTAGCAAGAGGAGATAGCCATAAGCTTAAAAATTCATACCCTTTAATCATAATCAGCCCTCAAGTTAAAAATACACATATTGAGTTGTGGAGCCAAACATCATGGCAACAGGCCCCTCAGTACACCACCTCCATGTCAATCAAGCTGCCAACCAAGCAAGCCCACATCCTTCCAAACCTTTCCTATCCATGTACCTTTCCAAATATATATTTTAAATGTTGTAATTGTACCCACCTCCACCCCATCCTTTGGCAGCTAGTTTCACATAAATACCACCCCATGAATACCATGAAAAAGTCGCTACTCTGCTCCTGTTTAAATCTTCCCCTCTTACCTTAAACCTATGCTTTACAATGTTTATATTCCTCTACTCAGGATAGATCAGCTACAGATCTGGGCGAAGAAATGGCTGATGCTGTTTGATGCAGGCAAGTGTAAGCTGTTGCACTTTGGGAGGTCAAATGTAAGAGAAAATATAGACAATGGCACGTATGACAGTGCTGACACACACAAGGATCTTGGGATCCAAGTGTATATCTCCCTGAAAGTAGCAAGAAGTAGAGTAGTAAAGAAGGAGTATGGTCTGTTTGTCTTCATCAGTTGGGGTACTGTGTATAAGAATCAGGAGGTCATGTGGCAGCATTATAAATCTTTGGTTAGGCCACATTTGGAGTACTGTGTGCAGTTCTCATCACCCCTTAACATGAAGGATGTGGGGGTTTAGAGGATAAGGAAGTAGTTTACCAGGATGCTGCCAGGATTAAAGGGTATCTGCTACAAGGAGACATTGGACAAACGGATTGTTTTTGGATTGAAACAGGCCGAGGGGCAGCCTGAAAGAAGTTTATGAGAGGCAGATATTATAGGATATTTGTCACATACAAGGAGGCACATACAATAATGATGAGAACGTTTAAAGGAAATTTGCAGCAAGTTTTATTTTAAACTGTGACAGATGCCTGGAACATGCTAACAGGGGCAGTGGAAGGAGATACGATAGTGGCATTTAAGAGGCTATTATTTAGGCACATTAATTTGCAGGGAATGGAGGTACATGGATCACATGCTGGAGAAAGAAATTGGTTTAATTTGCATCATGTTCAGCACAGACATCGTGACCTGAGGATCTGCATTATTCTATGTTCTACCATTACAACTCAAACCCTCCAGACCAAATAACATCCTCAAATCTTTTCTACATCCTTTCCAGTTAATGACATCCTTCCTAAGCAGGGTGACCAGAACTATACATAGAACTCCAAAATGGCCTTACCAACATATTGTACAGCTGCAATGTGACATTATCTCCTGTACTCCCGATTCGAATCCCGCTTGGAGTGCATACTGTCGTTGTGTCCTTGGGCAAGACACTTCACCCACCTTTGCCTGTGTGTGAATGTGTGTGAGTGATTGGTGGTGGTCGGAGGGGCCGTAGGCGCAGATTAGCAGCCACGCTTCCGTCAGTCTGCCCCAGGGCAGCTGTGGCTACAGAAGTAGCTCACCACCACCGAGTGTGACTGAGGAATGTATGAATAATGCGATGTAAAGCGCCTTGAGTATTCTAGAAAGGCGCTATATAAATCCCATCCATTATTATTATTATTATTACTCAGGGCCCTGACCGGAGAAGGCAAGTATGTCAAATGCCTTTTCCATTGATGTCTATCAGTGTTGCCACTTTCAAGGAATTGCGTACCTACACTATTATGTCTCTCCATTACACCATGCTCCCCAAGGTCCTTCCATTTATTGTGTACTGTGCATTTGAAATATTTTCCAGATAGTAGGTATCAGGCGGGGAATTCCATTTGGTCATTAGAGGCCAATGTGATCCATATTACATTACAAAAGATTCTGCATATATTACAGACAGACTCTGATATGATGATTGGCTGTGGTATGAATATGTGGACTAGAACGAATTGATCATGCTATTTCCATCCACCAGATGATTAAGGGGCACTCACTGAAATATACTACCCACAAGCAGGACAACCATGGCCCCCACCACTTAGTAGTGTTCTATTAAGGTAAAGGAAGGAGTTAGCAATTGTCCCACAAAGTAACATACCAATAGCATATTTTCAAACCCAAAGCTCAGATTCCAAACCACTTTGCTTCAGACATAGCCTCAACACGATGACATCTTTCACTTGAACTAAATTCCCAAGAGGTGGGGAATGGCTTCACTGCACATTAAGGCATCATTTGACCAAATAAACAACAGGGAAGTTCTAATAAAATCCAAGCCTTCAAAAAGCTTTTTAGTGGCAGGAATCGTTGTTGGGTCTAAAATGGATGATTGTGGTTGATGATGGTCAAACTTTAGAGCTCCAAGATATCATGCTGTAGTTCCTGGGATCTCTGTTCAGCACCATCATATTGCCTTATCAATGACTTTAAACATCAATCACAACTCCCAAATTCATGTGCTGCTGCAGAGCTCGGTTTGACCTGCAAAGTCACTGACAGTGAAACAGGCTATGGCAAGCTCCAGCAAACCAGGATGATATCTAGTCTTAGAATAAGCAACAAGCAAATGTTTCACCACAGAAAAATAATGACTGTTTCAGAGGTAGAGGATTACAAAGATTTGAGAACACACATATTTTCCCATGCTCTGCTTCTAATAGGCAAGCTTATTCTGAAGTTATGACACTAAGTTGAGATACCCCTTGCCTCCATTAGTCTTCTCTCCTACCACCTTCAGACTTGGCTTCACATCATCCAACTGTCCCATAACAGGTCCCCACCCCATTGACATCTTCTCTTTTCAAACTGTGTCCTGGCTCTCTGGATATGGTTTTCAAAAACTATTTGAAATTGTATTTGTCAAAACAGCAGCTGATGACATTTCAGTGGTAATTAGTTTGCAAGTTTAAACACTCCTTCCCCATTTCAGGATGTTTAAGTAAATAGGTAAAGAACTTTAATGAGCCGTGATTTGACAATAAGACTTCAATTGGTGCACCTAAGGAATGCAGATATGAAAATCTGAACCTCAGGGTATTGAACGACGGTAGTAAGTTGCTCAGTTTTGATTTTCCTTTGATGTTGAACATGCAAAAAGTTAATGCTGCTCTACTTTCCAACAAGGCTTGAACATACCTTCCTCCACTGCTCGCTTTTATAGTATGCAACCAATACAGATGCTCCAATCCTACCAAGCCATTTCTTAGTCATGCCATTCATGTTTGACACTGTAAATGTAAAGCAAACGAGTATAAATAATAATATTTAGTTACTTCCCGTCCAAATTCCCAGTGTCATTCTTTGGTACTGTTTACTTCGATATTCATAATTGGAACTGCCTAGCTTTACAATGCATACTTTCAAAGTAAACATTTACTTGTCACAACGTAGTTGCAGCTCCTATTGTTAGTGCATTGTGATGCCTCATTAATCCATCAGCCAGCTCGCTTCCCCACTTCAGCACTATTAATTCTCTGACAATTTGCTGCCGATCAAAATCGTTTTACATTTTTAATTGGGAACTGATGCTTAGAGCGTAGTGGTGGAATCTCCTTAATGACTTCCCGACAATATTGATAAAGATATGTTATTTAACATATTTAGTTTGCTAACCATAAGTAGCTGTGTTTAAGGTATAGAGTTAACAACCTGAAATCCCACCAGAATATTCAAAATCAATCTTAGGTAGAGAAACAACCATGAGTTGTGCCCAACTGGCTGAATAAGAACACAGCTGCCTGGTCTGGGCATTGTGTCATTTTGGCCTCACATTGAATATTTGGCCAAATTGTCCCAAGGATCATGAATAGGTAGTAGGAGAGGTTAAAGAACCATGGGGATAATATTGAGTAAATTTCAACTCTATACCACTCCACTGCCCTCTGTAGCTTGTCAAGCAGCACCTATGGTGGCAAAGGGGAAGTCCACTTTTCAGGTCAAGACATTGCATCAGAACCGCATGATCTCAGTCTGAAACGATGACCATCTCCTTTCTCCACTGATGTTGCTTGATCCATTGAGTTTCTCCCCAGTAGTCAATTTATGCTCCAGATTCCAGCATCTGCAGTCTCTCTGATGTCTCTGCAGATTTTTCCACATGCCTTGTATGCTTATTTCCAACACCTTGCTAGTTCCTTTCCCAAAATCATTGCTGTTCCCTACCCTACTCTTTGGGCCTGCAATCCAATCCAATACAATAATACTTTATTAGCCAAGTATGTTTTGCAACATACGAGGAATTTCATTTGCCAAGTCAATCATACAAATAGAAAGCAACAGAACACACAAAATACATTTTAACATAAATATCCACCACAGTGACTCTTCCAACTTTCCTCACTGTGATGGAAGGCGAAAAAAAAAGGTAAATCCCTTCCCTTCTTTGTTCTCCCATGGTCGGGAGCCTCGAGTCTTCCGTTGACGGGACGTTCTTACTCCCGTAGCCAGTGCATCGAACCCTCCGCATTGGGGCGATCAGCTCCTGCATCGGGAGGAGGGGCGGAAATCTCAGCTCCCCTGCGCCGATCGATCGGACTCCGGGTCGGGGCTGGTTGAGCCTCTGCGTCGTTGGTCCTTCCCGCCTCGGTCTCTCCTGAGACTGCGAGCCCTTGATGGTAAAATCCGCAGGTCCCGCCCCAGTTGGAGCGATCCCAGGCAAGGGATCGGCCCCGATGGTAAGTCCACACCCCGTACTGGGGCTCAAAGTCAGTCCCGAGGAGGCCTCCAGCTCCATGATGTTAGGCCGCAGAGCGACCTGAGAAATGGCCCGAAAACCAATCGCATCTCCGGCAAGGTAAGAGACTGAAAAAAAGTTTCCCTGACCCCCTCCCCCACATAAAACAAACCAGTGAACATTTACACAAATTTTTAAAACACACTAAAAATAACACCAAAAAAATGAAAAAAGACTGTTGCCAAGGCTGCCCCTGGTGGAACTCCAGCTGTACTTTATTATTCTAGCTGTACTTTTGAAGCTTGTGCCCTCCTAAAACTCAGCCACCCCCACCCATCCGTTACATAATTCCTGCTCCAAATGAGCACCTTCATCAACACCTGCTAATAATTACTTTCAAATTCTTCAATATTTGACACAAGGACATGTATGAAATGACACAATTAGGCATATGATGGAAGGGTGAATGCAAACGAAACGAGAAAGAACCGTGAGAGACACAGATAAAACAGGGAGTAGAAGGTAAGGGAGCAGCAGAAAAAAAAATCATAATAGTGGCATAATATTTGATCCCTGTAATAGACTAAGGATCTGACAGCTGAACAGGTGTGTTGCTTTAATTATTGCCGAATGAACCCTTCTGTGTATTTCTGAATATTAGCGAAGGTCAGGCTTGTCTATGACCCAACATTTCACTAAACGTTAATGAGCAACGTCACCTGGGACAAATAACCAGGGGGTTTAGGGAGCTGTACCTCCACGAGAAATTACTGCTTTCAAAAAAGCCAATAGACAATAGGTGCAGGAGTAGGCCATTCAGCCCTTCGAGCCAGCACCGCCATTCAATGTGATCATGGCCAATGATATCACTGAATAACCATGATATCACTGAATAATGGGGATATGATACCTATTAAACAAGGGATATGATAACTATTAACTTTTAAATTGGTTATCCACATTTGAAGATAAACAATGAGGAAAAACATGACAAAAGATTGTCAACACACATGCATAACTTGGTTCAATTAAATCTAAAATAAAATGTTGCCAGATAATAAAAACTAGAGTAAAATCTCCCTCCTTTCCACTCCACTGGTAATGGTGTGTATTCTGACTACCAAAGATTTGGAGTACAATCTGCAAACCAGTAGTCAGCAGCATCAATACTTTTAAACTAATGGTTATCAAATGAACTCCACCTGCTTTTGCAAATTCACAGAAAGGGGCTGCAGTTCCTTTATCCTTGTTTTTTATAAGAGCAATAGCAATGCACATGGCAATTCTATGGTGTTCACTGTGAGCATTATGATTCTGAAGTAAATTTTGAAACATAATTCCCATCCTATTCCATTGGCCTTCGTCGTTACAATGCTGTAAAACAAAATAAAATCAGACATCAAAATCCATAGAAACCTAGCTATATTAATTTGCATAGTGTGGTAAAGAACGTATTGCTGAATGTGTAGGTGGTAATTATAACCTCAAGTCCCAAAATATTACATAGCCAATTAAGTGGATTTTATGGTTACTGCTGTTAGGTAGGAACAGTGGCAACCCAAAAAACAGCAGATCCATAGCAACCAGGTAATGTTTCTAAACGCTGAAGCACTGCGTAAAATCTCCTCATTCTTCTTCAAAAACAGTGTCACTGGAATTGTTATCGCCTTGGAAGCAATTCAGACATTGGCTTTGCATCTAATATGAAAATGAGCACTATCAATAGCACAAGGTATTGCTTTTTTTCATCGTGATATACCTATGTTGTGATTTATGGCGTATCTCTAACATCTTACTCTCTAATATATTATCACAATCCATTTTACACAACTTTATCTTTGTACCATTGGTGTTCCCTTTATTATATTTAGGACACTAGACTCAAGACCAGTTTTTCACTCTTAAACTGGTTGAAATTCTGCTTTATGTAATTCTCATTACATAATATCAAATCTAAATAATGTACTCGCTACTTGGTTCCTCAAGAGATTGTTCTCAGAAACTATCCTAAATATATTCTACAAATTAATTCTCAAGGCAACCTTTGCCAATTTAATTTCTCTCTATATATTTAAAATCCCCCATGGTTATTAGCTTTCTTACAAATGCTACCCAAAGCATTTGAAAAATAATTCTTGAATTATATGCTTAAAGCCATTGCCATGGAGCCAAAATGCGACTATCATCAATGACTTCTTACAGATACTACTCCTAATATCCACTTAAACTCACGCTATATATTGAACTTGAGCCAGCATCCTTCCTCATCATCGTACTGAATTCAAACCATGAGCTCAAGTCTATGCAAAGCTCAGTGTCAAGCTGTTGTTGGACTCCTTAATGCTCCTTGACATGGTGTTCAGGTTTTCTAGCAGGCCTTCCAATCCACCAAACATCAGGTTAAGCACACATCAGCTTCTTTCAAATTAGTCAAATAACACTTCTTTCAAATTAGTCAAATAAAATCTTCCTTTGCAGCAGAACTGGTGTGAAGCTGCACTGTTTGAATTAGATTTTCGTTATAAAATCAAGCAAAAGATATGCATGATATGAATGGATTAAAATGATTTAGGTTTTGGCATAAAGGAGGAAGGAAAATTGGAAAGCTTCAACTAATGGGGTAATCCCATCCAGGAAGATAAAGACTAGAAGTGTGCAAGTTTATTTGAATTAAAACTGACATGGGACATGGGAAGTGCATGACTAGATTTATTTATAATCATTTAAACAGATCTTATGGGCTATGTGTGTGAGATGTAACTGCACATGCTGGTTTACACTGAAGATAGACACACAATGCTGAATTCAGTGGGTCAGTCAGCATTTCTGGAGAAAATGAATTGTTGACATTTCGGGTTGAGACCCTTCTTCAGAATGTAATCTGTTTCCAATTAGCAGTATTGTTATAATATATCATAGACTCAATAAATGCAGTGCCATGGAGGACCTGATAACAAAAGTATAACAAATATTTATCTAAATGTAAAGCACACTGATGCAGTAGGTATGCTACCCTAAGCATCTGAAAATTATTGGAGCTTGTCTTTTTCATACCGCTACTCCCATCTTTATCCACAAGAATATTTGGAATACGAATTCAAAACTCCACTTTATGGGCCTCTTCCTCGTTGTCCTCTTAGATTTGTCAGCAAAATGAAACACATCTGCATCTACATGTGTATCTGAGATTCTGTATTTTTTTCATCTTTCCCAGTTTACTACAGTTTTATCTTTCCCATATTTCTATAAGATCCTCTCTCATCCTTCTAAATCCCAATGAATACAAGCCCAGTGATCCATTCTAACAGAATTCTAACATAACCGCACAGATGAGATACAGGGGAGAATTTTCCTACTGGCAAAAGGGTCCAGAACAAGGATTTTTCTATATTCATTGCATAATGTCATATCCATCAGCTTTATTCACCCCCATTTCCTATATTTAATGTAATAAACTATCTTTAAAGAGAATGAAAAATAACAGTTTTTTTAATTCTCTCTTAATTTTTTTTGCAGGTGCGTGTGTCCAGTGGATTAATTCCTCGGGACTCTGGGACAATTCTGAAAGTTTGGGGACATCTTGTCCCAACTTAAAGTAGTGCATGTGATAAATGTTCTGACTGTAGCTCATCAAAAGAAAAGCCAAAGCATTTCCCAAATTGAGGATATCCACAAATTTTAGATATTTATTCATGTTGAAATGCTGTTTTCCAAAAATACACAAACAAAGGACTAAGTATCCACAAACCTCTATTTCATCTTTTGCTAAATTCAAGTCAAACACTGCTGCTTCTTCAGTTTGATGAATAAGTAGCCTGGAATATGAAAAAATATTCAGGATGCAACTTACAAAAGTGAATTGAATTAAAAACTTGTAAAGAAAATGCAGGTTTATGAACTAAAAAGGGAATAATCAAATAATGTTGAGTGGCAGCACAAACATGATAAGCCAAAGACATTCCTTATGTTACATGATTCTTTTTAAATCAGTAGCATTTTACGACAGAAAATGTAGAGCCAATCCTTAGACGTGATTCAATGAGTTGGAAGTCCCATTATTGGAAAGATGGAGTGATCGAAAATGAGACTGGGATTGACTATCCAGAGAAGAATTTAGGAATTAGGCACTGTACATCCAAAGGTCACTCTAATTTCACAACTTCAAACTGAAGAGATAAAGTTGAAGAGTGAAACAGACAACAACTTACCCGGACTTATGTATATCTCTGGTTCTGCAAAATATCATTTTATATTTACCATCTATAGATTAATGCACCGTTTCTTCCACCACTCTATACATCACAGCATTTGATATCAAATGGCAAAATAAAATAAAAAATTTCATGCTATTTTCCAAATAAAAGATGACATTTTTCATGAATCCTCCAACGTTCCATACGTAGCTTGCCAACACAAATGCAGCAAACTCATCACTCAAAAACAAAACGGAAACTTAGTCGCACATCTAACTGCAGAGTTAAGATGGAACGACTTACCTGGATTTAAGTGCCATGATTAAATGTATTTCTTGATGAGATGCTTGCAGTTGATTCAGCAGATGTGTTATGTAGGTAAACTGATCCAAATGAAACTTAAGTCCTGCTTCTACAAGCTGAAAATGTAGCCAATTGTTTTATTGTCAAAAAGTTAAATATCCAAAATAAATGTTGCACAAAAATACAGGTTCTCAAAAGTTCTGAACAAGATCCCCCAAATCACCAACATTAGAACAAGATTTAACTCCACGTTATTCTTTGTGGGATATATCTGTGCGCATGCCGTCTCTCCTGTTCCTTATTATAATAGTAATCACATTTCAATAACTGACCATTCAAAAATCCCAAGATCATGAGACAAACAATATTAGTATGTTTTTTTGTATCTATATTGCTCTGGTTAATACTAATCCTTAAAGGCATTCCTGATATGTTCCAAACCTCAGAAAATCTTTAAAACATTGATTTCATGGTTTCTATGCTTTTCCAAATTAAGGATTATTGAATAGAATAAGAGTACAATTACAGAATTTTCTCTGCAGTGAGAAATTATCTCACAGAAGCATATAATTCTCAGTAGGCTGTTTCCCAATTGTAGTCACAAACCAGATCATTGCATGGGAAGGAGGAGACAGCCAACTAGCAGCGAGGAGGAAACATTTCATACTAATGCGTTTTTGTAATATTTTATCCATGAGAACTATGGATGCTCTGGCATTGAGTATATTCTGAGCTGAATGAAAGGTCTTAAGAATCAGTGGATATGGGAGTCAGGTCAGAAAATGGAATTCATTCTGAAGCTCAACCCAACCTTAGTAAATGTCAGTGTAGAGTTGAGGGACCATATGCGTAAGTACTGCTTTTACTTATGTATTTATATATCAGATTGATTGCTCTACTGATATACTTTTCAGGTGGCACACAAAGTTGTAGTGCTACTATTTGTTCAAGTAAATGCAAAGTGTTTATGTTTAAAAATCAGAAATGGAGACAGATGTCAGCAGCATCTGCAGGGAGAAAAATAGTTGATGCTTCAAGTCAATCATCTTTCATCAGAACTGGAAATACTATAGCATTGGAAGCTGTTTAACTGCATATTTTCCAGTTTTAGTGATTGCCCTGATAGTTAACATTCCTACTTACAATGTTAACCGTTATACTGTTTAATGTCAAATATCAGTAATCAGCCTTCACAGCTCTCTTTAGCAGAGAAATTCTAAACACACACTAGTGTGTTCAGAAGTCAAAAGCATTTCTTCTGATCTCAGTCCTGAACACCTAATCCCTTAGTTTTAGATGTGAACCCTGATCCAGACACACCAGCCAGAGGAAATACCATCCCTGCACCTACCTGTACGCTTCAATGAGATCACCTTCCATACTTTGGAATCCTACATATCAAGACTATTTAAGTTCTCCTCACAGGACAATACCCCATCAATTACAGAAAGTATTCCTTTATCACAAGGGTATCTGTTTTGGGATATGGTAATTAAACCTGTACACAGTATTACAGGCATGGTCTTACCAGGATCCCATATAAACGCAGCAAGGCATTTCTACATACGCAAATCCTCTTGCAATGAAGGTTGACATAGCACATACCAACCTCATATAATAAAAAGGAATTGCAGAGTAATTCCAGCATTTTGTGTCTATCTTTTCTATACACCAACCTAAATGTTTCCAGTTGTTATTGTTTGGGTAGGTTTAACATGTAGAATTAACATGTTTAAAAATTATTTCTTCATTATGGTTATACTTCTTTTCTCATTCTAAATTCTATCATCAAATTTTATTTTGAAGACTTCAAAAATACATAGAAATAAAATATCTAAAATGCACCATCAGTACTCTAATCATCAAAATTCTAGATGGTATTGTATTTCATTTGCAATAATTTGGCAAACACGGCCAGGAGAGAGAGAACTAGGAATTGTGCAGTAAAAATGTATATGCTCTCGGCAAAACAAATGAAGTTAATTTAGTTGAAAATCCATGCTAAGCAGAACAAACTAGTTAGATCCATTCCCTCGGTCTGAGTGGCTGCAGAAACATCCTTAAAGGGGAAGGAGAAAAGTCAGAAGTAATTCTGCAGAAATGATATAGCGAGGAAAAGGGATGAGATCCTGCATAATAAATAGTTAGGCAAAATAAAAATAAGTCCTCGAGGGTAATAATCTCTAGATTACTCTGTGTCACATGAATGAGCATAACACAGATAAATTTGAGCACAGGAGTCGTAGGGTTGACCTTAGAAGTGAACAAAATTGATTAGATAGAGTGAATGTATAGTCTTTTTGCCCCATGGTGGGGAATCAAGAACTAGAGGACAGAGGGTTAAGGTGAAAGGGAAGAGGTTTAATGGGAACCTGAAGGACAACTTTTTCCACACAAAGGGTGGAAGACAGAGGGGAGATAGTGAGAGAATGAGACGTTGGGAGAAGGAGGAGAAAACAATCCAACAAAAGCAAAGGGGAGATAAGAGTGAGGTAGGGACGTTAAAGGGCAAAGTGAGAAAGAGTAAAATAATCAAGCAGTAGATTAATATTCAGTTTTTAATTCAGTATTAAAGAAAGCTGATCTGGGTCTGATCCATCGTTCTAAACACCAACTCTGGCCTGGTCCGTCCCTCTATACACCATCTCTGGCCTATCGATTCCTGATCTGTGCCTGGTCCATCCTGTATATCACTGGTCTGTGCCTAGATCAATAAATATGATCTTGTAGCAGGGACTTCAGGAGTCCAGCCAAGAATGAGACAAAAACAAGTTGTGTGAACGAATAGGGTGTTTATTACTGCACTGTGCTGCTTCCAACTCCAACCTCATGACCGGGTGTGACCCGACCTTAAATACCCCGGGTCGGACCCCATGACCCAACGCCTCCCACTCCGAGACGCTCAACTCCTCCCTCCTGAGCCGAGGGTTCGCTACCCGTGGCTAGCCACTAGGTACCGCCACAATCTCCTGAAAGGTATTAATGCCCTAATGATGTTACAAATCTACCAAACAAAAAGTAACGCATTTTTTTCTACCTTGCATGTTATTGTTATGAGATCAGGAACCAGGGCCCTCGAATCAGTGGATGCCGCAAGTTCATACACACTCAGCAAAATTTCAGCATCTGGCTGGAAAATAAAATAAATCTGTTGAGACTTTAGCATTCTGTTTAGTACACATTCATTTTTGTATTTATTTGATAATCAAAAGGAATGAATGTGTTTAATTACATGGAGTATTTGGATATCCTGTGATTGTTCTCCTTAGCACAAGGAGAATTGAGGGGAAAGTTTGAAAAGGTGCTCAGAATTATGATGGGTTCTGAATAAACAAAAGCAGCCTTCACTGACTAAGTATGCAGTTTTAAATAAATTGGCAAAAAAAAGCTCAGGGATCGAGGTAGTGATTTTATACAACTGTAATGATGTCAAATGCAATGTCTGAGAAGTGGTTGGAAGCAGGTGCAGGAATAATTTTCCAAAGATCGATTGGATATAGGCTTGAAATGGAAGAAACTGCGGTCAGTTACAGAGAGTACAGGACCATTAGTACCGAGGTCTAAGCGGAAGCTCAGAGGGGATAGAGCCTTCTCTGTTGCTGCTCCAGCGTTATGGAACACTCTGCCGTTGCACATCAGACAGGCCCCCTCACTGTCCATCTTCAAAACCAATCTTAAAACCCATTTCTATTCCTTGGCTTTTGACCCTGCATGAGACTTTGCTCCTGTTTTAGTGTTTTTAATGTTTTTTTTTATTGTTTTTACTCTCTCTTTTAATGTTTTTATTGTTGTGTAATAATTTTTTGTCCATGATTAGTCATGTACAGCACTTTGTTGCAACAGTGGTTGTTTTTAAAGTGCTCTATAAATAAAGTTATTATTATTATTAGGAAGCATTTTAATAAATCCGATACACAGTAGTGTATCTGGAACTGATAGATCCTATATTGTAAGATCCCAAGGACATTTGGAACTAATTTTGCTCAATATAAGTACTTCAGTTTGTGGTGTTTCTCTCAAAGATAAAATAAATCTCATTTGTATAATCACTCAACTGCACTTTCAACTGCCCAGTCTGGAGAAGGGTCCTGGCCTGAAACATCACCTATCCATGTTCTCCAGAGATGCAGCCTAACCCACTGAGTTACTCCAGCACTTTGTCTTCTTTTGCTCATCTCATTGTTTGACTGTCCTTTTACACTCTCACTGGTTGGTTCTAATTCTCTCCATGCTGCACTCGCTCCCTCATTTTTATTGCATATAGAGAAACACCGATAAATTAGCATGCAATTAATTAGTGTCACATATTTTTCAAAGCTCTGGGTAAGGAATCATATGAGACATGAGCCTTAGCAGCTGGTCTATAGAAAAGTCAAACACCTTTTATGGAATTTTGGACGTGGCAATAAAGGACCGAATACGGGTGCTGTCTGTACGGAGTTTGTACCTTCTCCCCGTGACCGCATGGGTTTTCTCCGAGATCTTCAGTTTCCTCCCACAATATAACTCAACCGAATCCCACTACAGCGCGAAAACAGGGCCTTCGGCCCACCGATTCCGCGCTGAGCAGCGATCCCTGCACATTAACACTTTTCACACATACTAGAGACAATTTACATTTATACCAAGTACACAAACCCAAACCAATTAACCTACAAACCTGTACTTCTTTGGGTTGTATTTCTAGTTCTGTATCTTATCTAATGCTAAAATGGGGAAATGTAAATACTCACCAAAATATTCATATTTATAGCAAGATTGAGTAGTTCAAATAGGTCTTGGCACCTTTTTAACTTCAACAATGTGAAAAATAATCTTTTCAATACTTGATAACTGTGGTAAACGCCAGGCTGAAAACTTCTGTAGTAGTTTCGATATATTCTTACTGAAAGAACAAAATGTTCAATGTTATGACTAATGTTCTCATGCCTGCAGTACATCAATTTGTTTAAATAATAAGAAAAGACTTTCCACTGCACTAACTTTGTAAATCACAATGGTTATAAATTTCACAACAAGCCTACCCTGACTTCCCAATTAAAACTGGCCAAACTGGAAAGCCTGAATGTTCTCAATAAAAATTGCATTCCAACCTAGATAGAAGCACTGATAGAAAACCCTTCTCAGCTCAGTTTAATTGGCTGAATTCACATGGATGATTCACCTCAGTCAAATTCTGGCATGATATTGACAGTTTACCACTCTCTCATTATGGTGATAGAACATATCAACAGAATTAACAAAACAACCTTAAAAAAGTGGTGGTCATTAATCCCACTGTACCCCTATGGGTTTCGGTTCAGTTATATAATTTAGATCTTTCTCCATTGCCCCGCCATAAACATGTTTGAAAGTTATCACTGAAACCACTTCTGCTATCCTTTCAAGCAGTGCATCCCAGATTTCAAACAATCCAAGGACAATTATTTTCAGTGTGTGTTCCCCCTCACATTGAATAATGTAGCTTGGAGGATAGGAAAAACTGGCAGTTTAATTATTTTCAGTTAATCCTGGATTATCAATAACTAACACAGCAAAGAAATAGAGGATGGAATAAATAGATTAACTTTCTTTTACATATTTCACTTTATGTAGGTTACCAATAAAGTACTGAAGTTGCTCCTGTCCTCTGACAAGCATAATCAGAGACAGTGAAGACAGTTAACAAGAATTACAACAGATCCTGATCAGATGGGCAAGTGGGCCAAGGAATGAGTAATGGAGTTTAATTCAGAAATTTGTGAGGTATTGCATTTTGAGAAGTCAAATCAAGGCAGGACCTTAACAGTGGAGGGCAGAGCCCTGATGAGTGTTGTATAACAGGAGGATCTGGGCATACTAGTGCATAGTTCCATGAAAGTGGAATTGCAGATAAATAGTGTGAAGAAGGCTTTTGGCATGCTGGCCTTAATCAGTCATGGAATGATGGTAGGTGGAATGTCATATTACAGTTGTACAAAATGTTGGCGAGGCCACATTTGGAGTATTATGTTCAGTTTTGTTCACCCTGCTTTAGGAAAGAGGCGATTATGCTGGAATGACCACAGAGAAGAATAACATGGAATTCCCAGGACACAAGGCCTGGAGTATAGGGAGGGGTTAGTCACACTGCAACTTTGTTCCTTTGAGCACCAAAGACTGTGGGGTGATCTTACAGAGGTATGTAAAATCATGAGGGGGATACATAGGGTAAATAGTCTTTTTCCCAGGAAATCAATAACTGGAAGACACATATTTAAGATGAGAGGGGCAAGATTTAATACAAACCTGAGGGGCAACTTTCTCACTCAGAGGGTGAATGGAACAAGCTGCCAGAGGAAATAATTGAGGCAGTACAATAATAATTTAAAAACATTTGGATAGGTACACAGATAGGAAAAGTTCAGAGGAATATGAGCCAAGTATTGAGTGAATCAAACATACTCACTGATCGGTACAATAGTATTTATTGAATAACACATATAACACACTACAGGTTGTTGCTTCTACTGTATAGCAGCGCTGACTGACTGCACATGTCAGGTTGAGATAATATGAATAGTGTGGTAGTAGGCAGAGCTTAAATAATAAAGCTACATTGGTTAGTAAGTAAAATAACCAATCTACATCTTTCCTTGTAAGAATAAAAGTAAAACACATCTAAAATAAAGTGATATATATGAATAAACGCATTGCGAGGTGCTGACTGATTAATACAGTAACCGAAACGCTAATAGCGCATACAGGGAAGTACAGATGGTTCAAA
The DNA here is from genome assembly GCF_010909765.2 of Amblyraja radiata. Taxonomy (NCBI): domain Eukaryota; kingdom Metazoa; phylum Chordata; class Chondrichthyes; order Rajiformes; family Rajidae; genus Amblyraja; species Amblyraja radiata. The sequence continues at coordinate 26,549,408 of NC_045959.1, read as the reverse complement.
CAAAATCCCCATATCTAAGGGGTGGCCTACAAACCTATCCCGTGCACGTACGGTACAGATCCACATAGAAAATAGGTGCAGGAGGAGGCCATTCGGCCCTTCGAGCCAGCACCGCCATTCATTGCAATCATGGCTGATCGTCCCCAATCAATCACCCGTGCCTGCCTTCTCCCCATATCCCTTGATTCCACTAGCCCCTAAAGCTCTATCTAACTCTCTCTTAAATCCATCCAGTGATTTGGCCTCCTCTGCCCTCTGTGGCAGGGAATTCCACAAATTCACAACTCTCTGGGTGAAAAAGTTTATTCTCACCTCAGTCTTAAATGGCCTCCCCTTTATTCTAAGACTGTGGCCCCTGGTTCTGGACTCGCCCAACATAGGGAACATTTTTCCTGCATCTAGCTTGTCCAATCCTTTTATAATTTTATATGTTTCTAAAGATCTTCCCCTCATCCTTCTAAACTCCAGTGAATACAAGCCTAGTCTTTTCAATCTTTCCTCATATGACAGTCCCGCCATCCCAGGGATCAATCTCGTCCCTTCACTAATGAAATTGTCGGAGACCCATGCGGTGGGAGCACTGGTGACGAACACGGCGAGGCAGGCGAGCTGGGCACCGAACATGGCGGCACAACCTTTTGCGGGACTGTGGATGTAACCCAAACAGCCATAGCTCTTGTTGGTTTGAAGGCGAACGACTTGCCCACTGGAGAGAGGTTTAAGTGGTTTGCTAAACTTATCGAAAAATCACTTTTGGGTATCGCGTTTCAGCTGGAGTTGTTTCTGTACAGCAGGTGGTGAACGAACCCGTGGCTGCAGCGGTGTTGGGGCACGGGCAGGGCAGCACGGGTTTTTCGAGACATCAGGCGTTGGGCAGGAGACCCTAGTATTGGGTCACGGGCAATGTTTCTTGTTGAGCAGGTCCAGACAGACATCGGATTTGGCAAGGTGTGAGCGCTCCATTAATTGCTTGGCGCTCCGGACAGCCCGTTCTGCAAGTCCGTTTGACTGTGGGCATTTTGGACTGCTGGTGACATGGCGAAAATCCCATCGTTCAGCAAAGTTTTTGAAGCACTGGCTAGTGAACTGACTGCCGTTATCTGACAAGAGGTGTGCAAGGACAAATGGCGCAACTACTTTTGGATGACTGCATCGGATGTTATGCTTTGAATCAGGTCGATTTCGAGCCAGCCCGAATACGATTCAAAGTGAACCAGATACTGTTTGCCACGCCACTTGAATATGTCAGCAGCTAGCGTGGACCAAGGCAGAGGAGGAACAGGGTGTGAGAGCAGGGGCTACTTCTGTTGGTGTGGCGTCATGCTGTTGCAGACAGCGCAGGCTTGAACGTTCTCGCACACAAACTCAGTCATTCTGGGCCAGAAAAACATGCTCTTTGCTCGTAGTAAGGTTGCTTCCACACCGGGGTGGCCCCTGTGGACGGCATCAAAGTATTTGTTCCATAGAGCAGCTGAGATGACTGCTTTGTGACACCGTCCTGCAGTACCAGTTCGTTGCAAAACAGGTAGTTTGGGCGAATCGGAAGTGGGGCGCGATATTGTTTATCCAGCCAGCCACGCCGGATGACTGAGGACAGTAGCCGTAGATTGTATCCGCAGCCACATGCTCTGCCAGGTTGCTTAAGCATTCTGTAGGTATGTACGACACCATTATGACTGTGAACTGGTCATTTTCAGACAGTGTTGTTCACAGGTTGTTCGTGAAGCTCTTGATATCATGTCAGCCAGATGCATGTCCTGGCCTCTTATCTACAAAAGATTATAATAATAAAGCATTACATTGGTTAGTAAGTAAGTAACCAATCTTATCTTGTAGATAAGGATAAAAACAAAGCACCATAGCTGCATCATCATCCGTTGCAGGCGAGCAGGAGCAGCATGAATGGATTTGTTCAGAATGGTGGCCAACCTATGGTGGTCTGTTTCAACAATCACAGATTTGCCAAACATAAAGTCCTTGAATTTTGTGCAAGCAAAAACCACGGCTAGCAATCTGGACGTATCGCTGATCAGTCTCAGACAGGGTGCGGGAGGCGTAAGCAATAGGTCTGCAGTCTCCGTCGGCGGAAGTCTGTAGGCAATCAACTCCGAGTCCATATTGGGAGGCATCACACGTGAGCGTCACTGGTAGGTACCACCTGCAGATTCCACAATAAAGCCTGCTTTACAAACAGCAGCAACACGAGCACAGGATTCTTTGAATTCATCTGCTCCACTATTGGCATATAGTCCAGTAGCTCACGGTACCAGGAGTAAAACGAAGAAGATAGCTCCCGTATTTAAGGAGATAGAGGTTATTATAGACATAGTACAACCCCCAGAATATTTTTGCGAGCCTAAGCCTTGACGAATTAGACGAGCAGTGAGAGAACAGAGAGGGTCTTTTAGAAGGTACCGTGATCCCCCTAGTGAAGAGGAAGACATATCTGAGGGTGAGACAATAGCTGGAGACACTGAGGGAGATCCTGATATGGCAAAAATGAGCAAGTATCCCGTCAGTGAAATTATGGTAAAGGACTGCAGGGATTGCTCCTCACATTACAAGAAAAGTAACTTATCCGGCAAGTGCAAAAGATCTAGGAACAATGGTGAAAAGGGCAATTACCATAGCAGACCCGAATAAATACGAAGAGCAAAATTTGTTTAACCAGTATGTTAAGTTTCATCAGGCTCCAAGGACAGTTGTCAGCATCTGGGAGTGAGGTATGCGAGTATATGGACCTTCAAGTTGGGGCAGAAGACACAGCTCAGGTAGGACGAGTGAACATCAATCCCATCCAAGTAGCTCTCCAGAAAGGGGTAACACTGCCTTCGATACAACAGTATCCATTAAAACCACAAGCCAGTAACAGCATAGACAAATTAATTCGGGAACTACTAGAACAAAACATCTTGGTAAAATGTCAATCAATCTACACACACCAATCCTCACAGTTCCGAAACCAGGGAAGAAAGGCCAGTACAGATTGGTCCAAGACCTAAGATCGATTAACTCAGTTGTAGAACCGCTCCATGCCCTAGTGCCAAACCCTGCTCACATCTTAGCTTTAATCCCAGCTGAAGCAAAAATCTTCTCAATAGTCGACCTGCAACACGCATTCTTTTCCTTGCCTCTCCATAAGAACAGTCAATATTTGTTTGCTTTAGAACTTGAAGAAATCGCTTATGCAGGCCCCAGCATTGGGAAGACCACTTTACGACAGACCCTTCCAACTCTATTGCACCATTCTCCGAGTGTTCGATGGCAGACCTTACTCAAAAGCATGGGGATAGGCATAGACCAGTTGCCTATTACTCTTCTAAATTAGATCCTGTAGCAAGGGGACACCCACTGTGCACCCAAATTCTAACTGCCATATATAACAGTTTAGTCGGCTGCAAATATGACCCTAGAGCAGGAAATAGGTATATAGATGATAGACAAAAATGCAGGAGAAACTCAGTGGATGAGGCAGCATCTATGGAGTGTAGGAAATAGGCAACGTTTCGGGTCGAAACCCTTCTTCAGTAGTGGTATATAGTTCGCATTCAGTGGCAGCATTGTTGGAACAATTACAGACACAGTACCTATCAATGGCTCGTCAGAACAAATATGAAATTTACATTAAATAACCCGAAGCTTCAATTTAGGCATTGTACATCAATTAACCCAGCATCTTTTCTTGTTTCACCCCCAGAAAAGCAGTCAGAAGCGGGAATAGACTGTTTATTTATCATTGAGTAAGAGACATCTGTGAGGGAGGACTTGAGAGACGCATCCATAGAGAACCCTGACATAACATTGTATGTAGATGGGAGTACATCTATTGGACCGTGGGATGTGAAATTGTCTGGGTATGCAATTGTTAATCCGAATGGGGAAAATGTAGAAGCAGCTGCCTTTGAGTCACCTTATTCAGCACAACAGGCTGAATTATTTGCTTTAATTAGGGCTTGTATTATGGGAAAGAATTTAAAGGTAAACATACATACAGATTCCAGGTACACATTTGGAGTAGTGCATGATTTCGGACAATTATGGAAAAATAGAGGATTTCTTACCTCAGCGGGGACTCAAATATCAAACAAACAATTGGTGACAGATTTATTGCAGGCCCTGATGCTGCCCAGACAAATTTCTGTTATGAAATGTAGTGCACACACAAGAGGGCAGACCCGAATAGACATTGGAAATCGTAATGCCAACCTGGCAGCAAAAGAAATATCCCTGGAATGTAAGATGGTAGTGCCAAAAATGATTAGGCAGACTAAAAGTTTAAATAACGTCCCACTCGGAGAAGCTGATGCTTACCATCCAAGAGATTGTTCAGTTGCAGGAGGAGGCTACTGAAAGGGATAAAGAATTATGGAAGCAACTTGGGTGTACACTGGATTGTATGACAGGAATGTGGACCACACCAGCAGGGCAAACTCATATGAAAGATTCACTAGCAGTATGCGTTATAGAGTGCATGCACTATGCAACTCATTGCAGTGCAAGAGCAGTAGGAGACACTATTTTGGCTATGGTGACATCCAAGGTTACAAACATTAGCTCAAAAAGTAGCGGTTGCCAAGTTTGCCAGAAATACAATCCAGGAAAAGTAGGATGTGGAGATGGGGAGACACCGTTGCCCATGGGTCCTTTTGACATATTACAGATGGATTACATAGAATTGGAAAGGTGCCAGGGTTACAGATATGTACTTGTCATAGTCGATGTATTCAGCAGGTGGTTCGAAGTCTATCCAACCCTTGATAATAAAGCGGCTACTGTTGTCAAGGTGTTAATGAAATAAATTGTCCCTAGATTTGGCATCCCTATTCGACTTAGTTCAGATAACGGTCCACACTTTATTGGGCAGATTAATAAAGAGTTTTGTGAACAGTTGGGCATCCAGCAGCAATTACATTGTGCTTATCGACCGCAGGCTGCTGGACTTGTAGAAAGGGCAAATCAGACCCTTAAAACTAAATTAGCTAAATTAAAGGCGGAGACTGGAATTGATTGGATTAAATTACTTCCCATAGCTTTATTTCAGATGCGAGTCACGCCTGCAGGGAAATCTAGACTGAGCCCAGCTGAAATTATTTATGGTAAACCCCTAAGAACACCTTGGAACCAGAAAGGAATGAAAATTATAAATTTCCATCATATGACTGCGGAGATGACCCACTAAATTCTGGCTTTAACTCGAGCGTTGAGAGAATCACACTGTAGAGTAAGAGCAGCATATAATGAGGTACCTTTGTTGACAGCTTCAACTAAAGTGGAGCCTGGAGACTATGTCCTTGTAAAGAACTGGGTAAGGAAATGGTTGGAGGTTCGCTGGGAAGGACCTTACCAGGTTCTCCTAATGACCCCAAAGGCGGTGAAAGTAGAGGGCAAAAATGCATGGGTGCATCACCACCATTGCAAGAGTATCAGTGGGAGTGTAGGCTGCTAACTTGCTATATTCCAGATTCTCTTAGAAACTTCATACTCTGTGACGAGTCAACAACAGATGAACTTATCGGGATGGATGGAGGGGATTTGCGCCCATGAAAACTCGGGAGGTGAAGACTCCTCAGACGGAAATCATGAAGCTACGCCCATGCAAACTCGTGAAATTCTGGGAAAATGCATCAGCATCTTCTTGTTAGAATATCTGTTATAGTAAAGTAGTCGTTGTTGCATTTTGGTTATCATTAATGATGAGGGTTATCATAAATTATAAAATGGAGGAATGTTAATATTGGCTAAATAAGAGATGTCACAAAATGGAGGATCTTTGTATTTGCAGGGCCTGCTTGGCCTCTTTCTGTGAAAGTTGCAAGCTGTGAGTCATGGCTCCAAGGTGTTTGGACCCTAGATGGAAGTTGAGGATAAGGTGAGGTCCAGATGTCCTTCCTTTTGTTAATATGTATGAAGGTTTTGCCGCAGACCTGAACTGGTCTGCAAATGCATAATTAAGATTGGTTATAGAGGGGGGTGTATAAAGATATTGTTAATTATGTTGCAGAGTGTTTGTGCTGTCATCTGATAATTGGTTAAAGTGTGAAGCCTTGTTCAAATTGTTTATACAACCTGGGAAAATGTTTCTTTACTTTGGTTAACTGTCTTCTATCTAGAAGCTTCTGTGGAAACAATGTAATGGGGTACTTTGTGATTGGGTTAGGGAGCTGTCAATAACTGTATAATATGATCGATATTTGTGATTGGCTTGTAGGGACTGCTCCCCTCCCCCCATATAGTTTTGTGCCACAGGTCCGATGCCCTATAAAAGAATGAACCCCACATGGATCAGTCGATCTTCTGGAGGTGCACTTGGGACCGTGTGACCTGCTGGAGGTGTCTGCTCACATGAGGCTGAAGGGCTTGGACAAGTAGAGACAAGGATCGGACCCACGGTGCGGTTAGGTATCGTATAGGAAGTTTGGGAAGAATAAAAAATAGTTGATCCAGTGATCGACTCAGTGTTTTACTGAACTAGACTAAGGGGGTAAGCTGTAGGAGCATAATTACATTGTGGGTACCAAGATCAGGCAGTGTCTTTGTGAGTCAGTTGTCGTAGGGGAGCAGATATCTCGCTGAGGTTGGGAATGAATTCCCCCAAGTAGTTAACCGTTCCCAGGAATCTCTGCAAACTTGTAACGACAGTGGGAACTGGCATCTCGTTGATAGCAATGGTTTTGGAGGGTCCGGTTTGAGACCATCACTGGTGAAAACATGTCCGACATAATGGACCTCCTTGATGCGAAATCTACACTTCAGAGGGTTGAGCTTGAGATGGATGTCTTTAGCACGGTCCAGTATTTTACTCAAGGTGGCATCATGTTCAACCATGTCGCGTCCAGCAACGAGAATATCGTTGACAATGATGGCGCAAGGATACCCTGTAAATAATTGTTCCATTGTATGTTGGAATACCTCGCTGGCAGAGGGCATCTGCAGAAATTTGTAATGGCCAAACGGGGTGCCGAACGTGGTGAGATTGGACGAGTCGGGGTCCAGCAGGATCTGCCAGAACAAGCTTTTGGCACCCAGAACAGAAAATACAGAGGCACTGCCGAGCTGGGCAGCAACTTCCTCCACTGTGTGCATCGGGCAGTGCAGGTGTTTGATCACTGTGTTCAGGTCTCTGGGGTTGATACAGATTTGGATTTCTTCTTCACCATGGTGCAAATCCAGTCGGATGGGTCGGTAACCTTGGCAATTACACCCAGGGATACTATCCGCTGGAGCTCATTGTGTACTCTGTCGCCCATAGCATGTGGAATGCGGTGTGGTGCTCGAACCACAGGTAAGACATTTGCATCGGTGACAATGTTGTATTTGATGGGTAGCTTCCCAAGCTTGTCGTCAAATAGTTAGTTCCTTGTACTGGGAAAGTATCTGCTGGGTGGAGCCCTCAGCACAAGATATATGATGGAGAGCAGGCGCAAACATTACCAGTCCTAGATCCTGGCACGCGTTAATGCCAAGCAGAGTTGCAACTTTCCCATGGACAATGAAAAAGTTCAGCTTGTGACTCTAGGTGGCAGTTCATAGAAAATAAGTGCAGGAGGAGGCCATTCGGCCCTTCGACCCTGCACCACCATTCAATGTGATTATGGCTGATCGTCCCCTATCAATAACCCGTGCCTGCCTTCTCCCCATATCCCTTGCCTCCACTAGCCCCTAGAGCTCTATCTAACTCTCTCTTAAATCCATCCCGTGACTTGGCCTCCACTGCCCTCTGAGGCAGGGATTTCCATAAATTCACACCTCTCTGGGTGAAAAGGTTTTTTCTCACCTCAGTGTTAAATGACCTCCCCTTTATTATAAGACTCTGGCCCCTGGTTCTGGACTCGCCCAACATTGGGAACATTTTTCCTGCATCTAGCTTGTCCAGTCCTTTTATAATTTTATATGTTTCTATAAGATCCCCCTCATCCTTCTATACTCCATATGAATACAAGCCTAGTCTTTTCAATCTTTCCTCATATGACAGTCGCGAATCAATCTCGTGAACCTACGCTGCAATGCCTCAATCACAAGGATGTCCTTCCTCAAATTAGGAGACCAAAACTGTACACAATACTCAAGATGTAGTCTCACCAGAGCCCTATACAACCACAGAAGAACCTCTTTACTCCTATACTGAAATCCTCTTGTTATGAAGGCCAACATTCCATTAGCTTTCTTCACTGCCTACTGTACCTGTAAGCCAACTTTCAGTGACCGGTGTACAAGGATGCCCAGGTCTCGCAGCACCTCCCCCTTACCTAATCTAACCCCATTGAGATAATAATCTGCCCCCTTGTTTTTGCCGCCAAAGTGGACAACCACATTTATCTATATTATACTGCATCTGCCACGCATCTGCCCACTCACTCAACCTGTCCAGATCACCCTGCAACCTCCTAACATCCTCTTCCCAGTTCACACTGCCACCCAGCTTTGTGTCATCTGCAAACCTGCTAATGTTGCTCCTAATTCCCTCTTCCAAATCATTAATATATATGGTAAACAGTTGCGGCCCCAACACCGAGCCTTGCGGCATTCCACTCACCACTGCCTGCCATTCTGATAAGAACACGTTCACTCCTAGTCTTTGCTAACCAATTTTCTATCCATGTCAACACCCTACCTCCAATACCACGTGTTCTACTTGTAGTCACCTGTCTCCGTGCGGGACCTTATCAAAGGCTTTCTGAAAGTCTAGATAAACTACATCCACTGGCACCCCTTCATCCATTTTACTTGTCACATCCTCAAAAAATTCCAGAAGATTAGTCAAGCATGATTTTCCTTTCATAAATCCATGTTGACTTGGACTAATCCTTTTACTGCTATCCAAATGCCCCATTATTACTTCCTTAATAATTGACTCCAGCATCTTTCCCACCACCGGTCATGCTAACTGGTCTGTAATTCCCCGTTTTCTCTGTCGCTCCAATCTTGAAAAGTGGGATAACATTAACAATCCTCCAATCCACAGGAATTGATCCTGAATCTATTGAACATTGGAAAATGATCACCAATGCGTCCACTATTTCTAGAGCTACCTCCCTGAGAACCCTGGGATGCAGACCATCAGGCCCAGGGGATTTATCATCCTTCAGTCCCATTAGCCTACCCAATATTATTTCTCACCTAATGAAAATTTCTTTCAGTTCCTCTACTCCCTTAGATCCTCTGTCCTCCAGTACATCTGGGAGATTGTTTGTGTCTTCCTTAGTTCATCTCAGCTTCTACAAGCAGGTTGATCTCTCCTCCTCCGTAGGCTACCAAAGTGGCCGGTGTTTACAGTACGTTCGGAACTTCGTGATCCGTGTAAATTAGGATAATGACAATACGTTGCATTTGGCTCAAGAGTTGATCTTTGCAACAGTAATGGTATTATTGACACGAAGTGAGACTTCAGGGTCGAGTTGCTTGTTAGTGGAAGCAACCAGGGAGTGTGTGTTATGACTTATCTTCATGCTTGGGGAGTGTAACTGGAGGAGGTGCTGCTAGCTCTTGGTACTCGCGATCAGAATCTTCATGTTTTAACATGTGTACAGACTACCTTGGGAGTGAGCGAGTCCCATGGGTACGGCAGCATTTAAAGAAATTATTCCTCTTTTTGCAATAGTGGCATATTTTTCCGAAGGCAAGGCACAGTTCACGATCCGCAGGGTGGGAGCCGCCACAATTAGAATACTTTTCAATAAATCTTTGAGATTGTCGAGATGATGTGAGAGCGCTGGTTACGGTAGGAGGTGTCGGTAGCATCAACACGGTATGAGGAATGCGGTCCGGGCCCCAATGACCTAGTGTGAGAGGTCGTGATCTCAGCAATATGACAAGCATGTTCAACTCGGGCCAGGGTTAATTCAGTATCAATTCATCGCGTGCTTTATCACTGAGGATTCCACCCACCAGTCTGTTACGGACGAGTTCATCACACAGATTAGCAAAATGGCAGCGAGCAGCAATATGTTTCAGATCGCTAATGTAATTCTCCACAGGCTCACCTTGTTGTTGGTTCGGAGCAACAAATTTGGTACGTTCCAGTATGGAGTTGGCACGAAGGTCGCACAGCTGTCTAAATTTAGTGAGCAGGACCTCTGGATCATCAATAATTTCAGCAGTTACCACGATTTCAAAGGTTCAAAGGTTATTTTATTGGTCACATACACCTAGGTGTAGTAAAATGCTTCTTGCCATGCAGCACATAAAGAAAGAATACAGACATAACAGTAATAAAGAAATTTAAACATAAAAACATCCCCCCACAATGGTTCCCATTATGAGGGAAGGCACAATGTCCAGTCCCCATCCCCAGTTCACCCATAGTCGGGCCTATTGAGGCCTCCACAGTTGCCTCCACGGAGGCCCGATGTTCCAGGCCGTTCTCGCCGGGTGATGGTGCTCCGGTGTCGAGAGAATCCTCACAGCGGCTTGGGAACCCCGGAACGGCCGCTTCCGTACTGGAGGCCACGGCTTCCAAAGCCAACAAGGCCGCGCCGGATGGAGCTCCACAACTGGTGATCTCGCTGAGAGATCCCAGGATCCCGATGAAAAGTCAGCGCCGCCACCCGCGGCTGGCCGCTCCTCAGACTCGCAGATCCGCGATGTTTTTATCGACGGTCTCAGCTCACTGGAGTTCCAGCGCGGCGACCCGGGTAGGGCATCGCCAGCTCCGCGATAGCACTCCAGCGCTGTGCCGCTCCCGAAGCCGAGGTTCTGGGCGGTCCCATACATGAAACGCCGCTCCAGGCCCGCTGGTAGGCCGCAAGGACGGGTCGACGGTGCAGCCTGGAGAAAAGCTGCCTCTCCGACCAGGTAGGGACCCTAGAAAAGCAGTTTCCCCCTCCCCCCACATAAAAAAGGCTAGAACTCCAGAACAAAAAACTCAACTAACTAAAAATTAAAAAGAGAGAAAAAACGGACAGCTGCAGGCTGGGCAGCCATGCCATACACGACGGCGCCTCCCCCCGCCCCATTTGGTTGTTGTGATTCGGAACTGGAGGTGCATAGTCGAAACGCTCTGCACGTTTGATAACTTCAGGGCCAGCGACGTTGAGAAGTATAGGGGCACAGTGTTCTGGTGGAACGTTGCGATGAGCTCCATGGATGTAATGGTTGAAATCGCGCTCGAAAATCCGCCAACGTTCAGCGAGGTCGGAGTCAAAAATCAGAGAGTCAGGCTTGCGGAATTAGCTGACCACGGCAACACGAGAAGATGGACAAAATGGGTGAAAACAAAATACTGGGAATAAAATAAAAACTGATATATCACGTCTGACACTATGTTGAGTGTATCAAACATGCTGAACCGGTAGAACAGTATTTATTGAATAACACATATAACACACTACAGCATGTTGCTTCTACTGTATAGCAGCACTGACTGACGTACATGTCAGATTGTGATAATATGAATAGTGTGGTAGTAGGCGGAGTTTATAATAATAAAGCATTACATTGGTTAGTTACTAAAATAACCAATGTACACCAAGCACGTGTAAATGGGACGTTTAAATTGGTCATCTTGGTTGGCATGGACAGATTGGGCCTAAAGGCTTATTTCCATGCTGTATGTATGTGTGACTCAAAGTAGTTCCAACCTGGTCAGCATGGCCTATGCAGCAAGAGGCTTTCTGGCCATAAGTGACGTTATCATGTTTGACAGCTGAGTATGTCACCTCTTCAGGCTTAATTAGGTATGAAAATTGATAGAGAGCTTAAATGTATCACATTAACATTCACCATGTTGCCAGGACTGGAGAGTGTGAGCTATAGGGAGAGGTTGAGCAGGCTGGGTCGCTATTCCATGGAGCGTAGGAGGATGAGGGGAGATGATACAAAATTATGAGAGGAATAGACCGGGTAGAAATATAGAAAATAGGTGCAGGAGGAGGTCATTCGGCCCTTCGAGCCAGCACCGCCATTCATTGTGATCATGGCTGATCGTCCCCAATCAATAACCCGTGCCTACAGAAACATGGATAGGACAGGTTTGGAGGGTTATGTGCCAAGCGCAGGCAAGTGGGACTAGGGTAGCTGGGACATTGTTGACCGGTGTGGGCGAGTTGGGCCGAAGGGCCTGTTTCCACACTGTATTAATCTATGACTATAACTATTATGAAAAAATTAAAATAGATTTAAATGTTTTAAAATAATTATAATATAAAGACACCAATAAAAACCTTTAAGTAAATTCAACTAAATAATATAGAAATAACCAGCAATATGCCTCTCCCTTCCAAACCCTCTTACTGAAATGAAAACAGCCAATGAAAGTGCCAGGTGGTCACGTCAGTGCAAGTGGTATACTAGCACATATTATAGTTCTGACAAATAACAATGAGGAATATTACATTTACAACAATATCACAAAAAAAAATCATAGAGCATCTATTCCTACCTGCACGGAGAAAGAGATACAGATTTCCTGAGTCCATAAATTTCTGAACAGTCTCTATACAAAACTGAAAATTGTAAAATGTGTGTAAAGTAGGTTTTTAGTCGATCATTCTGAAATCTACCAGTTCCAAAAAAGTACATACAAACAAACTTTCATTTTTAATTCTGAAGTGAGAATTTTAAATACAAAGCTGGAAAAATCCAGTGTTTATAATTCTTTCACATTGATTCCAGTAATTAAGTATTTTCAGAAATAAGAACCTAATAAAAGCGGTAATAGACCATTTAGCACCAAGAGGTTGCTTCAACATTAATTTTATTTTATTTTATGGCCAATTCCATAACATGTCCATTCTGATTGATCCCCAAATCCCTTTATATCCTTGGTGTCAAAATTTTCTCCACCTTGCTTCTAAATATACTCAAAGATAAGTGATCCATAGATTTATAATCTTTTGGTGAAGAGATTTCTGATATTAGTCCCAAACAGTGAATCCCTTAACCCAAGACTAGTATCAGATTCATACTACAAAGAAACAGCCCCTTCAGCCTACCACATCCAGGAGAACCCTTTTGCCCAAATACACCAATGCAATTTTCCATATTAGGACCATAACCTTCTATGACATCTGTCTAAACACTTCTTTAATGTTAAGATTTTATCCAATTTCATCACCTCCTCTGGCAGCAAGTTCTAGATATTAACCACTGTGTTAAAAAAAACCCACCAGATTGGTTTTAAAACTCCTTCGTCTCACCTTAAACCAATGTGCTCTTGTTTTTGATACTGTTACCATAGGTAAAAGTTTCTGATTATTTACCCTATTCCTCTCATAAGATTACATCGCTCCATCAGGTCATCCCTCAGTCTCATTCACTCCAGTCTCATTCACTCCACAAAGCAAGCCCAGCCTATCCAATCTCTCAAATAGAAGTCCTCCAGTAGAGGCAACGTGAATGTCCTCTGCACTCTCACAGAGCGATCACATCATTCTGATAGTGTAGTAACCAGAACTTCGCACAATACTCCAAGTATGGCCGAACCAGTATTTGGTGAAGTTGCCAAATACTGTCCCAACTTTTATATGCCAACTTGTCTCCAGGTCAAAAGGTCTCTTGGTATCTGAAAGTAAATCTTAAATCTCACTTTGCAAAATTCTAGTCCATGCCAATCAGACCAAATATTTCCACACAGGTCAATCTTCTCATAGTGAATCGAAGGTACACCTTCCTAAAGACCAGTACAGGCACTCCCCGACTTACAGAATGGGCAAGATACGTAGACGCACACTAACATAAAGAATTCACAACAAGTGGTTCCATTTCCTGCATGACCAGTGCTATTGCAACAGGATGGAGGATGGCAAGGGTTTCCTTTCCGCTTCATAGATATAAAAGTATTGCCCGGGCTCGATGCCCTTCCAGTTTCAGTCACAGTCGGCGTGGCATTGGGAAGGCGAGCGAGAACGAGGGAGGCGGTGGAGAGCAACCTCCGGCCGAGTCGCCGACATCTTCCCCAAGGTGCACCAGCAAACCCTTTGTTACCAGTTGTCGCACCATCCAGTTTAAACTTACTATGTTCCTCTTTTAACATTTTGTATCATCTTCAAACCTCACTTTCCCAACTAGTTTTGTAGCTTCACTAAACATGGATGTCACAAGCACTTTTTTCACCTCACTCATTAATGTAGATTATAGGTAACTCAGGTCCAGTAGACTGCCAATCTAAAAAAGACCACTTCATTCTCATGCCTAATTTTTACCCTTTGATCAGCATATGCTAATATATTACTCCCAGCTATGCAAGTCTTTATGTAAAAATATTTAATGCTATATCTTCTCAAATTTAAAAATTCTGAAATGTTTTTGTCCATTTGCTTCCCCAGGATTTACTCTGCTGGTAAGCATATTAAAAAATTAATAAATGTCTAATGTAATTTCCTTTCATAAAACCATAATAGCTGACAGATCATGTAATTGCCTCGATGACTCCCCCATTATTCATTGTATTTTATCAACAGGCTACTTCGATAGTTCCTGGTTTCTTCTCATCAACCTACTGTGAATAGGTTTCATATCCTACCTGCATATAAAACCTTTCTATTTAAAATTATGAGAGGCATAGATAGGTAGACACTCAGAATTTTATTCCCAAGGTGGAAATGTCCAATTATAGAGGGCATAGCTATGTGAGAGGGAGAAAGTTTAATGAGCATGTGCGGGACAAGTTTTGTTATTTACACAGTGGGTGGTGGGTGCCTGAAATGCATTGCTAGGAGTGGTAGTTGCCCTCTATGTAGGTAGATGCAATACGCCTTTAGACAGGCACATGGAGTTCAGGTAATAGAGGGGTGTGGGTCATGTGCAGGCAGGTGAGATCCATTCAGCTAGGCATTATGTTTGGCACAAACAATGTGGCCCAAAGGATCCATTCCTGTTCTGTACTGTTCTATATTCTATCTGATGAACTGTTCCTAAACTAGGAATTTATTTTAGATCAATCACTCTCTCTGAAGCAAGTTATTGGGTCCAGGGCATATTTAGTCCCATTTTTTCCTCCAGTATTTTCTCGTTATTGATGTTAACTACAATAATTCCCTTACTTTCTTTCTTTGTACAACATTGGAAGTAGCCACTCAGCTAATCATGTTCATGTCAACATCTAGCAGAGCAATCCCAATAGTCTATTTTTCCCCCTCTTTATTTCTCTGCACCTCGGCAATTTATTCTCTCTCACACATTCTTCAATTCTTTTATCAATTACCTACATAGAGGGCAATTTATAGCAACTTATCAATCAGTCACCTTCAGAATATGGGAGAAAACTGGAAGATCTGGCAGAAACCAGCAGTCATAGGCAATATGTGCAATATAGGCAACTGGTTTCCAATTATTTTACATATCTTCGAACTTCAAGACAAATGCACAATATTAGTTAAATGGTTCAGCCATTTCTGCATTCTTATATCAATTGGCCTTCTTTAATTATTAC
The DNA here is from genome assembly GCF_010909765.2 of Amblyraja radiata. Classification (NCBI taxonomy): domain Eukaryota; kingdom Metazoa; phylum Chordata; class Chondrichthyes; order Rajiformes; family Rajidae; genus Amblyraja; species Amblyraja radiata. The sequence continues at coordinate 26,534,041 of NC_045959.1, read as the reverse complement.
TCTCCATTTTCAAATAACTGCAGTAGCTTTTATAATTCTCTTTAAGATTTCCGGATTATGTACTCTAATTTATATCTTTACCCCTTTTCATCAACTTTAATCATTCGCTGTTGGTTCATTAAAACTCGTCTAATTCTCATGCCTTACTGATGACATTTATTAACTCACTTCTTTTAACCTAATACTATCCTTAACCACTTTACTTGTTACTGGTGGATCATTACCATGAAGTGTGTTCTTTGCAATGGAACCATATATCCATTGAGAATTAGGAAAAATCTCTTTAAATGTTTGCGATTGCTGACAAGACTAAATATAACATCGAATATAGACACAAAATGCTGGAGTAACTCAGCAGGACAGGCAGCATCTCTGAAGAGGAGTGGGTGACGTTTCTGGTGAAGACCCTTCTTCAGATTCTCGACCCAAAATGTCACCCATTCGTTCTCTCCAGAGGTGCTGCCTGTCCCGCGGAGTTACTCCAGCATTTTGTGTCTATCTTCAATTTAAACCAGCATCTGCAGTTCTTTCCGACACATCCTAAATATAAAATCGCCCATTTCTTGTAGGTTCCATAATGTATTGTACAGGAATCGGTCCCAGAAGCGTGCTAAAAGCATTCTATAAACTAATCTCAAACTACTTTGGCCAATTTCATTTGGCAATCTGTATGAAAATTATTACCCCATACACATATATGATTGTATTATCTTTCCTACCAGCTCTTATTTCTTAAACACGTGACAATTACCTGTCATTAGGGACTTTATCCCTCAGTAGCCACCTGTTCTGATTCCACATTCTGCTATTCTAGACGATAATTGTTCCTCACTATTTTCCCTAAACTACAAACCAGAACTACCATTCCCCTATTATAGTTTGTTTAAATTTGAAATACAGGTGCTCCCCGATTTATGATGCTTCGACTTGCGATATTTCGACTTTACGATTGGCAAACGCTCGGCAACGGCAGCGAGCTGCACAGCATTTCCCAGTCACGTGATCGTAATGTATTAAATGCGTTTTCAACTTGCGATATTTTCGGTTTATGATGGGTTTATTGGAACGTAACCCCATCGTAGGTCGAGGAGCAGCTGTACCTTGCTGTAATTAATGCCCAACTTGATAATCATATGGCTTTGTAATGGCACCCAGAATTCTTTTTTTAACAAAAGAAAGCTTTAAAGTACTGAAAACTATTGCATGCACATAATCGACAAAATAGAAAACTGTTTGGACTATCAATGACAAAAAACTACAATGAAAATGTATATTATTAACATATACATTACCTTTTCATCACCTTTTTTAACATCATGCTCAAACCTACACAGTTTTCTCTTACAGCCTCTAACTGTGGTGAAATAAAATCTACAGTAACCAGATGGTGGTGCAGTCGGCTCCAATGGATAATTGAACTGGAAATAAACATAATGTAATCTCTGAATCATTTGCAATATGTTACATTAAAGTATATTCATGCCCCAAATGAGTAACTTCTAAATGCATTCAAAACGTTATTTCCAAAATATACCTTAGTAAACTGACAGAACAAATCTTTGATTATTTCCAAAAATCAGCAAAATTGTGAAAATAGCATTATAAATATTGAGAACTAACTAGTGAACTATGTGGTTTTTCATCCTGTTCAAATTATTTTATGATCCAGTTCTTCCTGATTTTTACAACTATATAGCCCAGCAACCCATGGGCACCAGAGTATTCAATCACTCCATCAGTAGGTGCTTTCCTTCAATAAGCGAGTTCGGCATTCCGAAAAACACAAGGAATCATGGGATTTGTCAAAGGGCATTCGCGATAAAGAAAAAGCTGGCTGTATAAACTGTGCATAAATTCTTATCTATATTCATAATTTATGTGTAAAAAATATATTTAATCTGAGGAATGGGGGTGCCAGGTAGCGGGAGAGCAGAATGTAACAGCGAGAGAAAGGGGGCAGATGCAAGTGGGAGACAGGGGAGAGACTGGACCGGTGTAGAGACATTCTCGGCAATTGCGCACACACAGACCCGCGCATCGTCCGCAGCCAGGATCGAACCCAGCGCCGCAAGCGCTGCCAAACCGCCACTGGACCGTCCTCCCCCCCCACCGAATGTCCAAACCCCGCCCATGGCGACCCCGGACCGACGGGACAACGGCACGGAGCAGCGGCCCACAGCCAGCACAGAGAACCAGTAAATGTTGCTCAGTCATCTAGAAAAATCACTAGTTATTTGCCACGAAGACGCGAAATTTGGAACAAATCTTATTAACCCTCATTTGAGGAAGGACATTCTTGCTATTGAGGGAGTGCAGCGTAGGTTTCCAAGGTTAATTCCCGGGATGGCGGGGCTGTCATATGCTGAGAGAATGGAGCAGCTGGGCTTGTACACTCTGGAGTTTTGAAGGATGAGAGGAAATCTCATTGAAACATATAAGAGTGTTAAGGGTTTGGTCACGCTAGAGGCAGAAAACATGTTCCCGATGTTGGGGGAGTCCAGAACTAGGGGCCACAGTTTAAGGATAAGGAGGAAGCCATTTTGAACGGAGACGAGGAAACACTTTTTCTCACAGTGGTGAGTCTATGGAATTCTCTGCGTCAGAGGGTGGTGGAGGCGGGTTCTCTGGATGCTTTCAAGAGAGAGCTAGATAGGGCTCTTAAAAATAGCGGAGTCAGGGGATATTGGGAGAAGGCAGAAACGGGGTACTGATTGGGGATGATCAGCCATGATCACCTTGAATGGCGGTGCTGGCTCGAAGGGCCGAATGGCCTACTCCTGCACCTATTGTCTATTGTCTAACCACAGCCAACAAGTTAAAGGTAGTATTGAATCAAAGAAAAAATGCTGTCAAAAGTGCTGCAAACTGAGGATTACAAACATTACAAATATTGTCAAAGGAAGGCTCAAATATTGAATAGGAATGGGTGACGTATCGGGTCGACACCCTTCTCCAGAGATGTTGCCTGACCCGCCGAGCCACCGCAGCACCCCGTGTGCATCTCTGCCAATGACCGGCGCTCGGCCCCTGCCGGAACCGAGGGGGCCAACCGCCAGCCCACTGGTCAAGGAGAGAGGCGCAGCTGCTGGTCCCTGGCCCGCTGGGGAACGTGCCCCCCAGAAACCAGAGCAGAGCCGAGCCAAGCCGGAGCCAGCACCACCCCCTCCGCGTCGGCTGCAAGTCCGGGGCCCGCCAGTCCAGGGCTGCACGCCAACCCGGCGGGACAGGCATTGCCGAGCTGGGGCCACGCCTCTCCCCCGCGTCGAATGCAAGCTCAGGGCCATCCCGGACGGGGACAGGTCACCAGGGAGTGGACGGGGACAGCCCAGCAGCAACTCAACAGCGCCCGCAGCGCCGGATCCCAACCACGGACGAAACGCAGGCCTGTGCACAACACAGCAAACAGCACAGTTGCCTTGAATGCTTATTGCGAGTGACCTATGACCTGGGCATGCTCGCTTATTGCCTTGATTCTAAATATAGGAATTCTCTAACTTCCCCATTGTAGGTGCAGCAGATGTTATATTTTTTTAAATTACAGATACAAATGTAACCTCACTACCCAAGAAAGGAAAGGAGGGAAATGGAGGTTGTATATACCAATTAGTCTAATAGTTATATGAGTCTCTGTGACATTTTGTCTAACATTCCTGTGGTGCCTTGAAATATCATTTGAGTATAGAAGCTGGGATGTAATGTTAAAATTGTACAAGGCATTGGTGAGACCAAATCTGGAGTATGGTGTACAATTTTGGTCGCCCAATTATAGGAAGGATGTCAACAAAATAGAGAGAGTACAGAGGAGATTTACTAGAATGTTGCCTGAGTTTCAACAACTAAGTTACAGAGAAAGTTTGAATAAGTTAGGTCTTTATTCTCTGGAGCGCAGAAGGTTAAGGGGGGACTTGATAGAGGTCTTTAAAATGATGAGAGGGATAGACAGAGTTGATGTGGACAAGCTTTTCCCTTTGAGAATAGGGAAGATTCAAACAAGAGGACATGACTTCAGAATTAAGGGACAGAAGTTTAGGGGTAACATGAGGGGGAACTTCTTTACTCAGAGAGTGGTAGCGGTGTGGAATGAGCTTCCAGTGGAAGTGGTGGAGGCAGGTTCGATGGTATCATTTAAAAATAAATTGGATAGGCATATGGATGAGAAGGGAATGGAGGGTTATGGTATGAGTGCAGGAAGGTGGGACTAAGGGAAAATAATTGTTCGGCACGGACTTGTAGGGCCGAGATGGCCTGTTTCAGTGCTGTAATTGTTATATGGTTATATGATACTGTATTAATAGGGGTGCTAATATACATGTCACTGAAGAATCAGTAACAATTATGAAATTTACTTAAAGTTTATTCTATTCCCCCCCTGCTCAGATTCATTGCTAAAGATCCTTGGACATAAATGCTTGATATACTGACAAAAGCTAAGCGAAGAAATCCAAAATTCTAAATTTGTGGCCAATTTGGTGGGAAATTATCAGTTGCACTGGGTGACTTGAAAGGTTTATGCAGGAACAAAGAGAAAAGTTGCTCACAGCTAGAAAAATCACTTGTTATTTGCCACGAAGACACGAAATTTGGAACAAATCTTATTAACCACAGCCAACAAATTAAAGGTAGTATTGAATCAAAGAAAAAAGCTGTCAAAGGTGCTGCAAACTGAGGATTACAAACATTACAAATATTGTCAAAGGGAGGCTCAAATATTGAATAGGAAATGGACAGAATGCAAAACTAATTACTGAAAAACCTCTATAGGTATGCCAAATGAAAGGATCAGCAAAATATGCTAATTCCTGACAGATTAAGAAATGAAAATACATGTTGAGTAATAAGGATATGGCAGAAGTAAAAGAGTAATAAGGATATGGCAGAAGTAAAAAAGAAAACAACCTTTTTCAGACAAGATATCTCAAAAACCTTCCTGAAATAGTGAACAACTGAGCCAAGATCATTGAGCTCAAAGAAATTTGCCATTGGGAAAAAAAACATAGAAAATATGTGCAGAAGTAGGCCATTCGGCCCTTTGAGCCAGCAAAGTCATTCAATGTGATCATGGCTGATCATCCAAAATCAGTCTTTTCCAGATATCCCTTGATTCCATTAGCCCTAATAGCTAAATCAAACTCTCTCTAGAAAACATCCAGCGAATTGGCTTCCACTGCCTTCTATGACAGAGAATTCCACAGATTCACAACTCTCTGGGTGAAAAGGTTTTCCTCATCTCAGTTCTAAATGGCCTACCCCTTAGTCTTAAACTGTGACCCCTGGTTCCGGACTCCCCCAACATCGGGAACATTTTTCCTGCATCTAGCCTATCCAATCCTTTAAGAATGTTATATGTTTATATAAGATGCCCTCTCATCCTAAATTCCAGTGAATACCAGCCCAGTTGACCCATTCTTTCATCATATGTCATTCCTGCCATCCCAGGAATTAACTAGTGAACCGACGCTGCACTCCCTCAATAGCAATAATGTCCTTCCTCAAATTAGGAGACCAAAATTGCACACAATACTACTGGTGCTCCTAAACGCAAATCCTCTCGCAATGAAGGCCAGCATGCCATTAATTTTCTTCACTGCCAGCTGTACCTGCGTGCTTACTTTCAGTGACTGATGTACAAGGACACTCAGGTCACGTTGCACCTCCCCTTTTTCTAATCTGACACCATTCAGATAATGATCCGGTAGGCGGCGCGGCTCTCGTCAGCAGCGGCCTCTGCAGTCCGTCTGCGTTTTTATTATTTTATGTCTATGTTTTTATGTAGTTTTTGTTATTTTTGTTGGGGTATGTGTGTGGGGGGGTGGGGGTGGTGTGGGGGGTAACTTTTAAATCTCTCCCTGCACGGGAGACCCGACCTTTTCTTTGTCGGGTCTCCGTTGTCGTTGGGGCTGCAACGAGGAGCGGCCTCCAACAGGAAGACCGGGGGCTGTGGTGCCGACTACTCACCTCACCGTCGCGGAGCTGGCCGAGTCCAGAGCGGGTGGAGCTGTGGTGGACGCTGCTGCGACCCGACCCCCGGAGATTCGGTGGCTGCAACTGCGGGTTTGGCGGACGGTAACACCGGGAGCCCGGGGGTCCCTGGAGGGAGACCGCTTTTCGGGGCTTCCGCAGCGGCGACTTCTCCCGCCCGAGTTGCGGGGTTGAGGAGCACCTGAGCGGGGCCTTACAGCACCGCCCCGCGCGGCTTGGAATGGCGGCGGGTCTCTGCGAGCGCACGCCGGGGGCTCTAACACCAAGACCCGGTGTGCGACCTTGCATCACCCGGCGTGGCTTAATGGCCACGGGACAATCGCCATCGCCCGCCGGGGGCTTTGACTTTGACTCTGACATCGGGGGGGAGAGTGCAGTGGAGAGAGAAGTTTTTTTGGCCTTCCATCACAGCAATGTGATGGATGTTTATGTAAATTATGTTGTGTCTTGGGTCTATTTGTTTGTAATGTATGGCTGCAGAAACGGCATTTCGTTTGGACCTCAAGGGGTCCAAATGACAATAAATTGAATTGTATTGTATTGTATTATTGTATTGTATAATCTGCCTTCCTGTTCTTGCCACCAAATCGTTGATATTGTAAATATCTGGGGTCCCAGCATTGAGCCTTGCAGTCACTGCCTGCCATTCTGAAAAGGACCCCGTTAATTCCTACTCTTTGCTTCATGTCTACCAACCAGTTCTCTTTCTATGTCAATATCCTCACCCCAATACCATGTGCTCAAATTTTGTACATTAATCTCTTGTATGGGATCTTGTCAAAGGCTTTTTGACAGTCCAGATGCATCACATCCACTGACTCTCCCTTACCCATTCTACTTGTTACATCCTCAAAAAATTGAAGAAGATTAGTCTAGCATGATTTCCCCTTCATAAATCCATGTTGACTTTGGCCGATCCTATCACTGCTTTCCAAATGCGCTGCTATTACATCTTTAGTAATGAACTCAAGCATCTTCCCCACCACCGATGTAAGACTAACTGGTAGCTTTCTTTCATGCTCTTTTACCGCCCTCTTAATTAACCCCTTTGTCCTCCTCTGTTGAATTTCTCCCAGTCCTCCGGTTTGCTGCTTCCTCTGGCCAATTTAGAAATATAGAAAATAGGTGCAGGAGGAGGCCATACGGCCCTTCAAGCCAGCACCGCCATTCATTGTGATCATGGCTGATTGTCCTCCAATCAATAACACTTGCTGCCCTTCTCCCCATATCCCTTGATTCCACTAGCCCCTAGAGCCCTATCTAACACTCTCTAAAATCCATCCAGTGATTTGGCCTCCACTGTCCTCTGTGGCAGGGAATTCCACAAATTTACAACTCTCTGGGCGAAAATTTTTTTTTCTCACCTCAGTCTTAAATGGCCTCCCCTTTATTCTAAGACTGTGGCCCCTGGTTCTGGACTCGACCAACATTGGTACCATTTTTCCTGCATCTAGCTTGTCCAGTCCTTTTATAATTTTATACGTTTCTATAAGACCCCCCCTTCATCCTTCTAAACTCCAGTGAATACAAGCCTAGTCTTTTCAATCTTTCCTCATATTACAGTCCCTCCGTCCCAGGGATCAATCTTGTGAACCTACGCTGCACTGCCCCAATCACCAGGATGACCTTCCTTAAATTAGGAGACCAAAACTGTACACAATACTCCAGATGTGGTCTTACCAGAGCCCTATACAACTGCAGAAGAACCTCTTTATTCCTATACTGAAATCCTCTTCTTATGAAGGTCAACATCCCATTAGCTTTCTTCACTGCCTGCTGTACCTGTAAGCCAACTTTCAGTGACTGGTCTACAAGGACACCCAGGTCTCGCTGCACCTCCCTCTTAGCTAATCCCATTGAGATAATAATCTGCCCCCTTGTTTTTGCCACCTAAGTGGGTAACCTCACATTTATCTATATTATACTGCATCTGCCACGCATCTGCCCACTCACTCAACCTGTCCAGGTCACCCTGCAACCACCTAACATCCTCTTCACAGTTCACACTGCCAACCAGCTTTGTGTCATCCGCAAACTTGCTAGTGTTGCTCCTAAATCCCTCTTCCAAATAATTAATATATATGGCAAACAGTTGTGGCCCTAACACCAAGCCTTGCGGCACTCCACTCGCCACTGCCTGCCATTCTGAAAAGCACCTGTTCACTCCTACTCTTTGATTTCTGTCTACCAACCAATTTTCTATCCATGTCAACACCCGACCTCCAATACCATGTGCTCTAATTTTAGTCACCCGTCTCCCGTGCGAGACCTTATCAAAGGCTTTCTGAAAGTCTAGATGCACTACATCCACTGGCTCCCCTTCATCCATTTTACTTGTCACATCCTCAAAAAATTCCAGAAGATTAGTCAAGCATGATTTCCCTTTCATAAATCCATGTTGACTTGGACTAATCCTTTTACTGCTATCCAAATGCCCCATTATTACCTCTTTAGTAATTGACTCCAGCATCTTTCCCACCACCGGTCAGGCTAACTGGTCTGTAATTCGCTGTTTTCTCTCTCGCACCTTTCTTGAAAGTGGGATAACATTAGCTATCCTCCAATCCACAGGAACTGATCCTGAATCTATTGAACATTGGAAATTGATCGCCAATGCGTCCACTATTTCTAGAGCCACCTCCCTGAGGATCCTGGGATGCAGACCATCAGGCCCAGGGGATTTATCATCCTTCAGTCCCATTAGCCTACCTAATACTTTTTCTCGCCTAATGAAAATGTATTTCAGTTCCCCTACCCCCTTAGATCCTCTGTCCTCCAGTACATCTGGGAGATTGTTTGTGTCTTCCTTAGTGAAGACAGATCAGAAGTACCTGTTCAACTCTTGTGCCATTTCCTTGCACCCGTAATAATTTCACCCGTGTCTGCCTTCAAGGGACCCACATTTGACTTTGCTACTATATTTCCCTTAACATATCTAAAGAAGCTTTTACTGTCCTTTTTTATATTCCTGGCCGGCTTCCCCTCGTACTTCATCTTTTCAGCCCGTATTGCCCGTTTTGTTTCCTTCTGTTGTCCGATGAAAGTTTCCCAATCCTCTGGCTTCCGGCTACTCTTTGCTGTGTTATACATCTTTTCTTTTAGTTTTATTCTATCCCTAACTTCTCCTGTCAGTTGCCTCCTACTCCCCTTAGAATCTTTCTTCCTTTTTGGAATGAAATGATCCTGCGTCTTCCGGATTATGCCCAGAAATTCCTGCCATTGCATTGCAATTCCACCGTCATCCCTTTCCAGTCTACCTTGGCCAGCTCCTCTCTCATGCCTTCATAGTCCCCTTTTTTCAACTGCATCACTGACACTTCCGATTTAACCTTCTCCTGCTCAAATTGCAGATTAAAACGAATGATATTATGATCACTACCTCCAAGCGGTTCCTTTACCTCTATATGTTCCTTTACCTTTACCTTTCCTTTACCATTATGTTTCTTCCTTGGATTTAACACTATCCATAATTTCCCTCTTTATTTTTCCCTCCCCGTTTTATTTTTTTTGTCAGACAGTGATGAACAGTTTTTGTAGTTCAGCCATGCGATCTTTAAATCTCCACCATCAACCCTTTAAATATATTTGCCAGTCTATCCCAGCCAATTCCCATCTCATACCATCAAAGTTTATCTTACAGTTCAAAACTAAACTGTATTGGAGAAACTATTGGGAGTGAAACTTGCTAAATTCCCAGGAGCTGATGATCTGTATCCCAGTTTTACGAGGTGACAATGCCACCAATTACAGATCAACTACCTTAAAACTTCCATCAAAAAGTAATTTCCTTCTCATGTACAAGAATCACAGTAAAGTGAGTATGGAATAGAAACAACACCAATACCACAGTACTACAACGTTAGAATGGACGAAAGGGTTAAAAGAAGTGAGACAATGAATATTCAAGGTTGTTCATTTCTGTGCATTACAGCCTAGCATGTCTTGGTTAAAGAGAGTACAACTGATTTCTTAATATATTCCAAACAACTGTATTACATAAATGGGATATATTCTATAGAAAACCAGTAAGGAATATAAAATCCATACTTACAGTCCTGTTCACAGCACAATACTCTGAACTGTTCAGTTGCAGTGATGCAGTAGCTTGTGCTGATGTTGGTGGCAATAAATACTCATTGATCAGTTTAAAATCTAAGAGAAAATAAATAATGCCTTTGTTTTTTTTAATTAAAATCGCCATTTTTCTTCATTCATGGTATACAAAAACGAAAAGCAAAATGATCAATAAGAGGCCAGTTCATGACTGATCTGCCTCAATGCCATTTTATTTGCATATCCCTGTAAATTCGAGTTTCTTGAAATCCAGAAACCGACCACTCTGTCTGCACTGCATTCTGGAACAGAGGAATCCAAAGATTAACCTATGGTAAAGAAATATCTCCCATATTAGTTCTTCGTCTGAGATGGTAATGTCTGGTTCAAGATACCAGAGGAAATGCTCCCTGCAGCCTGCTTGTCAAACAGTTGGAATTTAGTAAGTTTCAACAAGATCACCACGTATCCCAAATTAGAGAAAACATGTATTTCTATTCTTTTTTCATTAGTAAACCCTTCACATCTGAAGACAGTCTAGTGAATCTTTGTTGCACCCCCTCTATGACAACAGTATTTTTAGCTAAGAAGAGCAAAATTCTTACCAGGGGCTAATAATTGCAGTAAGATAACTTAATTCCTGAAGACAAGAAAATAGGCCCACCTTGCCAACATTATCATGGTCGATCCTCAAGTCCACCTTGCCAACATTATCATGGTTGATCCTTGCTACTCTCAACTCCTCTTCAATACCTTATAACCCTCGATTCCTTCAAATATTTATCTATCTCCATCTTATGTGCATCTAATGATCTGGCCTCCACAACCTTGGGCAAAGAATTTCAGAGACTCGTACCCTGCGAGAGAAGAACATTTCTACACACCACAGTTTTAAATGATCAGCACCTTATTTTGTTACTATACAGGGCTCTCGCTTAACTTTTTTTCCCTGTTGCCAGCCGGGCAGCTTTTTAGGTTGCCAAATGACAGTTTAGGTGGTCATTTAAGATGGCTTGCATGACGCGTGCGATAATGTGCTCGGACGAAGTGCGTAGTTACCAGTCGGAATTATACTCAATGAAGCATTCACATATTATTTCTGCTTCAAATAAAGTCACAAACTAAACATTCACCAATCAAGACATGGTATATCCCACAATGACATGCAGCAAAATTATAAGACAGTATCTCAACTCTTTTTACACATTGCAATTAATGCAATTTCTATTAGTTCTTTCCACTTCCAAACAAAAATGTGGTTGGATTATTCAGCGTATGATCAACCTGTGTCCTGGACCATGGTAACATATATGCGTACGTATAGTTGTGAATGTTGCTCATTATATAACTACAGTACTGATACTCCACATCAAGAGCATTGATTTGCTGTTTTTTTGTTTGTTTTTTTAAAATATTTTATTTTATTAGAAGTACATTCATATGGCAACAAAGTGCCTAATATATATTTTCATAATACATTTTATGTACAGCTTCTTATTTTATTTTTTTGTTATAATAAAGAAAGATAAGAATAAGAAAAAGAAATTAGATAGTAAAGGATAGAAAGACGCGAGATATATAGTGTGTGAAGAAAAAGAAAAAACACGAATGAATGAAGAAAGTTGAAGAAAATAAAATAGGAAAAAGAGAATAAGACATAAAGAAGTAAGGAGATCATTGTTTATAATCTTGACCATCCCTCGTCCAGTCCTGAAACAGTTAGCTTTTACAATTGTGTTGCACCATATGATTCCAAAAAGACGACAAATGGAGACCAACTCGTTATGAATTGGTCGGATTTATCCATTAGGAGAAATCGCATTTCCTCAAGATGTGCGGTGTCCAACATGCTTGCAATCCACATTTTAAGCATTGGTATTGATGTATTTTTCCAAAATTTAGGTATTAATTTTTTTGCTATTATTAAACCATAATTTAAAAAAAAAATTTGAGATGTGTTCAATTTATTCCCATCTTCCATTACTCCAAATATAATCATTTCAGTATTAGGTTCCATTCTAATCTTAAATAATTTTGTAAATATTTCAAAAATATCACTCCAAAATCTATAAAGTTTTATGCAGGAAACAAAAGAGTGTGTTATAGTTGCGTTTTGGGATAAACATTTATCACAAATGGGGGATATATTTGGATAAAATTTGTTCAATCTTGTTTTTGAATAATATAATCTATGTATTTATCATTAGTTCCCGTTCCCACTCTTCTCTAAGTATCTCTGTCGATGGTAGGTCTATATTTAAAATACTATTATATATATATGATATTAATTTTTGTGAGTCAGCTTTAATATTCATTGCTTCTTCCAATAATTCAGGAGTTATTTTTTGATATCCTTGTATGTTTTTTTTCATGAAATCGCAAATCTGAAGATATATAAAATATTGGTTGTTTTTCAATTTAAATTTTAATTGTAATTGTTGGAATGATAGTAGGTTTCCCATTTCGTACATATCCCCGATCCTTCTAATTACGAGACTTTCCCATTGAATATGTTCTGTAGTGGCCTGGTCAAGGTCAGGAAAAGACCGGACACCAGGCGGATTCAAAAGAAGCTTTTTAATTCCAGCAGCCCGAGTACACACCACGACACCCTTATCTCTACCCCTAGGGAGTCGTCAGGAAACCCCGTGGCAGACCAACGCCCCTGTCCCTCAATCGGCGAGGGGGATGATCCAAGGAGTGGCCTACCCCCCAGGGACCGCCACAGGACCCCCCCCAAGTACCCGAGGTACGAAACGGGCAGGAGGGCGTACACGGCGGCCAGCCCGGGTGCACACAACGCTCGGCCCCGGAACAGGCGCCTGGTCAACAAGTGCGGGGGACGAAGTAGCCAGAGGAGGAGGTACCCTAGACAGAGGCCGCCCTCGCTTTCTGGGCAGCGCTACCAGCGCCGGCCGATTGATATCGATATGTGATGGCTTCAACCGCGCAACTGAAACGGTCTCACGCCGACCCCCCATGTCCAGGACGAAAGTCGACGAGCCATGTTCCAAGACCCGGAAGGGACCTTCGTACGGCCGCTGTAGAGGTGTCCGATGTGCATCCCTGCGCAGAAAAACAAACTGGCAGTCCTCCAGAGCAGAGGGAACGTGCGGACGGAAGGACCCATGGCGAGACATGGGCACCGGCGCCAGCTTGCCCACCGTCTGCCGAAGACGTTGCAGAGCGTCCGAAGGCTGCTCCACCTGGCCACGTGCCGGCGGGATGAACTCCCCGGGCACCGTTAACGGAGACCCATACACCAACTCGGCGGAGGAGGCCAAGTCCTCCTTGGGTGCGGTGCGTATCCCCAGCAAAACCCACGGTAGAGCGTCTACCCAGTCTGGGTCAGTGAGCCGCGCCCTCAGGGCACCCTTAAGCTGCCGGTAAAACCGCTCCACTAGGCCGTTCGACTGCGGGTGGTACGCCGTCGTGTGGTGCAGACGAACACCCAGGAGGCGTGCCATGGCCGACCACAGCTCTGACATGAACTGAGGCCCCCGGTCGGAAGTTATGTCCAGTGGAACACCGAACCGGGCGATCCAGTGCGCCAACAATGCTCGAGCACAGGTGGTTGTTGTGGAATTCTGTAGCGGAATGGCTTCAGGCCACCGCGTGAAGGCAAGTGGCCGCCAGCAACCCTCAACGAGCTGCTCTAACACTGCCCCAACCGCAACCTCAGAAGCATCCACCGTCAAGGCGGTCGTGGCGTCCTCTCGTGGGTGGACGAGCATTGTGGCCTCAGCCAGTGCCTGCTTAGCCCTCTCAAATGCTGCTGTTGCTTCCACGGACCAATCAACCTCCCTGCGATGACCAGCAATCAGGTGGAAAAGCGGACGCATGACTGCAGCCGCTGACGGCAGGAAGCGGTGATAGAAAGTGGCCATCCCCACGAATTCCTGCAGGCCCCTAACTGTGGTCGGACGGGGGAACCTGCGGATAGCATCCACCCTGGTCGGCAGAGGCACCACCCCTTGTGCAGTCACGCGGTGGCCGAGGAAGTCGATAGCCGTCACCCCGAAACGGCACTTGGACACGTTGATAGCCAAACCGAAATTGCTGAGGCGCTGACACAGTTGACAGGAGGTGGGTGCAGTGCTCCTGCCGCGAGCGACTGGCCACGAGTATGTCGTCCAGGTACACAAAGACAAAGTCCAATCCGCGGCACACGCAGTCCATAAGCCGCTGAAAGGCCTGCGCAGCGTTCTTCAACCCAAACGGCATCCGCACAAATTCAAACAGACCAAATGGCGTAATAATGGCCGTCTTCGGGATATCGTCGGGGCGGACCGGAATTTGATTGTACCCCCGCACGAGGTCCACCTTGGAAAATACGGATGCTCCAGCCAGATGGGCATTGAAGTCCTGAATGTGCGGGACCGGATACCTGTCGGGGACGGTCGCATCATTCAGGCGACGGTAATCCCCACACGGGCGCCAGACCCCGTTCTTCTTAGGGACCATGTGGACCGGTGAGGCCCATGGACTATCGGAGGGACGCACGATGCCCATCGCCTCCATCTGGCGGAACTCCTCCCGAGCTAGACGGAGCTTGTCTGGGGCGAGACGACGTGCCCGGGCGTGCACAGGCGGGCCAGTAGTGGGGATATAGTGCTCCACCCCATGCTTCGGGGTGGAGGAGCGGAAGTGGGGTTCGAGAATGCCGGGAAAATCTGCCAGGATGCGCGCAAAAGTCGCATCCACGGATGACAGGGGGCCATCAGGGCGTACTACAGGATCACCAGTACGGAGGAAGACTGGCTCCAGCGTGACAGAGTGCATCAGGCGCCGCCGCTTGACATCCACGAGCAGTGAATGGGCTCGAAGGAAGTCGCCGCCCAGCAGCGGCTGGGAAACGTCTGCAATGACGAACCTCCACGAAAATGAGTTGCGGCCAAAGTTGAGGGGGATGGTGCGAAACCCGTAGGTGCGAATAGCACTCCCGTTCGCCGCGGTGAGGAGGGGGCCTTGTTTGCCCGCACGGATGTCGGCAATGGAGGGAGGCAGAACACTCACTTCCGCACCAGTGTCGACGAGGAAACGTCCCCCACTGCGGCGATCCCAAGCGAAAACGCGATGAATCGTGCCGGCCGCCGAAGGAATCACTGACGACCGGCCCTTTAGTTTCCCGAGAACGAACAGGGTGGGCAACAAAGCCTGGCTGCAGCTCCCCAGCGGCGATGGTAATAACACCAACCAACTTTGCTGGCGTCTGGTTGAACTGCAGGCGAATTAGGCTGGTTTGAGCGCCGGAGACCTCTGCTGGCGTCTGGTGAAACTGCAAGCCAATTTGAACGCCAGCGACCTCTGCTGGCATTGGTTTGAACTGCAGGCTGGCCGTGCTGGAAGGACGTGCCTGCTGTGGAATGCGCAATGGCCGCCGGATTTTGCCGCGGGGGCCGACTGGGAGCAGCGGAGACGCGGTGGATAGCGGTCCCGACCTGCTCTGAGTCTCCAAACGCCTCGGGAAGGACGTCCACTGCTTCCAGGTTGTGATGGTGAGAATTCAAGGAGTGGCCTACCCCCCAGGGACCGCCAGTTTTATCAATAAGATATGGTTTAAATAAAGGGTTATTCGCTATTGGCATTAACAATGATACATTTCTTAATTTTAAAGATTATTTTATTTGTTTCCAAATTCTTATTATACCATATATAATTGGGTTCTTCTTATATATTGTGTTGTTCAGTTTTTTCGGGAAGAGGATCGTTCCTATATTACAAGGAAAACAATCCTCTTTCTCCATTTTTATCCATTCTGTCTGTTGGGTAGAACCATCCAGCCAATAAATTATTTTCTTAATATGCACTGCCCAGTAATAATACATAAAATTCGGGAGTGAGAGTCCCCTGACATCTTTTGGTTTACATAATGTTTTTTTTTATTCTATGTGATCTATAGTCCCAAATAAAATTAGTAATATTAGAGTCTAATTTTCTAAAAAAGTATTTTGGTATATATACCGGTATAGACTGAAATAGGTATAGTAATTGTGGAAGGAAGATCATTTTTATTGCATTTATTCTACCTAATAATGATAAAGGCAGTGTTTTCCAAAATTTAATCAGCGTATTAAGTTTATTTAATAAAGGTTTAAAATTAGTGTTGAATAATGCTTTATATTTTCGAGTAATCTGAATATCCAAGTATTTAAATTTTTCTGTTGTGATTTTAAAGGGGAACTTCAGTAAGTGTGTAGGTTCTTGAGGTTTTAACGTCATGATTTCACTTTTATTCCAGTTTATTCTATATCCAGAAAAAGACCCGAATTCCTCTATTAAATTTAATAAATTTGGTATGCTCGTTTGTGACTTTGTAATATATAAAAGTATATCGTCTGCATATAATGAAATTTTATTCTTTGAGTTTTATTATAGCCCTGAATATTCGGATGAATTCTTATACTTTCAGCCAGAGGTTCTATCATAAGGGCAAATAGCAGGGGTGATAACGCACATCCCTGCCTATTACCCCTTGATAATTGAAATTTTTGAGATAACATGTTGTTAGTTAAAATTCTTGCCATCGGTTTACCATATAATAATTTTACCCATGTAATAAAATTCTCTCCCATGTTAAATTTTTGCACTACTTTATATAAGTACTGCCACTCTACCTGATCAAATGCTTTCTCTGCGTCCAAAGAAATAATTGATATATCTTCTTCCTCTACTTTATGTGAGTACATTATATTAAACAGGCGTCTCAAATTATTAAATGAGTATCTTTTGGGTATAAACCCCGTTTGATCAGGGTTTATCAATTTACTAATATATTTGCTTAATCTTCTTGCTAAAGTCTTTGCTAAGATTTTCTGGTCTGTATTTAAAAGTGATATAGCTCTATATGAGCCCGGATCTTCTGAATCTTTATCTTTTTTTGGAATAAGCGTAATAGTTGATTCTGCTAATGTTTCAGGTAGTTCATTTTCTTTAAAAGCGTGGGAATATAAATAAAATAAGTAAGGGGTCATTATCTCATGGAATTTTTGATAAAATTCATAACTAAAACCATCTGGTCCCGGTGTCTTACCATTTTTCAACGATTTTATTGTTTCACCTATTTCTTTGATTGTAATTTGAGCTCCAAGTTCCTCTTGTACCAAAAGGACCAGTTTTGGAAGATTACAGTTATCTAAACATTTTTCAATTTTACTATCTTCTATTTTAGTTTTAGATGTGTATACATTTTGATGAAATTGAGCAAATCTATTATTAATATATTTAGGTAGTATTAGTAATTCACCTTTCTCTGATTTAATTTTAGTTATAGTATTTTCCTTTTCTTGTTTTTTCAATTGGCGAGCTAAAAGCTTATGTGGTTTGTCACCAAACTCAAAATGTTCCTGTTTTGTAATTTGGAATAATCTTATTACTCTTGCTGATAAAATTCGATTAAGTTTAAATTTCAGTAATATTATCTTATTATGTTTATCTGTCGTGGAATCTTTAGCATTATCTGACTGTCTGATTTCTTGTTCTAACAGCATTTGTTCTGTCTTATTCTTTTTATTTTGAAAAATTTGATATGAAATTATAATTCCTCTAATAAATGCCTTAAAAGTTTCCCATAATAAAGAAGGCGAAGTACCTGGTGTATCATTTGCATCAAAAAAAAGTTTCATTTGTTGTTTTAAATATTGATAGCCTTGTAAGTCATTTAAAATATGTGTATTAAACCTCCAAAAAGATTTTTTACCCGGCATTCCCTCGAATTTTACTGTAAATGTCAACGGAGAGTGATCTGAAATACTACTAATGTGGTATGTTGGATTGATTGTATATGGCATTAATTTCATATCCACTAAAAAATAATAAATTCTTGAATAAGTTTTATGTACCGAAGAGTAAAACGAGTATTCCCTTCCAACTGGATTAGCAGATCTCCATACATCTATTATATTAGTATTTTTTATATATGTATTTAGAAGTTCACTAGTCTTAGATTTTAAATTACTCCTCCTTTGTTTTGCTGATTTATCTAGATATGAATCTAAAACATAGTTGAAGTCCCCCCCTATTATCACATTTTGGTAATTAAAGTCTGATATTATATCTATAATTTTATCAAAAAATTGGGGGTTGTCAAAATTCGGAGCGTAAATATTTATCATAGTTAGTGGGGTTGCATAAATTTCTCCCGAAACTATAATATACCTTCCCTCTTTATCTGACATAGTATTCTTTAACTTAAAAGGTATACCTTTTTGAATAAGAATAGCCGTACCTCTAGATTTAGAAGTAAATGAGGAGTAGTATGTTTGACCTATCCACTTCGCCTTAAATCTCATTTGTGTTTGTTGTTTCATGTGAGTTTCCTGCAAAAACATTATGTCGCTTTTCAAAGATTTTAGTTGAGCAAACCTCTTAATTGGTTCATTGGCACCTCTTATATTCCAACTACAGAATGTAATTCCTCCATTCTTTATTTGTCTATCGTCTTGCATTATAAATCAAGATAGTATTCCTGAATCATATGGTGCAACCAAATACCTCAGAGTTCTGGGAGTTGAGTGGTCATCCCAAGTTTTTAGATTTATATTGCATCTCCTTCTTATATAGTGCCTTAAAAAAAGAAAGAAAAAATGTGATATACAATTGATTACAAAAAAACAAAACAAATCTTGATTGTGCTTAAAAAAAAGTGCTATTAAGGTATCTAAGAAAAGATACCTTAAGGACGAATAGCCACCGATGGTGGATTTTTTTTTATAGACTTCCGTTGATGTTGTTATACATTGCGCTCCACTCCCTTAGTAGAGCCTCATAAAAAGTTACAGACCGTTTCATATCTTGTCTTTTCTTATATAAATTTATCAAACCAGCACCAGTGAAAACCGAAAGAAATCAGGAAGACATAAGAAGTAAAAAAACAAATATAAAACACAACATATACACAGTTATATAAGTATATATGCCTTTCCAACTTGTCTAATCTTAATCGAATCTAAACTTTACCATATATATCCACCCAGGATTCTTAAATAATATCCCATTCTTTAACTACCATACAAGCAGGTACCAAGGGGTTAAACAAAACCTCACTTCTGGATCTTTTCCATGTTTATGTTGTGCCTAATTCCTTCCCACACACAAAAAAAAAGGGTAGGTTAGTAATGTTATAAACATTTTACAGGTGCACAACCTTTTATCCGAAGATCCAAATAACGAAAACCTCCGAATAGCGGCCATTTTTTCGGTCCTTGAAGAAAGGTCCTTGAAAACGTTCACCGAGGGCGGCCCGCAGAGGTGACAGTGGAACCTCCGGTCGGTCCTCGAAGAAAGGGGAACTAAATCCCCATTCATAAAAGAGAAGATGAGGGTATATTGCGCGGGAGGGTTAATAATTGACAATATGCTGCTGCCTGCCCGCTGAGTTAAAAAGTTCCCACGGTAGACTCACGATACACAGTGTTTCGTGAGTCTTGCGTGGGAACTTTTTAACTCAGCGGGGCAGGCAGCAGCAGATTGTCGCTCGCTTCAGTATCACCCCACCTACACCCCTCTGCTTCCCGGCCATGTGTGTGACCCCTTCCCTCCCCTCTCCAGCTCCCCGCCCATTGCACCGGCGCGGGGGCTTTGCACTGTCTTCACGTCGGCGATTGCAGCAGGACCGTGCCAGGACCTCTGCCAGGACCAATTGGACACCGACCACCAGGCCCACCGCAAGCACGGAGATCCCAGAGACCCACAGCCAACAGCAGCCCAGCCCAGCCCAGCCCCACTCCAACTACAGAGGAACCTGGGTTGCGGATGACGGGGCGCAGCTCGGGGCGTCGTAGGGGCCCATCGGGGAGCGGCCACTCAAAGCCACGCCGGGAGATGTAGGTCCCTGCCCCGGTCTTGATGTTGGAGCCCCCGGCGGGCGCTAGCAAGTCCGCGGCAATTTACAGCCGCGCCGGGCGTTGTAAGGCCCCCCTCCAGGTCACTCTCAAACTCTATGATGTTTGCTCTCAACCCCGTAATTCGGGCGGGAGAAGTCGCCGTTGCCGGTGCCCCGCAAAGCAGTCTCCCACCGGAGACCCGCGAGCTCCCGGTGTCACCATCCACCGGAGTCGGGTCGCAGCAGCTCGCCCCCGCAGCTCTCCACGCTCCGAAGCTGGCTAGCTCCACGGAGGTAGGTCCGTAGGACCACAGCTCCACAGCTCCCACCGCCGCCCACCGACCCCCAAGCCCACTGCAAGCACGGAGATCCCAGAGACCCACAGCCAGCAGCAACTCCAGCCCAGCCCCGCTCCAACTCCAGAGGAACACGTAGGGGCAGAAGCTGATGGTGTGCAAGGTACGTCTTGTTCTTGGGGTGGCGGATGAGGGGGCGCAGCTCGGGCTGTGGGCGAACTGCCACTTGTCGCTGTAGCGGCCAAAGATCATAGAGGAGCTCCTCTATGATCTTTGGTAGCGGCCCATCGGGGAGCGGATTCCTCTGTAGTTGGAGGGGGAGGGGGGTATTGTGCTGTTTGATCGCACCCTGCTATCCCAGGGACAGGGAGACACAGCGGCTTTTTAGACTGGTGGGCAATCACTTCCAAAGTTCTGCCCACACAGTCAGTACACTTCTCCTATACTGTATTTCATACAAACATTTATTCTGCAAGAAAAAACGACATTGAAGACTCAAACTCGCGATCGAGTAACTGCCAGGATCAAGGCGCAAACTCGCGACCATGCGGATATGAGCCGAGCACTCTACCACTGAGCCAGCCATTAAAATCTACGCTAAAAAATTTCCATTCCGAAGACCGACAAATTCTGAATTACGAAAAGTGTCTGGTCCCAAGGCTTTCGGATAAAAGGTTGTGCACCTGTAGTTAGTATATATCATTTTTAGTATATATATTGATATTTCACAAATAGTTAGTGTTGTTAAATTTGTTAAAATCATTGGTTATTTGTAATTAAAGTATAATGATTAGAGATCTTCATAAATCAGCAGTTTTTATATTCCAATTAGTATTATCTCGTGAAACATGGCCAGCACTCTCAAAAACACATTCCAGACAGATAAGCTTGGTAACTGTCTGGAGAGTTCCGCCATCTTAACCAGTTCAAAACTCTATCATAAGAATTAAAAAGTTCAATCTTCTTCCTTGTCGACAGCTTCCCCCGATGTTTTCTTTACGATATCCTCTGCATACTTAAAAGCTTTTTCGGGATCTGTAAATGAGCGTTCAGTACCGTTATAAGAAATCTTCATTCTGCCTGGAAAAAACACCCCGTATCTCACACCGGGGACGCCCTTCAGAGTGTGTCTTGTCTGTGTGAACAATTTCCTTTTCCGGACGACCTCCAGCGGGTAATCACGGAAAATTCGAATATTATCCCCACGGTATGTCAGATTCTTCCCATGGGTAATCTTTCTCAATATAAATTCCACTGAAGAGATATCACAGAATTTCACAATTATCTGTCTTGAAGAATTTGTCCCTCTTGCAACATGCCCAACTCGGTGAGCGACGTCTATTCTTGGTTCTTCCGACAGTTCAAAAACATCTTTGAGTAAATCAGTAACGAAAGTACATGCTTGAGATTCATGTCCCTCTCGTCCTTCTTCCACTCCAAGAATTCTCAAATTTTGTCTTCTAGATCTTGCTTCCAGGTCCAGACATTTGTCAGTCATTCTTACAAGTTTTTCCTCTTCAGTTTTCTGTGATTTTTTCAAACTCTTTATTTCCGTGACCATCTCTTTAATCTCATTCTCCATCTCTTCCATTATCTCATCCAGTTTTCCCCATATCATCCTTCACATCTTTAAATTTCTTGTTATAGTCATTTTCAATTCTAACACACTCTGACTTTAGTTTTTTTATCAAATTCCTTATATTGCTTCTTCAGCTCCTTTAACTCACTGCAAGTATTATCAATTTTTTGAGATATTCTCTCCATATTAGTCTCCATACTCTGCTTATTACTCTCCATATTAGACTCCATACTCTGCATCTTTTCCAGTGTAATATTGATTGTAGCAGTAATCTCTAAAAGCATTTGCTTTACCTCCTTCTCCTTCTTGTCTCCTTTTGTAGCCATTTCAAACAGAGATCCTTGGTTGTAAGATTCTTCTTCTTCTGGGCATTCTTCTGTCGTTTGCAGAGTATCCAAAACTTCTTCAAGCTGGAGACTTATGGTATTCTTTTTAGGAGCTCGTGAGTTTTTTTCTCTGCTCATTTAAAACTCCCGATTTTTGCCGTTAAACTCCCGATTTTCGCGTCGCCTTCTGATGACGTCACCCTTACGCGACGCCAAGCAGCTCTGGTGAGTTTTCGGTACTGGTTTAGAAACGGCTTTTTAGCGATTTTTAGCGGGAGAGGAGCTCAATGCTGTGCCTTAGTGCTCCATGGCGCCACCGGAAGTCCTGATTTGCCGTTAAAATGAATTCTGTAATAACGTGTCAACGGTAGCAGTGACAATCGAACACTGCCGTTTAAATGTTTCATGTGTTCACAATATAGTTAATCCATCCTTATGGATTAAAACAAATAATAACATTGGGAATTAAAACACATTTGATTGTATTCCGTTATCAAACATAGTCAATGTTCGCTCTGAAGACATTTCCAGGACAATAGGGTCAGGGAGGGGTGTGTGTGTGAATCAGTGCAAGGTGGGTAGATGGTGGGGTGGGGGGGGGTTAGAAGGCTGTTGGTGCAGAATGGATGGATTGAGGCAGGTGAATTAGTACATGTTGGTTGGAGTAGATAAAACTGTGAGGGGAGAGCACGGGGGATGTCAGTGGTGTTGAATGGGGGGGGTTCAGAACGGGATGGACGGGTGTAGACAAAAGTGCTGGAGAAACTCAGCGGGTGAGGCAGCATCTATGGAGCGAAGGAAATAGGCAACGTTTCGGGTCGAGACCCTTCTTGAGACTGTTCCCCCCATTCTTCTTGAATGGGAGGATCAGTACAGGATGGATAGGGGGGGGGGGGAGATCAGCGCAGGATGAATGGGGGGTGGGTCAGTACAGTGTTGATCGGAGGGTCTGTGCAGGATGAATGGGGATCACTACAGGATGAATGAGGGGACGATGCAGGGTAAATGGAGGGTGGGTCAGTACGGGATGAATGCGTGGATTTGTACAGGATGGATGGGGGATCAGTACAGGATGGATGGAGGAGAAGTGCAGGATGGATGGGAAAGGGGTAAGTACAGGGGAAACCAGCGCAGGATGAATAGATTGGGGGGGGGGGGGGGGGAGGGGAGCACAGGGGATGTCAGTGAGGACTGAATAGAGGCGGAAATGGGGATCAGTGCGGGATGTAGTGGAGGGGTCCCAGGATAAGGGGGGGGAGGGGCGTACAAGAGAGAGAGAGAGAGAGAGAGAGAGAGAGAGAGAGAGAGAGAGAGAGAGAGAGAGAGAGAGAGAGAGAGAGAGAGAGAGAGAGAGAGAGAGACAAGGGGGGGCGAGGTGGAGAGGAAGGATGGTCAGCGCTCCTCGGCAACATCGCCCCGCTGCCTTGGCCATTGGGATTTCCTCGCCACCGTCTCCCTCCTCCGCCAGCCAACAGCAAGGTGCGGGGCCGAGCGGTGCAGCTCAAAGATCCCATAGCTACAGGATCTATGGTGCAGCTGCTTCAGAAGTTTCGGAGCGAATGACGGGTCCCGCACAGCAGCAGCAGCGGCTCCATCTCTAACGCCGCTTTAAAAAAAAACCCTCCCGCACGCACGCCGAAGCCTCCCCATCCCTCCCTCCTCCCAGCCTCGGCGTGCGGGAGGGTTTTTTTTAAAGCGCCGTTAGCGGGTTTGCAAGCAGTGGCCCTTATCAGGGCGGGCGGGGGGCAGGAGGAGGAGGAGATGGAGCCGCTGCCGCTGTTCGGGGCCCGTCATTCGCTGCGACCCTTCGTCACCCCGCACCTAGTATCTTTCCCACGCATTACAGCCGTCACCGCCGACACAAAATGTCGCGTTCCTTTTCTCCAGAGATGCTGCCTGACCCGCGGAGTTACTCCAGTTTTTCGTGTCTATCTTCGGTACAAACCAGTATCTGGTTGCCAAGCCGGGCAAAGTGGCTCGGTGTTTAGGTTGCCCGGCGGCGCTTTGAGTGGTCAGTGGCACCCGGGCAACCGTTAATTTCGAGCCCTGCTACACACTTATTCACGACTCTTCCACTAGTGGAAACACCTCAAAATCTTCCACGTTAAGGCTGCTTAAGATGTTAGATGTTTGAATAGGGTCCCCCTTCACTCCTCTAAATCCATGTAATACAGACCCAAACTGTTTAGCCCCACTTGAGCCAACCCTCTTATCCCAGGAATTTGTCTGTCAAATCACCTTTTGGACTGTCTCCAATGCCATTATATCCTTTTCCGACTTAAAATAACTAAATTTGGACACAATATTCCAGATATTATCTCAGCAACACCAGGTACAACTGTCATAAAACCGTAAACTCAAATGTTCTCTGCCTTCTTAACTACTTGTTGGACCTGCTTGCTAACTTTAAGATTCATGACCTAGATCATCCTGAATTTCATTCATTTAGTCTCCACTGAGATAATATTCTGCCTTTTAATTCCTCCTTCCAAAGACCTCACAATTCCTCACATTAAATTCCATATTCCAGGTTTTTATGCAATCACTGTCTACCTGTATCCTGTTTCATAATCACAATGTCGTCATTACTACATACATTTTCATTCATCAGCAAACTTGCAAATATTCTATTTCATACCTCCCTCCAGGTTATTAATGTAAATAATAACCAACTGAGGGAAAGGAATAGATCCCTGGCGTACTCCATGAGGTACATCTCTCCAGCCTGAAAAGGATCCTGCCTCTCATGGTACTAGTCAAATGCCTTTTTAAAATCTAAATTAAATACAGATTTCCCTCTGTCACATCCTCAAAGAATTCAAGCAAATTCATTAAACACGATTTCTGTTTCATAAAACCACGTTGAAACCATGTTACATTTCATTCAGTTTGCCTAAATGATTAGTTATTTCCTCTTTGACAACTGACTCTAGCAACACTTTACCAACACTAAGTGTTAAACTAAGTGGCCTATAGTCTAGCTCCCTGCCTTCCATCTTCCTCACTTTTGAACAAGGGAATCATATTGGCTATTTTCCAATCATCTGGTAGCCTACTTATCAATGTATTATTATCCATGACCTCGTTTGTTAACCAGATTGTGCCTCTTTCACATAGAATAACTCTTTCTAATTAGGATAAATTATAGTGAGTGTTATACACATCAAACAGTACCAGTAGAAAAAAGAAACAGTTAATGTTTAAGATGAAAACTATTCACATTTTAATTAAATCTTGCTTGAATAAAATTCACTGACCCAAAATGTTAACATCCTTCATCTTTCTCCATACTACCATTTTGTTTATAATTGAGTAGCTCAGTTATTTCACTCAAAAACATTTCAATTTGAAGGATTCTAAAGTGCAACCGTTTCCACTCGGACAGTGGTAGGTCTATGAAATGAGCTGCCAGAGGAGATAGTTGAGGCAGGCGTTATAATATAGCATTTAAATCTACTTGGACAGGTACATGGATGCAAAAGGTTCAGAGGTATATGGGCAAAACATGGGAAAATGGGACTAGCCTGGGTGGGCATCTTGGTCGGCATGGACAAGTTGGACCAAAGGGCCTGTTTCTATGCTGTACGGCTCTATGACTCTGATTCATTTATGCACAGAAATCTTGCAAAGACACAACAGCACTGGCATTCACTCATTTTACTCTAAATACCAAGCTCTATCATGATAAATAAACTTGTATAAATGCTTAATTGCCGCATACCATTTGTCAATGCTGACTTTACAAATGAAGTGTCTGAACAAAATGTCAGAGAAAAATCATTTTCCAGTGTCGGTCTGCATGCATAATGATCCTCGAAGCAGCTGGCACTGCAAAGAAAAAGTATCATATTAGTAATGCAAATATTTTAAAACAATGTTAGTGAATGTGGCAGAATTCTAATGCATGGAATCACACACAGAGTCCAGATTCCTACAGTATAATTAATTGTTCTTCCATAGCAAAGTAACAAGTCTTTATCTACTTGTATTCAAAGAACATAAATTTGGCTAAGCAGGTCAATGAAAACTATATTTTTATCATTCCAAACTGTATTAAATGCTAATTATTCATAAATTGCTAATAACCAAGTGCCTGGAACACATTAATTAAGAATTAACACCAAAGTTATGGACAACTGACCAAAAACTTCAAAAATTATTCTACATATCCATATTCCAACTGTGACCACACTTCCAAAGTATTTCGTTGTCTGCAAAGCAACTTAAGCCATCCTGAGATTGTGAAGGATGCTTTCTAAATACTTCTTTATAAAGTAATAAAGTTCTTTCAATTTCATTACAGCCAATGAATTCAATGTGAAGTATAATCAATGCTGTAATGTCTACTACAAACAGTCTTATGCAGAACAATAACACACAATAGGTAAACGGGATGCTGCCTGATCCTGAATACGTTATTCAGATGGAAAAATATACACAAAACAAGAACAGTGCAGAAACTCTTCTGACATTCTCAGACTCTGTACATTAATTTGTGTAATATTCGGTAGTGTTCGCAAACTATCCTTAAACCAAGCATCCTTGTCACTTATGTGGCCACCTGCGGTGATATCCCTTCCCTTGTTTGTCTCCAAAGGACACTGCCCCTCAATGTTCTGCAGCAGGCGAGCCCTAGATTGTGATACCCCCACAGAGCTTTGGCTGCATTAAGCTTCAGTGAGTCCCTCAACACGTCTTGCACACCGCTCTCTCCCATCTGGACAGCCAGAAGGGGGGCTACGTGAGGATGATGTTCATAGACTACAGTTCAGCCTTCAACACGATAGTCCCCACCAGACTGGCCGGGAAGCTAATGGAATTGGGGCTCAACACCTCCGTGTGCCTGGGTCCTGGACTTTCTCACCGCCAGGCCCCAGGTAGTCAAGATGGGAGGGAATACATCGAAGTCCCTCACCCTGAGCACAGGATCGCCCCAGGGTTGCGTCCTCAGCCCCCTATTGTACTCCCTGTACACACATGACTGTGTGGCTAGGTTCAGCTCCAACTCAATAATTAAGTTTGCTGATGACACTGTGGTGGTGGGCCTGATCTCAAACAACGACGAGAAGGCCTACCGGGAGGAGGTGGCTGGTCTAGCACTCTGGTGCCAGGATAACAGCCTCCTCTTGAACATCAAAAAAACGAAGGAGCTGATCATGGACTTTAGGAGGGCACATCATCCGAGGATGTACACTCCATTGAGGATAAATGGGGATCCTGTGGATAGGGTGACCTGTTTTAAATATCTGGGAGTCCACATCTCCGAGGATATGACATGGGCATCACACGCCTCGGCACTCGTGAGTAAGGCAAGGCAGCGCCTTTACCACCTCAGGCAATTGAGGAAATTCAGAGTGTCTCCGAGGATCCTCCAGTGCTTCTACGCAGCGGCAGTGGAAAGCATCTTGTCCGGGAACATTACCATCTGGTTTGGGAAATGCTCTGCCAAGGACAAGAAGGCTCTGCAGAGAGTAGTGCGTTCGGCCGAACGCACTATGGGAACTTCACTTGCCCCCCTGCAGGAACTATACATCAGGAGGTGCAACTCCAGAGCCAACAATATCATGAGAGACCCCTTCCACCCCTGCAACGGACTGTTCCAGCTGCTACGGTCAGGCAAACGCCTCCGTTGCCATGCGGTGAGAACGGAGAGGTTGAGAAGGAGTTTCTTCCCAGAGGCCATTCGGACTGTAAACGCCTATCTCACCAGAGACTAACTCTACTGAACGTTTTTCCTTCCATTATTTATTATGTAAAAGAATATGTGTGTTATGATTGTGTTTATAGTTTGTTTGGTTATTTGGTTGTTTGTCTTTTTGCACAAAAGTCCGCGAGCATTGCCACTTTCATTTCACTGCACATCTCGTATGTGTATGTGACAAATAAACTTGACTTGACGTACTCCTGCAGCCTGGAATAGGCTAGTTGGTCATTCCCTGACGGACATCTCATTCTGCTGGGAGGCCAACAAGTTTCAGGCAGACCAAAGAGTGTCTTTCACGAAGTTGATGTTTTTTTTAGCAGCACATGATGTCAGTCTCCGAATGTGACCCAGGGAACAGTCCGTAAATCAGAGCGTCCTCTCCAGAGCTGTTCAGGATGAACAGTAACAAGGACCCTTGCATCATTTTCCAGACTCTCTTTTGCAAATCAACATGCTGCAAAGAGATGGGCAACTGTCTCCTCTCCATCTGTATTCGATGAACAGTCTGATGTATGTGTTCTTATTATCCATGTGGTCCAGTGCAGTGGAGAACGAGCAAGATCGCTACCCCCTTTGATCTATTGTGGCAGGAGGTTAATTGTAATGGATCCAGGGTTCTGGCTAAGATAGAAGTTGATATGCACCATAACCAACCTCTCAAAGTACTTTTTTTGTTAGTTATGTGCAAATCCAAAGTCATGAGACTGGGAGAGCATGTCAAAGAAAGACAATACCACAGCAGAGCTACATATGGTGATGACAAATCAGATGTTGAATGCATCTATTCAACATGTAACAGTAGGATAACGGAGAATCATGGGGGCCGTTACACTAGTCCTGGGTCTTCAAAAGAATTATCCAATTACCAATCTTGCTTGAATTTTTCGAACATAATATTCTCCCTTTTAAATTATTTATTTTGCTTCTGAAGTTAATATTTAATTTAGTTTTGCTCCCTTTTCAGGCATAACATTCTACATCAAAACAAAGCATTACAGATACAAAAAGCAGTGAACAAGAAAAGCCATCAGGATCTTGGACAGTTTTAATGTGGTACATTATTCTGCAAGATCCATACAATAGAAAAATATGAAGTGGGGGAAAGCTGATAAATCGGGTGCCTAATCTCATTTATACAGCCCTTTTATTAGGATTCATGCAGTAGCGAGAATGAAGGAACAGCTTAGACAATAGACAATAGGTGCAGGAGTAGGCCATTCGGCCCTTTGAGCCAGCACCGCCATTCAATGTGATCATGGCTGATCATCCCCAATCAGTTCCTGCCTTCCCCCATCTCCCCTGACTCCGCTATTTTTAAGAGCCCTATCTCGCTCTCTTTGAAAGCATCCAGAGAACCTGCCTCCACCGCCGTCTGAGGCAGAGAATTCCACAGACTCACCACTCTCTGTGAGAAAACGTGTTTCCTCGTCTCCGTTCTAAATGGCTTACTCCTTACTCTTAAACTGTGGCCCCTGGTTCTGGACTCCCCAAACATCGGGAACATGTTTCCTGCCTCTAGCGTGGCCAAACCCTTAACAATCTTATATGTTTCAATGAGATACCCTTTCATCCTTCTAAACTCCAGAGTGTACAAGCCCAGCTGCTCCATTCTCTCAGCATATGACAGTCCCGCCATCCCGGGAATTAACCTTGTAAACCTACGCTGCACTCCCTCAATAGCAAGAATGTCCTTCCTCAAATTAGGGGACCAAAACTGCACACAATACTCCATGTGTGGTCTCACTAGGGTTCTACACAACTGCAGAAGGACCCCTTTGCTCCTATATTCGATTCCTCGTTATAAATGCCAACATGCCATTTGCTTTCATCACTGCCTGCTGTACCTGCATGCCTACTTTCATAGACTGATGAACAAGGACCCCCAGATCCCGTTGTACTCCCCCTTTCCCCAACTTGACGTCATTTAGATAGTAATCTGCCTTCCTGTTTTTGCTACCAAAGTGGATAACCTCACATTTATCCGCATTAAACTTCATCTGCCATGCATCTGCCCGCTCCCCCAACCTGTCCAAGTCACCCTGCATTCTCATAGCATCCTCCTCACAGTTCACACTGCCACCCAGCTTTGTGTCATCTGCAAATTTGCTAATGTTATTTTGAATCCCTTCATCCAAATCATTGATGTATATTGTAAATAGCTGCTTTCCCAGCAACGAGCCTTGCGGTACCCCACTAGTCACTGCCTGCAGCCTTTCTTAAAAAGCTTAGATACTCAATGTGAAATATACAATCTTTTACTTTTGAACATTTTGTATATTGGACAATGACTGATTTCACAGTGGGACAAAGCTTTGAATCAGCACGTTGGAGGAAAAAGTTGTATATTACATGAAGATTCATGAATGCACAGAATGAATGTTACAAAAAAATCATTAGATTACTAAATTGAAAGAAGCTTAGTTAAAAAGAATATTACAACAGTACATTAGATTCTAAATTCTGAAACAGCTATGATTTCTGAAATACTTCATCAGGACAGCAGAATCTCTAAAAAGAAGAATCTGAGTTCTAATGAATGGAGAGAAAGCAATTGCATTCAAGAAATGAGAAGAGTTATTTGTAAGAAATTTAGTAATTCCACGTACAAACCTTGTTTCAGTTCCTCTGCCATCCTGCAATTCGGCTGCTTCAAAAACCAATGCAGAACTTGAAACAACCTAAAAATAAATAACCATATAACCATATAACCATATAACAATTACAGCACGGAAACAGGCCATCTCGACCCCTCTAGTCCGTGCCGAACACATAATCTCCCCTAGTCCCATATACCTGCGCTCAGACCATAACCCTCCATTCCTTTCCCATCCATATAACTATCCAATTTATTTTTAAATGATAAAAACGAACCTGCCTCCACCACCTTCACTGGAAGCTCATTCCACACAGCTACCACTCTCTGAGTAAAGAAGTTCCCCCTCATGTTACCCCTAAACTTCAGTCCCTTAATTCTCAAGTCATGTCCCCTTGTTTGAATCTTCCCTACTCTCAGTGGGAAAAGCTTTTCCACGTCAACTCTGTCTATCCCTCTCATCATTTTAAAAACCTCTATCAAGTCCCCCCTTAACCTTCTGCGCTCCAAAGAATAAAGCCCTAACTTGTTCAACCTTTCTCTGTAACTTAGTTGCTGAAACCCAGGCAACATTCTAGTAAATCTCCTCTGTACTCTCTCTATTTTGTTGACATCCTTCCTATAATTAGGCGACCAAAATTGTACACCATACTCCAGAATTGGCCTCACCAATGCCTTGTACAATTTTAACATTACATCCCAACTTCTATACTCAATGCTCTGATTTATAAAGGCCAGCACACCAAAAGCTTTCTTTACCACCCTATCTACATGAGATTCCACTTTCATGGAACTGTGCAGTTATTCCCAGATCCCTCTGTTCACCTACATTCTTCAATTCCCTACCATTTACCATGTACGTCCTATTTTGATTTGTCCTGCCAAGATGTAGCACCTCACACTTATCAGCATTAAACTCCAGCATTAAATGAGTTTTAATCTTTTTTTTCAAGTGCATTATTGTAATTAACAAAGTTATATTGAGTTACTAGACTAAGTGGGACCCGTTGGGTCCCAGCATCACACGGGAAGGCTGGTCACCAACGCAATATTCCACCTCTCCACCAATTCCAATATTGCTCGCCAGTGGGGGGGTGGGGGGGCTTTCTGTTGCGCTAGTATGGGTGTTGCTGGCCGAAGGTACTGGTTTCCAGAGGGCTAGAATAAACATTGTGGGCCGAATGGATTTTTGGGCTGGCAGACAACTGTTGCAACGATTTTAAAAGCCAAGCCAAGGCAAACAATTTGGCTGCAGCCACCTGACAACCAAAATTCATTTTGTGAACACAATTTTTTTTAAAAGGCGAGGCAAACAATTGGGCAGCAGCCACCCGACAACCAAAATTCATTTTGTGAACACAAACTTTTTTAAAAGGCGAGGCAAACACTTGGGCAGCAGCCACCCGACAACCAAAATTCATTTTGCGAACACAAACTTTTTTAAAAGGCGAGGCAAATAATTGGGCAGCAGCCACCCGACAACCAAAATGCATTTTGTGAACACAAACCCGTTAAAAAGGCGAGGCAAACAATTGGGCAGCAGCCACCCGACAACCAAAATTCATTTTGTGAACACAAACTTTTTTAAAGGCGAGGCAAACAATTGGGCAGCAGCCACCCGACAACCAAAATTCATTTTGTGAACACAAACCTTTTTAAAAGGCGAGGCAAACACTTGGGCAGCAGCCACCTGACAACCAAAATTCATTTTGCGAACACAAACTTTTTTAAAAGGCGAGGCAAACAATTGGGCAGCAGCCACCCGACAACCAAAATTTATTTTACCAACACAAACTCGTTAAAAAGGCGAGGCAAACAATTGGGCAGCAGCCACCCGACAACCAAAATTCATTTTGTGAACACAAACTCGTTAAAAAGGCGAGGCAAACAATTGGGCAGCAGCCACCTTACAGCCGCATCGAGGGGACTCATCGTGGAGTAGACGTGCATTCAGTGTTATTCGCAGCTCAGAGAGTCGTGACCCTCTCGCTTCCTGGGTCCGGCAGAGACTGAGTGAGGGTTTTATAGTCCCGCCCCCCTGCCGCCAGCGGGGGCAGCAGAGAGAATGGGGATTTTTTTTTAAACATTAATATCTCTCTGATTTTTCATCGATGGGAAAAATCCTCCAGTCCCGGAAAGCGGAGGGGGCTCTGAGCGAGGTGGCCAAAAATGATGGCTGTATGTGGCGCCGTTCTCTCGGAAATCACTCCACAGCGAGCCAAAAGCGGCCACGATCAGACTTTTAGTAATATAGAAGATAGATAGATAGATACTGCCACCAATCCACAACTCATAGTACACTAGGAATGAACAGCACCATACAGACCATGTGGTCATGGTGTTTCAAAGCCTGCTCTCAATCTTACTACGTTACATTATAGAAACAGAAAGTGTAGCACAGAAACAGACCTTTCGGCCCACAATATCTGTGGGAAATATGATGCCAACTAATATAATATCATCTTCCTGCACATGATCCATACCTCTCCATTCCCTGTATATCGATAGGCCTATCTAAAACCCTCTTGAATGCCACCACCCCTATCAGCGCATTCCAATCACCTCTAACTGTCTCTGTAAAAAACTTGCCATACACATCATCTTTAAATGTTGCCCCTCTCACCTTAAAGCTATGCCCTCTAGTCTTTAACATTTCCACCCTGGGGAAAAAAATTCTCACCATCTACCTCATCTATGCCTCTCATAACTCTATATACATCAATCAAGTTTAGTTAAAGATACAGACTGGAACCGGGCTTTTCAGCCCGCTGAATCCACACTGACCATCGATCACCCATTCACTTGTTCTATGTTATCCCACTTTCGCATTCTACACACTGAGGGGAATTTACAGAAGCAAATTAACCTACAAACCTCTGTGTTTTTGGAATGTGGGAGGAAATCAGAGCGCCCAGAGAATACCCACATGGTGACAGGGAGAACATACAAACTTCTGACAGACAGAACCCATAGCTAGGATTGAACCCAGGTCTCTGATGCTGAGAGGTAGCAGCTCCACTGGTTTACCTCCCCTTAATCGCTAGCGTTCCAGAAAAAACAATCCAAGTCTGACCAACCTCTCGTAACTAATACCCCCTAATCCAGGCATCATTCTGGTAAACCTCTACTGTACCCTCTCCGAAGGCACATTATTCCTATAACGGGGTGACCAGAATGTACACAATATTCCAAATGCAGCCAAACCAAAGTTTTATAAAGCTGCATCGTGACTTCCAGACTCATACTCAATGCCCCAAGAAGCTACGAAAGCAAGCATGCCATATGCCTTCTTCATCGTCCTATCTATCGGTCTTGCCAATTTCAGGAACCTATGGACTTGGACCCCAAGATCTCTCTGTTCATTAATGCTGTTGAAGGTCTTGCCATTAACTGTATACTTCCCGTAACATACGACCTCGCAAAGTGCAACATCACACACTTGCAATGATCTGACTTTTCAATTGAAATAGGTAGAGCAAAATCCTTCGGGCAATATAAGATATATTTCGCTAGGGTCACGATGTCAGCATTTGGAGATGTCTTTGCCCTTTTCTTCTTAATGTATTTAATGGTATTTCGATACTGAAGCAATGCTTATACATGTTAAATGAGCAATTGTATACACTGCTTCCCTGGAGACTGTTCTTGAAAAGAATGACAGTTTTAGACTCAGCACACCACAGTGAAGCAAGCAGGAGAATCAATCACATAGTACACCACTGAATTCTATGGTTTGCTCTACTTTAGCATTTAGCATTACAGTCAGCAATAAATAATTGCGACAAATGAAGCAAATTAATCGAGGAGGAATTTGAAATTGATGTAGGACAATGATGAAACTGATCCAGGACAAGGGGTCACAGCTTAAGGATAAGGGGGAAATCCTTTAAAACCGAGATGAGAAGAACTTTTTTCACACAGAGAGTGGTGAATCTCTGGAACTCCCTGCCACAGAGGGTAGTCAAGGCCAGTTCATTGGCTATATTTAAGAGGGAGTTAGATGTGGCCCTTGTGGCTAAGGGGATCAGAGGGTATGGAGAGAAGGCAGGTACGGGATACTGAGTTGGATGATCAGCCATGATCATATTGAATGGCGGTGCAGGCTCGAAGGGCCGAATGGCCTACTCCTGCACCTAATTTCTATGTTTCTATGTTTTTTTCTCCCATAAAGAAGCTATTTACTGAATAGAACAAAGCTGGCACAACATGGGCACAAAGCAATCAGTCCACCTGGTACACATTGGCTCCAGTTTCTATTAACTCTTCTTCAGTCACCAACTTCTCCACTTGAGAGTCTTCTTCCAAGTCATGTTTTTCATTCAAAGGTATTCTGCGTTGAGTCTTTAATTCTAAAATATATAAAAAGTACTATTTAATCAAATAGTATTGGAATCTTGGAAATAATTGGCTGAATGGATGCCTTCTGAATGAAATGGCTTGAAATGTATTCTCAGATTAAAATTATCTGAAATATCTTTCCGCTTGCCACTCTCTCTCCAACCACCATGAACATTTTCACCCCAAATATAGAAACAGATGTATACTCTCCTATTGTTGAATTGAAAACTATTTTAAATAGAGGAAGAGTTTTCTAAACTTACCATCTTGTAGATTGGTACAATTTGACAGGTTTTCACAAGTATCATCCTTGGTCACATAAGAATAGGCACTGTGAATAGAGAGAGACTATCTTATTTAGAATGGAAGTTTCTAAATGTAGTTTCCATTTTATGATTCTAAGATATTCACAATTTTCAAAAGTGATAGACTTTCTTTTCAGATCACTGAAATGGTTGTCAGATCAAAAGCACATTATGGTAACAATACACACAAAT
Source organism: Amblyraja radiata (assembly GCF_010909765.2). Lineage (NCBI taxonomy): Eukaryota > Metazoa > Chordata > Chondrichthyes > Rajiformes > Rajidae > Amblyraja > Amblyraja radiata. Next base: position 26,498,853 of record NC_045959.1, on the reverse strand, counting down.
CATATAGAAGAGTTTTAAGTAATTCTTGTCAGTATTTCAGTGGTTTCTACATTTTGCAGAAACTATTCCTATCTATATGGTGGCACTGAAAATCTCAAGACAGACAGGGTACCATTTAAAAATTCTTCAATCAGGTATCCCTGAAGTTTAGGACGATTTGGAGAGCAAGCAAGGAGACAAGTGAAAACAATATTGTTCAGGAAGTTAAGAGTCAGTCCTCAGTGCCTTCCATAATTAGGAGTTTAAAATGGTGTAGCTGTTGCTGGGAGGAGGCAGAAGCTGGCAGCCTTGACGGCTGAGAAAATTTTAACTTTCTTCCTGGTCTTTTTTTCTTCTCCACTGCATCTAAACATTAGATGGCATGGATCAACATTACACTCAGCATTTTTCTACCCGTTGCCTCAGTCATACACCAGGAAACATGTTTTGATATTGGAAGATAAGTTCACGTTTGCAACTCCCCTCAGTCACACTGCTTTCAATGTGATTTGACTAAAGTTCCTTCCTGTCAAACCCTAATAAACAGTAGCACAAAGTATAAATTTGGGTCCTTATTGAGCCACTTGGCGTTCAACCACTGCTATTTCCATTATTAGCCAAAACAGGCCCTGGATTTAAGTCGTGGAGCACAATGTTCATTATTAGACAATACATGCATACAATCTTTAATAAACATCCATTTCCACAAAGTGGCTCTACAAAGGAGATGTTTATGAAACTTCCAAGTTACTAACTACTCAAACACAAATGATTTCTAATCATTCTCAAAGGAAAGGGTGAACTGTATTTGTTCGCATATACATTCAATTTAAATCTAGCTGGATGTTGAATAGAGCCAAAATGGGGCTGGGTACGAGTAATGTTAGGATCAGAATTTAAGGCATGTTCCATTCCCATATTGGTGAAGCTCTTTCAGTAATCAAACAAATCAAAATTACTACTCGGCTTTCTCTTCATGAGGCTTTAACCTTTTCTGCTTTAAATATTTATCTTTCCGTTCACTCCTGCCGTAGCTATATCCTGCAACATTTTTTTTCAGGTTCAAGCAATTCGCTGCATGCACCTCACAGCAAGGTGAGAAATGTCACCACTGACTTTTTTTTTTAGTTCAATAAAATGTTTTGTGATTAAGTGTTGTTTCATAATTCAATATTCTTGGTTTCATCTGGCTATATTGCAATAAGACCAATTACAACTGTAATATAATTTCTTAAGAGATTTCAAAATGAACACACGGCTTTCCATTATTTCATGCTAAGTTACAGTAGCTATTTTATTCTTGAACTCAATCAATCAATCAGTTTTATTAATCACATACACATATAAGTGCAGTGAAATGAAGTTGCCAGCAGCGGTACAATCAAAAAACACACAACACACAATAAAATTAAACACAAACATCCACCACAGCATTCTTCACTGTGGTGGAAGACACAAAGTAGTCAGTCCTCCTCCATCGTTCACCCATGGTCGGGGCCATAAACCTCCGTAGTCGCCGCTACGGACGGCCCGATGTACAGGCCCTCTCGTCGGGATGATTGAAACTCCGATGTCGGGACGGCGACTTGGAGGTCCCGAATCGGTGCTTTCTTACTGGAGGCTGCGGCTTCAGGATGTTGTAGACCGTAGGCCGCCGGTCGGAGCTCTTCTCTGGCTTTCCCCGGAGAGGGAACCCAGACTCCAGATGGTAAGTCCACGCCGCGCCCGCGGCTAGAAGGTCTGCAGACCGCGGCTTCAGGATGTTATCTGCCGCGGGCCAATAACCAAATAACCTTGTTTGTATACGCAATAACCTTGTCAATAACCTTGTTTGTATACGCAAGTGCTCCCAGTCATACTAAGGTTCTTTCCGTTGCTAGTCACACTTAAAAGGAATTATGCTTTCCACACGCTTAATAAAATTTCAACTTTGTATTCCTGTTCTTTTATTTTCCATCCAAAATTAGAAGCAGCACCAAGATCTGGGGTTAACCATTTTCAACCTTTCCTCAATTTACATAATTAACCCAAATTATTTATTGCTTATCTGGTTGTTGGTTTTCCATTCACAGTGCCACGTTTCATTTTACACTTCACATACTAACACATCTCAAAGATGTTAAAAATGTAAAACAGTCAATTAAAAATGAGCCAAGAATATAAACACATCTGTCTAAAGTTGGAATGGGGAAGTTACACCCTGAAATTATCCTTATCACATAATTTATCTTTCAATGCAATTTCACCTCAGTGTAAAAAAGTCGACAACTAACTTTAGAAATATGATGAGAGTATATTACTGCAACTGAAGTAATTTCATCAATATTTCCTGTAATTCAGAATAAAAATGTTTTTAAATATTTGCAGAATTTCATGTAGCTTTTTTAAACGTTGGTTAGTTCTGTCTTTTTTTTTGTGAACTACATCCCTCATAATCTTTAAGTATTGCCATCAAAACCAAATAGAAATCTCTCACACACACCTGGTGATCCTGTCATCCGAATCCTCCCGCTGCATGTAGGTGTGCTCATTTGCAAGTTTATCATCTACAGATTCTACCTCAATTTCTATACAATTTGCCTCTTCTTGAACCACCTCAGAGATACTGCTTGAACTGCCAAATAGATCTGGGTCATCTTCAATCACATCAAGCACAAGAGCATCTTCCTTGTAGGCCCTTATGATATCAGGTATCTCCTGAACAAAATGTTTCTCTTTACAGCAGCTGAATTCATTGTCTTCTCTTGCTTGTTTTATAATAAAAGGCTCCCTTGAAGATGGAAGCTCTTGATGGTTTTCCAGTGAAGTGCCTTGAGCAATTTCCTTCCAGGGAGAATTCAAGAGGTTTTCAATATTGTCATTATTGGCTGGACACAGAGATACAAATAAAGAAGGATAGTTTTCTCCCACTTTTTCTGATTTGTTCTGAATGTTTTCTGGAGTTAATATAGGACAATCTGCATCAAATCCTTCACTTTCAGTTTGTTTATTGGGTTCATGGTGACACTGGATATCTAACTGACATCTCAATACTGCAGATTCATTCTGATAAACAAGGTTCACCATCGGCTGTACATCATTTATTTGCTCCAAACATCCTTTGCTTGAAGTAGTTTTATCCCAAACTATCTGGTGCTCTTGGCAGTTTAAGGTTTTGTGTCCATCTGTAGCATTGCACAAAGGAATGTGGACTTCTGGTCTTTTCATCAATTCTATGGTTTCAGCAAGATGAGCAGATATATTTATCAAATTCCATTCACTTTTCCTGATTGGACATTTTATTTGTTCAATGATATCATGTGTCATTTTGGAGGAATTTGGTACATCAACTGCTGCAAATGTTTCCGCATTATCATGTGTATCTTTTTGCACTCTACTATGTTCTATTACCACAGAGAAGTGCTCTGGTGGCTGTACACGAGTACCCTGATCCTGTTCAAAAGATGCACAACTGCAATCATTTTTTAATATTGCTTTTTCTTGTGAAATATTTTTGTTAACTTGCTTTAGTTCCGGAACATCCAAGGATAACATGGCAAATAGATAAACAACATTCTCAAACAATTTCAAATATCCTTGATTGCTTTCAAAATTACTGGCAGCTTTGCAGTGTAATCCTTGATAAGATTCTGCTCGTGATTTTGCCTTGAGATTTGGTGCATCATAATGCTGTTCACCCATTTCTCCTTGTTTGCAAAACCATGCTGAACAAAACCAAAACTTTGTGCAAAGCTTTGATCTCCCAAACGGCCTAATTCTTGCACACGTATTCAGAGAAATGGGAGTTGTTCTGGCACAAGCAAATTGTGAAATACAAGTTTTAAGGTGTGTAAGCTCACTCACCTTTTGCTCCCAGCTTTCAGAGCGTCCTTTAGGCTCATCAAATATAAAGGCATTAACAGGTTCAAAGACAGCAGTTGGTTCCACTGCCCTAACATCAGATAATATAGTTATCTCCCGTTCTTTAGAAATTCTTGTCATATCTGTTGAATTCTCTTTGCTCCCAGCTGTAGTTTTGTGGCAGGTAGATTGCCAAGCAAAATGTTTGGTAGGCCAAGATAATTCTAAAGATCCTGTTTTAGAAGGAACTTCGGAAATTTTACACTTACCAGCCTTTTCAACATCACCGGATATAGTATCAGACTCCAAAGACCTATTATCAAGAGCTTTAAGATTCCTTATTCTTTTCTGAATTACTCTGGACAACTCTGATGGTCCATTTTCCAGCAATATTTTACTATAGCCGCTGGATAATCCATTTTCTGCTGTAATCTCTGTAGCCACAGATTTGCTCTTGACATCACTTTTTTTGAAACATTTTAATAATTCTTCTGAAGAATTTACTTTGCTATATCCATTTGTTAGGCTACCCTGAAAAGATTCAATGGTTGATTTGATTTCTGTGTTCTTCCAGTTTCTATTATTCATATCACCCACTTTACAAACTTCGCTGCTGTGTTCCTTTTGCTGTCTCCTTGCTTGGCATCTTTTGTGTTTGGGACCTTTTAATGACTGACTGGGCACATCACCTTGATTAAAGAGGTCATATTTAGAAGACTGTGGGAGACATTCAAGTTCTTCAATCATAATACACGCGTTCTTCTGCACATCAATAGTCTCATCTCCCTGAAAAATACAAATGCAACATTACATACTATTGAATCTTACATTTCATCACACAACTCAACTTCTTTCAAATATATACTTAATTCATAAAAATGTTAAAAATACAACAAAATGTCTGCCATTCGCAAATATGTTCCATTTGTCGACAAATCATTAATCATTAATGATAATAATTTATTTTTTTACATACAGGTAGTTCAGCCTTATATTTCCATAACACTAGATACAAGGAGATCAATGAATTAGGGAACACTGTTTGTATTACACAGGCCTAATTGGTTATAAAGCAATTTCGATCAGAAATTGGCGAACCATTTAAAAGCTACTTCACTTCTATTGACACATGAGCAACCTTATTAAACAATGTAACATAGTCTTTAGCAATTCTAGTTTGCTGTAAATAAAATAAAGTTATTAAGAAGCCCTTTATTTTTGAAAATCCTGCAGGGAAAAATAGGTTATTGTGAGACTGAAACTCCCTAGCTCCAGCCCTCTTTTTCTCACTGAAACCAATTTTTATAATGTGCTTTCCTATAATCTGAAGTTTCTTGTAAATCGAACAACCGCATAATAGCAGAATCATACTCCAAAATACTTTAATCATATTCCAAATTACAAAATTGGGCTAAGTCATTATCTTCATCTCATTTACCAAACAATGCAATTCTCTCTGAAAACAATATATAGTCATTTAGAATTTGTCATCCTTAATGACTACAATAGTAAAGTGTTTGAGAGGCTGTTACACTAGGCTCAGCTTTCAGTGTTTGCTGACAATGCCAAGCTTCTGTCAGCATGTACATCTGTAATTCGGAATTTCCTTTTGCCTGCAGATATCTTCTTGGACAGGAAGAGCAAAATTATATTTACGTAGCCCAAAGTGCATCTTTTACTGTGCAGATCTTCCTGCAGCTGCCTATCTTTGCTTCAGTAAACATCCCACGGAACAGCACATAGCAAAGATCTATGACACACAGTTGATTGGGATGAATTTTGTCGAAAAAACTGTACACCTTTCCAGACCTCAATAAACACAGAGGTAAATGGCAGTCTCTTCCACACTGTAGACACCTCAAGGGCAGCATGCATTAGGATTGAAACTCCAGCCTTCCAGGAAGGACCCTCCTCACAAAACTATGTCTAGGCACTTTGAAAGTCTTTGTGATGAGATAATGTGCCAAATGATTGCGAACCGGCTCAGGAAATCATTCAATTCGATCCATCATCTCCTTCTCCCACAGTTTCCAGGACATTTCTTGTGGACCACCCAAATGACATGGTCAATGGTATTTTTCCACAGGATTTTTTCTCTAAGGGCAAGGTGACATAAACTGCTGTGATAAACAAGGCCAGGATCATCCTTTTTAAAATCCAGATACAGGAAGAACTTCAGCACATTTAGTTTTTATATTAAAGAGTCTGGGCAGCATTTACACACAACCATATAACCATATAACAATTACAGCATGGAAAACAGGCCATCTCGGCCCTTCAAGTCCATGCCGAACCGAACCAAAAAAGAAAGGTGGCCATCTGGATTAGGTACATTGTGTACATTCTCTCCATCTTCCTGTGAGCTACATTCATTTTACATCTCCAGATGAGATGGTCCAATAGCAGGGTATGGTCTTCTTCTTCTTGCGAATGAAACATAAACCAAAGGAATAGTTAGATCTCAAGCTGGGTGTTGAGCAGCCAGATTGTTGTCCCTGCGCCAATGTTTGCCAGACCCTGAGCTCCATTTGGTGGGTGGTAGAGCTGTCTGTTGTTCTGCTCTGCATTCACAGACTGGACTCTTGGCGGAGTCCCCATCTCCACATGCTGGCATTGAAACGCTCAACTCCAATACAAAGTCTGTTGAGCTTCACCCATGCTCCTCTGGGGAGGTCAGACCCTGTACAGCTTTTATCTGGTGAAGAGATGTAGGCTGTGTAATGGAGATGAGGTTGCCTTCCACTCCTGTGACCACTTGGTGGCTATCCAGTGTGCTTTTGTCTCAGTTGGCTGGATGAATGCTAGGAGTTGTTTTCCATGTGGAGCAAAGAGGTGACGGGATGTCAGTCAGGGTGGCCTCTGCTGATAGCCTGAAGGAGGAGGTGATCTGGGTCCATGGCACAACGAGATAGTGCCTGAGTTGCTACTTGCCTTCGGATCCCTGCAGGCAGAATGCCTGCAAGTATAGGGAGCTGCTCGACTGGAGTAGATTGAAGGCACCCAGTGATGGTTCGCAAGGTGCTGTTCAGGCTCGTGTCTACCAGGCTTGTATGTCTACTTCTACTCCATACGGGTGCGCAGTACTCAGCTGGGGCATACACAAGAGCTGAGGCAGAGGTGCGAAGAGTTGATGGACTGGCTCCCCAACTTGTTCCGACCAAACGTCGGATGAGGCCGCTACGTGCCATGACCTTGTCACGGAGAACAGCCAGGTGTTGACAAAATGTAAGCGACCTGTCCAGCTTTATGCCGAGGTAAGTGGGTGTTTGTTGGACGTCCACGCGCCTGTTGTTAACAAAGACAGCTAGCTTTCGCTTAGCTTCCTTGTTGTTTGGATGGAATGCTGTTGACACTGTTTTGCCTTCGCTCAGCTTTAGACGCCACTGTCGAAGGTATACCGCCAAAGTCCCCATGCCTTGACTCAAGGAGCTTTCGATTGTCTTCCACTCTTTGTGTCTCATCAGGATGGCTAGATCGTCAGCATACCCATATTTTCCAGCGTTGGTCTCTGGGAGGTCATGGATGTACACGTTGAAAAGCAGCGGAGCCAAGACAGATCCCTTTAGGACTCTTCAGTCAACGTAACCTACTCTGCTGTCCATCACTTGTCTTAAGCACAAAGCTGCAGTTTGATATCAGCTCCATGATGTAGCGTACCATGCGCCTGTCTGGCAGCATCCGAAGTTGCTTTGCAGTTAGTCCCCGGTGCCACAGGGTGTCATAGGCAGCTGTCAGATCTATAAGAACAGCTCCTGCCTTCTCATTTGCCTCAAAGCAGTCCTCGATGTCTTGGGTGACGAGGGTTACCTGGTCCACAGTAGATCGACCTTAGCAGAAACCAGCCTGCTCATGGGGTAGTTGAAGGGTCTATGATGGGGTTGATACACCCGTGGATCAGCCTCTCAAGGAGTTTGTATGGGATGCAGAGGAGCGAAATGGGCCGGTAGCTTTTAGGATCATCCTTTGGCTTGTTTGGCTTCGGGAAAGCGATGAATGTTGCATGACAGTGCACTTCTCCATGGAGGTCAACAGGTACTGTAGGAAGCAGTTGGTAGCAGCGTCTCCAGAATGTAGTAGAAACTCCGGGTGCATGCTGTCACATCCGGGGGCCTTTTCCTGCTTTCAACATCTTGAGTGCTGTGGCAATTTCCTCGGAGGTGAAAGCCATTGTTAGGTCCGTATTTACTCTGTCAGTATTCCATGACTCGGCCACCTCTTTGCTCACTTTGCGCGAGAAATCACAGTCAGAGTTTGTGAATCGACCATTCTTGACTAGTTGAGATGTGATTGCATTGCGGTCACTGGGCATTTGCTGGGTTTGGATGTAGCTGTTAACTGTGTGCCATGTTTTGTGGCTCGAGTGGGTGAAGTTAATCGATTCAACCGTCTCAATCTGGCGTTGTCGTTTCTCATCCAAGCTTGTGAGCAATGCAGTGGCAGTGGTTTCAGAATCCTCTTTGGTGCCAGCAGCAGTATGATCTTCGTATGGCTGTTGACACTCATCATCCCAACATGGAATGTAATCCCTCTGGTAGCCACGGGGATGGTTTTCTTGCCTGCACTGATAAGCGTGTTGCAGTAGGCTTGGTAGGAAGAGTCCAGGTTGGTACTGTCTGGGGGAGGAAGGCCCGAGGCGGCTGCGTTGGTAAGTTGTTGGAACTTGTCCCAGTCGGCCTTGCGGATGTTCCACTGCTTCACAGGTTTGCTCAATGTTGGTGCAACCAGTGGTGTTGTGGTGATGAGTGATGGTCGGTATTGTGACCATGAGAATTTCTCCAGAACTTGGTTCTTCGTGTTACTGGCAAAGGCCAGGTCTGGGTTTGTACCAGTGTTCCAGCAGGCTGAATGGAAGCTGTTTGGCTCCTTTGGATCATACAGAAGCGTGAGGTCATTGGCAGATGCCCAATCTATGAGGCCGTTTCCATCACTATTACATCTTGAGTAGCCCCATTCGGTATGGTGGCAGTTGAAATCACCTGAGTATACACAGGGAGGGGTGAAAACTGATATGGATGTTTTAGCCACACACACTGGGGGAGGCTTGTACACATTGATGAATGGTTACGTCCTGGACCTTCACTGCAAGCCATTCCTGATCTGAGTCTTCTGCAGACTGCCCTTCTATAGCCAATGAAGTCATTGGCTATAGAAGTGTCATCTCTGATGAAAGTGGCCAGACCATATTTACTACTTGCTGTGAAAGTAGCTAGTGTGAATTCAGGAATTGCGAGTTTCTCCACTGTTTCGCAGTGTGTCTCCTGCAGGAGTATGACAGTCGCTTTGTTGGCATATGCTAGCTGCTCAATGATGGATATCTTAGCACTGGTGAGACCTTCGACAATCAGCTGTAGTATCCCAGCATCCTTGCCTTTGACAGCAACTGCGTCAAACGAAAAGAGCACAAATCTTGGCTCAGGGCTGCGACACTCAGTCTTCGTCCTATTCTTGGTTTGGTTTCGTGTTATCGTCTCCACAAAGTACTACACGAGGGAAGACTAACTGGATTAACAAGACTTACTTACTTACTGCCTATTATGCCTCCTGGCATGTAGGGCAGCAACGAAGATCCTCCACTTCTGTCTGTTCTGGGCTAACTTCTGGACACTACCCCAGGTCTGGTCCATTGTTTTCATTTCCTCTTCTACAATTCAATGCCAGGTGGTTTTCGGTCTCCCTCTTTTCCTTTTTCCTTCCGGTGTCCAGTGCAGGGCTATTCTTGGGATGCTGTCTGGTTATCTCTTTCACCATTGACATTCATCCTAGCATCTGTCGATAGCCCTGGAAGTCCACCACGCCGTTGTTGATTCCTTCAGTTGCTGTTTCCGTAACATATTTGTTTTACGAGACAGGGTTGTTAGCCCTGTGCTCAACTTCTAACCTGGAAGACCAGTGGATCGCTCTTCGTCTCGCCTCTACCCTTCGACCTGTCCAGCATGGGAGACCCTAACAGGAGACGAATCATAGCTCTAGGGGTCACTGAGACACACAAGCTCCCCGACCACGACAAGGTTGCAATCCAACGGGGAGGGATTAACAGGAGAGACCACGAGAAGGTTGCCAACATCTTTCCCAAGGTATGGTCCACACTTCATCACATATAATGACACAGACCACCTTCCACCTGATGACCAGGTTGTTTTCTGCTCCTACTTTACTAGTAAGACTTGGATATTTCCATCAGCCAAGTCTTACTGTATGCCCTGGTCTCCCCAAATTAGATTCCCAACACCTTCAGTTAATCAATCCTCACAGTAAACGGAACAACGGATCAGTCAGATCAATTGCAAAAGATCATTATTTTGCTTTTTCTGCAGGTGACTCTGGTCCAAAAAGGCAAGTTTAAGTTGGCAGCATATGCCAATCAATCTTCAGACCTTTTCTGCAAAAAAAACAGTATAAACAGCTTCCAATCAATTGCCCCATTGCCTCGTATCATCATGCTTCTTAGGTCCTCATACTTTGACTGATTGAGCAAGACAGGCTGAGAGAACAAATTCTAAATTATGAGTTAGCTGTCCATTTTGTACCTATTCATTTGTTTTGAGCTACTGATAACAGCTGTTTCTAACTGTGGATTCCCGTCTCAAATACCATTTTTGAGAACGTCCATCATGAAATTTTGTCACAAGGGATTTTCCTGGTCTAATTTGACTAAAGAAATGACCAATCCCTGCCTTGCATGTAGGTGATCATATCTATGAGCAGCACCAGAGATCTCCATGTCAGTCATGGCACATATGGTCCAGATGCTCTAGAGCAAGTTTGATTCAATTCCCAGGCCAAAATTTTGTAATTCACATTTATCAATGGGAGGCACAGTGGCGTAGCAGTAGGGATTACTGCCTTCCAGCGCCAGAGACCCAAGATCGATCCTGACTACAGATGCTTGTGTGTACAGTTTGTACGTTATCCCCGTGGCCTGCCTGGGTTTCCTCCCACACTCCAAAAACGTACATATTTGTAGTTTAATTGGCTTGGTATAAATGTTACAAAAATTGTCCCTAGTGTGTATGGGTATTGTTGGTCGGTGCAGACGGTGGGCCGAAGGGCCTGTTTCTTCGCTGTATCTCTAAACAAAACTAAACTAAATGGACGACCAATTTCCGATTTCCTTCTCTCCCTCTTCTGCTTGTGGATGGTGATGTTGTCCTTCCTCATAGATTCTAACATACTCCCACCCAAAGCATAGGACTATACCTGGAGGAGGAGCCATCTTGGGGAACGGCTGTTAACCAGCAGCCGTCCGTTTAATTCACTTTTTTTTTTGCAGTTTTAGTGAGTCCTGTGCCTTGTCTGTGGGAGAAATTACTTTTTGATGTGGGGGGTAGGGGGTAATAATATTTCTAGGTCCCTACCTGGTCGGTGAGGCAGCTTTTTCTCCGGGCTGCCCCGTCGACCCGTCCTCGTGGCCTACCAGCGGGCGTGGAGCGCCGTTTCCTGGCGGGGACCGCCCAGCACCTCGGCTTCGGTGGCGGCACAGCGCTGGAGCGCTATCGCGGAGCGGAGCGGGCGATGCCTTGCCTGGGTCGCCGCGCTGGATCGACGCGCTGAAGCTCCGGCGACCACCGAGATCAACACCTCCGGGCTGCGGGTCTGCGGAGCGGAGCAGGCGCGCCGACTCTAACATCGGGAGCCTGGGAGCTAAACAGGTGTGGCCTTGTCGGCTTCGGAAGCCGCGGTCCCCAGTTAGGAAGCGGCCGTTCCAGGTGGCCCAGCCGCTGAGAGGACTCTCCCGACGCCGGGGCAACACCACCCGGCCAGAACGGCCAGGAACATCGGGCCTCCGTAGAGGCAATAGCGGTGGCCTCAATAGGCCTGACTTTGGGAGAACTGGAGATGGGGACTGGACATTGTGCCTTCCCCCACAGTGGTAACCATTGTGGGGGGATGATTTATTTGTGTGTAAGTTAATATGTTAGTCTGTGTCCAAGATGGCTGTCGGAAGGGAGAGTGTACGCTGGTGCGGTTTAGCTGCCGCTGCTCTCTCTTCACATTGTGTTTTTGATTTTTTGTCTTTGGAGCGATTTCTGTCTTTAATTTGTGTATTGGTGATGTCTTTATTATTTATTTTACTCCGACTATATGTTTTTTCTTTCTTGTTAATCTCTGTAAGGTGTCCTTGAGACTTTGAAAGGCGCCCGCAAATAAAATTTATTATTATTATTATTATTATTATACACTTCCAGCAGATGTGGACCCTACCAGCCTAACTTGGCTGGTATGCCTTTGTTTCTGGGAATTATATTCCTCTCAAAATAAAAGACAGATCTCAGCAGGCTAATTTTGTGAGGCTGTGGCCTTTGCATCATGCAGGCCAGCATAAAAGGATCTGCGGATCCTAATATATCCAGCTGCTATGCTGCTGATCCCAGAACTCCCTCTGTGAACCTTTTGCAAGAAGCACAAGCACATCTCATCCTGCTCCATGGGACAGATTCCCATTGAAAGATGATCTTGGGGATTCCAAGGAAAAAATAAAGACTTGCTGGCTCTTTACTTCCTGGAGTTATTCCTCTACATGCAGCTCATCAAACACAGCAGCAGCAGATTCAGCATTTATCCTGAAATTGATACAATTGCCTCCGACTCTTGCCTTCTGAACATCTTTCAGGATCAAGAGTATTTAGATGCACATCTTGATTGCTTTGCAGCGATGCAACTGGGAGGCAGATGTTCCTGGTTCTCCTAACTGTGTATGACCTCTCGTCCTAGACTCTCCCACATGTAGGAACAGACTTAGGCCATTCGGCCCATCAAGTCTACACCGCCATTAAATCATGACTGGTCTATCTCTCCCTCCTAACCCCATTCTTCTGCCTTCTTCCCATAACACCTGACACTGTACTAACCAATTTTACTTTAGTACCATCTGCAGACTTGCTAATCATGCCGTGTATGTTCTCAAGATGAATACAGTGTATTCAGAAAGTATTCAGACCCCTTCACTTTTTCCACATTTTGTTGTTACAGCCTTATTTTAAAATGGATTAAATTCATTTTTTTTACCATCAATCTACACACACCCCAGAATGAAGAAGCGAAAACAGGTGTTTAGAAATTTTTGCAAAGTAATTAAAAATAACTAAACTATCATATTTACATAAGTATTCAGATCCTTTGCTATGACACTCAAATTGAGCCTCGGTTCATCCTGTTTCCATTGATTATCCTTGAGATGTTTCTACAACTTGATTGGAGTCCACCAGTTGTAAATTAAATGGATTGGACATGATTTAGAAAGGCACAAACCTGTCTATATAAGGTCCCACAGTTGACAGTGCATGTCAGAGCAAAAACCAAGAAGACTGTTCAAGGACAAGCTTTTCCAGTAAGTAAAACTCCTACGCATGCCTGGAATCCCTGCGCATGTGTGGACTTTATTAAGTCGTTAAAGTCACATTACACATATCATAACATTCCCTCTTTTTCCAAAAGAGAAAAACGTACAGATGTACAATGTACGCTCACGTCCCACTTTGATCGCCGGAGCCGTATGGAGTTGTGTGGAGCTGGTCCCGACATCGCGCGGGGCTCCGAAAATCTGACACTGTCCAAATAATTCCGCCCGGCAACGGCCTGCCGGCCCGCAGCTGCATTGAGACCGTACGCACCGCCTCGACGGGTGTGCGCAGCGTCTCGAGGCCGTACGCAGCGTCTTGACGGCGTACGCCTAGCGCAAACTTCCCGCAGACTTCGCTCGAACTTCACATCAACTTGTACGGGATCACTCGACCTCCGCGCGGCCCCCGCTTCCGGTTTGGTCGCGCTTGCCGCAGACTGCATTGCTCGTGGGACAGGCCCTTTAATTTGTTTTATCATACTTGCAACCCCATACAGACATAACACTTGATAAGAACTAAATCAATGGGTCACATAGTCTCCAAAATACTTAGACGGTCTCACAGCTCGACCTGAGCGAGTTCTCACTGTTTTGTTTATGTCAATTTCCTTGTTTTTGTCAGTTCGCTCAGTAGCTGTTTTCTTTTCAGTAGGCGCCGGCTACTGTTGCAACGCCCGTGTCGCATTAGTTATGGTCGGTGTGGTAGATTCGCCCTGGTGTTTGATGGTCTAGCCATGCTTTGCGTGTTAACGTGCGACTCGCTCTTCTGGTCTTGCGGAGATGTACGCGATTGCAATGGTATATCCCAGATGGGCTCTGATCCTCATATGAACGCTCGTCAAGCTGTCGAGAAACGATGACTTTCTCCCAACTCTTCTTTCCTTGAACGAGGGGTCGCATTTGCACTGTGTCGCCCTCATGAAGTGTCAAAAGGTCTTTAGCTGACTTATTGTAATTGTCAGCTTGCTGCTGAATGCGCTGCTTCATGCGTTCATGCTCGTACACAACTCTGGTTCAAGTAGTCTCGCTGTCGTCGGCAGAAGCAGTGGCGGATATCCCGGTGGGGGGGCAGGGGAGGGACATCTCCCCCCCCCTCTGTTTTGAGAGGTGGGGGACGATCTCCCCCCCCCCCCCCCCCCCCCAATTCTTTGTAATCCGGATTTTAAAACCCGGTGAAATCTCCGCTTTCCATGAGACAATGGGGGTGGGACTGCTGATCGAAGGCGCCGATTGGACGAGAGAGACGTCGGTCAGCAGGCAATGGGGGCGGGACATGATGATTCAGCGCGATGATTGGAGGAGGGAAGTGTCGGTCAGAGGCGGAAGTAGGAGGGTGGAACTGAGGATAGAGCGTGGTGATTGGAGGAAGGAGACGTGCTCAGGTCATAGGGTCACAATGGAAGTCCTGGACACAGACCTGCGCCTCATCCGCAGCCAGGATCGATCCCGGCTGGCTCTCCGGTGCCGTAATCGCTGCCAAACCTCCACTGCGCCATCCCCATCCGAGTGCCCACGCCAGGGGGTGGCCAGAAATGTCGGGAGTGAGACGGGAGCGGTGCCCCCAGGCCCACAGCCAGCGCAGAAAAGCAACACTAAACCCAGCTAAAATCTGCCTCTCCTGCTGGGTTAACCTACAGCCCTGCCTGGACTTACGGGAAATATGGCCCTGGTTTGCAGCCAGCGCGGAGAAACAGCCCTAGCTCCACGGCTTCGGACTGGTATTCTGTCAGTCCAGGCAGGGCTGTAGCTTAACCCGACGAGATAGGCAGAGTTGAGCTGCATTTAGCGCTGGATTGATATGTAATTACCGTTCACAGGGCCCACGGCTGAAACCTCCGAAGCCTCGCGTGTGTGTGAGTGCGCGCATGCACGCGCGGCCACCAAGAAATTGTGTTCCCTCGTTCCCTCCATATTTTTATAGCGATTTCCGTCACTGGGCAGAAGTGCACCCTTGCGACGATTCATGAGGCGCTGAGCGGGACTTGTGCTCAGCCCTTGCCAAGGCGTATTACGATGATCCAACATAGCTAGATAGGGGTCGGATCGTGATTTGCTGCTCTTAGTCGTGATTCGCTTCGCTTCACTGTTTTGACGGCTGATTCTGCCTTCCCGTCGCTTTGCTATTACCGGGACTGCTGCACAGGTGCTCAAAATCCCATTTCCTGGCGAACTGGCGAAATGCGACCGATTATCGCTCACAACTTGTGTCGAGCTGCCATATCTCGCGAAATGAGCTTTCAACTTGCGAATCACGGTTGGACTGCTCGTGTCTTTTAGCCGGTCTACTTCGACAAAGTTGCTATGGTAGTCTACGCTGGCGAGATAGTCTTTCCCGTCCCATGTAAAGAGATCTGTGTCGATTTTCTCCCATGGCCTTGTCGGTAGCTCATGACTCATGAGTGTCTCTTTTTGCTGGCTCACCTCGTAGGTGCGGCACATATCACATGTAGCAATATATGCTTGATGTCGTTACTCTTGCCAGGCCAGAATAGGCATTTGCGTGCTCGTCGCAGGCAGCCTTCGATGCGTAGATGTGAAGAGTGTATCTTTTCTTTCATGTCTCTTAAGCATATCGGTATGATCAAGCGCTCGCCCTTGAAGTTCAAACTATCTTGGACTGCGAGCTCATCCCTATAGCTGTAATAAGGCGTGAGCTGCTCTGGTAGCCTATCTCGTTCACTAGGCCAACCACTGATGATGACACGTTTCAGCATCTGTAGTGTGTCTTCTTTCGCTGTTTCATCGCGAATTTGTTCAAGACACTCATCTCAAATTGTCAGTGTGATACCATGTTTACGTCCTCGAATGCTTGCTCTCGGCTCTGAGTACCACTAACTGCACGTGACAGTGTATCCGCAAGGTACATGAGCTTCCCCAGACAATAGCTGATGTCAAAATCATAGCTCTGTAGGCGAAGTAGCATTCCTTGAAGACGCTTCTGCGCTTTCACTAGCGGCTTCTTTGCTATCATTTCCAGCGGCTTGTGATCGCTGATCACGTTGGTGAAACGACCAACTGTATATTGATAGAAACGCTCCATTGCAAATACCACGCCGAGCATCTCCTTCTCAATCGAGGCATATTGCGATTCAGTGTCAGTTATTGCTCTGCTCGCAATGCGATGGGACATCTCTTTTGGAGCAAGGCTGCCCCCCAGTCCCTTCTTGCTCGCGTCACACTGAATCATCAGCTCCTCCTTGGGATTGTAGTATGCTGAGATCAGTGCTTCAGATACCATCTGTCAGATCTTGGACATCGTTTTGTCCTGCTCAGCAGACCACTCCCATGCTATGTCTGGTCTCGTCAGCTGTCTGATGGGCTCAAGGGTATCAGACAAGCTGGGTAGAAAACGGATCAGGTAGTTAACAAATCCAACTAGCCTCTGCACACCCTGTACATCTGAGGGTGCTGGCATATTGACGACATCTGCGACCTTTTTGGGGTCGGGTTGCAGTCCTGTGCCAGTGATCACATGTCCTAAAAAGGGTATCTCAGTTGCTCTGAAGACAGACTTGTCCTTGTTAAGTTTGATGTATTGCTGTGCACATCGCTGAAGCAACTGCTCGAGCTTCATGTCGTGGTCGATGACCACATCTTCCATCGTCTCCTCATCATAGATGAGGATGTCGTCTGCAACGCAGATCACTCCAGGTAGCCCTTCGAGTGCTTGATGTGATTTTCGCTGGAAGATTTCAGATTATACACTTAAACCGAACGGCAATTGGCACCAGAAAGTTGAACGTTGTCAGATTGCACGATTCGTCTTCAAGTTTCACCTGCCAGAAAGCTGACATCATATCTAGCTTACTGAAGATCTTCGCTTACTCGAGATCTGGCAAGATGTCCTCAATAACTGGGAGCGGATAGTGTTCTCGCTTTAACGCTTTGTTTAGCGGTCGTGGATCGATGCATACCCGGAGATCGCCATTCTTTCTCTCCGCGACCACGAGCTGGCTGACCCAACTTGTCGGTTCATGAATTGGTCCGATCACGTGATGCTCTACCATGTGCCCTAGCTCTATCTTCACCTTCTGCTTTTTCGCACGAGGTAAACGTAGTGGCGGTAAGACTGTGGGTTGCACTTCCTCGTCAATCTGCAGGTGTGCTTCACCGGGCAGCTCTCCTAGTTTACCGTTGAACACTTCTGCATAGCGTTCTTCAGTCTTACCCGCTTTCTCTTTTACGACCGTTCATTCGCTGACTAGCTTTGCTTCCTAGCAGTGCTGTGAAGTCATTACTGACCACAATCAACTCAACCTAATATTTGTGGTTTGTCTGGGGGTTGAGCAGCTTAACCCGGCAAACCCCTTCCGCGTCCAGTGTAGTCTTATTCCACATCATGAGCTTCTTTTGACATGGGGCTAGTGTGTGGTCTACGCCGTGTAAATATCTGCGTGGCAAGATATTCACACTCGCTCTGCTGTCCACTTGGAAGTCGAACTGCTTCCCACTGACAAGCATCGATGCGTAGACATCATCATGTTAATTGTGAGCGTGACACTATCAATGTGCTCAGTGCTAGTGTCATATGCAAATGATATTGGCCAGTTCCTGGCTCTCCTCGTCATTGGCGAACACAAAATTGTCGTAAATCTCCAGTCCTGACGGGCCAATTGTATGGAGAAACAATGCCGTCTGGTAGGGTGGTGTTTGCCTGTCTAGCTGTGCGACCACGCTGTAGTTTGCCCACATCCAACGCCATGTTTTCCAACCGTGGTTGATGGTTAATGGGGTCGATGGTCGTATGCCATTCACGGGAGGCGGAACAGAAGTGTACTGTGGAGTGCTACCGGTGGCCGTCTGCATCGGCTGCTGGTCGCCCGTCTCCTCATCCGTCCACGACTCAGCTTGGTGCTGAACGGGCGTTTGCCCCACCCTTCGGGTAGCCATGTTGTTTTCCGGCAGTTTTAATATTTTCCGTGCCTTAAATGCTGCTCACTCACCAATCCGACGGCGCTTGACAGTTTCACTAGTCCTTAGTTGCTAACTGTTCCAGCCGAGAGCTTCAGATTGTGGCAGAAAAATTATTCTTTAAGTCCCAACCGCTGCCACCATGTTCAAGGAAAAGCTTTTCCAGTAAGTAAAACTCCTATGCATGCCTGGAACCCCCGCGCATGCGTGGACTTTATTAAGTCGTTAAAGGCACATTACACATATCATAACATTGGAAGGAATTTGCCGTAGATCTCCGAGACAGGAATGTGTCGAGACACAGATCTGGGGAAGGATATAAAACAATTTCTGCAGCATTGCAGGTCCTGAAGAGCACAGTGACCTCCATCACTTTGAAATGGAAGAACTTTGGAACCACCAGGGCTCTTCATAGAGCTGGCCGCCCGGCCAAACTGAGCAATTGGGGGAGAAGGGCCTTAGTCAGGGAGGTGACCAAGAACCTGATGGTCACTCTGACAGAGCTCCGGAGTTCCTCTGTGGAGATGGGAGAACCTTCCGGAATGACAACTATATCTGCAGCACTCCACCAATCAGGCCTTTATGGTAGAGTGGTCGGACGGAAGCCACTCCTCAGTAAAAGGCACATGACAGCCGCTTGGAGTTTCCCAAAAGGGTTGTTTTCTCTGGTACTCTGGTCTGATGAAACCAAGATTGAACTCTTTGGCCTGAATGCCAAACGTTACGTCCGGAGGAAACCAGGCACCGCTCACCACCTAGCCAATACCATGCCTACAGTGAAGCATCTACCACAATGGTGAAAACCTGCTCCAGAGCGTTCTGGACCTCAGACTAGGTTCACCTTCCAACAGGACAACGACCCTAAGCAGCCAAGACAACGCTGGAGTGGCTTCGTGACAAGTCTGTGAATGTCCTTGAGTGGCCCAGCCTTGAACCCGATCGAACATCACTGGAGAGACTTGAAATTAGCGGTGCATCGACGCTCCCCATTCAACCTGACAGAGCTTGAGAGGATCTGCGGAGAAGAATGGGAGAAATTACCCAAATACAGGTGTGCCAAGCTTGTAGCGACATACCCAAGAAGACTTGAGGTTGTAATGTGGAAAAAGTGAAGGGTTCTGAATTCTTTCTGAATGCACTGTATGTGGTAATAAAGCTAAACTGAACAGAATCCGGCCATGCTGTCCATATGCCTCCGTTCACATGACAATAAACTTTCCCCAGAAAAAAGCAATAAGTTCAACAAGCATTAAAGAAATTGCAGCGAATTGTGGACACAGCCCACACCATCACACAAACCAATCTCCCTTACATTTACTCCATTTATACCTCACGCTGCCTCGGCAAGGCCAGCAGCATAATCAAGGACAAGTCTCACCCTGGCCACTCCCTCTTCTCCCCTCTCCCATCAGGCAAAAAGTACAGGTGCTAAAACGCACACCTCCAGATTCAGGAACAGTTTCTTCCCAGCTGTTATCAGGCAACTGAACTATCCTACCACAACCAGAGCAGTGCTGAACTACTATCTACCACAATGGTGACCCTCGGACTATCCTTGATCGGACTTTGCTGTCTTTACCTTGCACTAAACGATATCCCCTTATCATGTATCTGTATACTGTAAATGGTTTGATTGTTATCATTTAGTGTCTTTCCGCTGACTGGTTAGCACGCAACAGAAGCTTTTTACTGTACCTCGGTACACATGACAAATAAACTAAACTGAACTGAAACTGAAGATAGACACAAAATGCTGGAGTAACTCAGCGGGACAGGCAGCATCTCTGGAGAGAAAGGAATCTGAAGAAGGCTCTCGACCTGAAACATCAAAGTCAAAGTAAATTTTATTCATCGCATGCACATTACATGCAGTGAAATTAATTTGCCAGCAGCGATACACTTAAAAGAACACACAATAAAATTTATTATCACATACATCAATTGGTGTAGATAATTTCACTGGCCAGGTCAGTCATACAATTTTAAAAAGCAACACTCAAAAAATGCATTTTAATATAAACATCCATCACAGTGACTCCTACACATTTCTCACTGTGGTTGAAGGCGAAAATATTCAAGTCCTTCCTTTTTTTGTTCTTCCTTGGTCCACGGCCTCGAGTTCCCTGTTGACGGGACGGTCTTGAGTCCCATAGCCGGCGTCGTTCGGGCCCTCCGCGTCGAGGCGTTCAGCTCCCGCATCGGGGGGATGTCAGCTCCCCCGCGCTGGGCGATCGAACCTCGCGTTGGGGCTGGACGAACCTTCTCCGGGAGAGGCCGCTCCAAACCATGATGTTAGGCCGTGAGGGAGGCGACATGGAAAAAGTCGCCTCTCTGTAGAGTAGGTGGCCGAAAGCGGTTTCCCCCTTTCCCCTCCCCCCCAAATAAGGCATACCGAGAGACACCCAAACTGACACTAGACACACCAAGAAAAAAGTAGAAATAACAAACACGCTGCTGGCAAGGCAGTCGTCTCGTAGCGCCCCCCCCCACCGCCTATTCCAAATAAATATTCCAAATCACCCATTCCTTCTATCCAGAAATACTGCCTGTTCCGCTGAGCTACTCCAGCATCTTGTGTCTATCTTCAGTTTAAACCAGGTTCTGCAGTTTGTTTCTACACATAAATTGACACTGTACTGAACTATCATCATAAAATATGCCTAACCTTTGCCGTCTAATCTCACACATTGCCATGCCGATAAAACTCTGTTGCTGCAAAGCAGCTACACACAGAGAGAATTTCAGCACATACAATCATATAATCAAGCTCAGTAAGGCGCTGGTAAGGCTTCATTTGGAGTATTGTGAGCAATTTTGGGCACTATATCTGAGGAAGGATATGCTGGTTCTGGAGAGGGTCCAGAGGAGGTTTACAAGGATTAGCCCAGGAATTTGTATGTTGATCTATGATGAGCTTTTGTTGGCACTGGGCCTGTACTCGCTTAGAAGAATGAGGGGGGACCTCATTGAAACATACAGAATAGCGAAAGGCTTGGATGGAGTGTATGTGGAGAGGATGTTTCCACTAGTGGGAGAGTACAGGACTAGAAGTCATAGCCACAGAAATAAAGGATGTTTTTTAAGGAAGGAGATGAGGGGAATTTCTTTAGTCTGAGGGTGGTGAATCTGTGGTATTTATTGCCTCAGAAGGCTGTGGAGGCCGTCAGTGGATATGTTTAAGGCAGAGATAGATAGATTCTTGATTACTACGGGTGTCAGGGGTTATGGGGAGAAGGCAGGAGAATGGGGTTCGGAGGGAGAGATAGATCAGCAATGATTGAACGGTGTAGACATGATGGGACGAATGGCCTAATTCTATTCCTATCACATGACTTTATGACATATATTGATGCATAAGAATATAAATAACATAATTATTATAGAACAGAATATAGCATATTGTTGTAGAATATAGCCTTTGTTATGGAATAGAATAGGGCATAGAACAGTCCAGCACAGGAACTGGCCCTTCGGCCGAAAATGTCCGTGTTGAACATGATGCAAATAACATCCAATTTCTTCATTTTATTCAATGTTTCTTCGTAGAGACATAAAGCATGGAAAGAGGCCCTTCGGCCCACCTTTTCCAGCTTCACAACATCTTTCCTATAATACGGTGACCAAAACTGAACACAATACTCTATACTCAATGCTCTGACTGATGAAGGCCAATTTACCGAAAGCCTTCTTGACCACCTTGTCTACCTGTGACACCACTTTCAAGGAGCCACGTACCTGCAATTGAATTTGGATCACAAACAATAACCTGTTTTTAAAAACACAGGAGGCACCTCTCCCACTTACTGAAACGTATAAGATTTAGACACGCTAGAGGCAGGAAACATGTTCCAGATGTTGGAGAAGTCCAGAACCCGGGGCCAAAGTTTAAGAATAAAGGGTAAGCCATTTAGAACGGAGATGAGGAAACGCGTTTTCACACAGAGTTGTCTTCTTCTTCTGTCGTATGTCTTTTAGACCTGCATCTCCGTTGAGGCGAGCCAGGCCAATGTGTGATCGTCCAGGTCAATCAGACCTCGTTCACCATCCGGTGGACGGTGTTTGGGGCTACTGGTGACGATGTGCTCCACTGTCTGTGTTGGGTCCCCACACTCGCAGGAGGCGCTGTCCACGAGGCCCCACCTCTTCATCGCTACTCCATAGCGTCCGACGCCTGTCCTCAAGCGGTTGAGGGTTGTCCACTGCTTTCAGAGCAGGTCCTGGCCAGGGACGTCCATGGGGTCATTGATGTAATGGTGTAGCCTAGATGGTTCTGCTGACTTCCACTGGTCTCTCCATCTCGTCTTGACCCAGGCGGCCTTGGAAGCGTCAGCCGCTGTTGTGCAGAGCAGCTCTTGGGCTTGCGTGGCGAAGGGGCGTCGTGACTTGAGGCGCATACGTCGTGGTGTCTCTGTGATGATCTGATGGAGGAGGCGGGATTCACTGGTCTGTGCCTTTCGAGAGAGGGCCAGCGTGGCTGCTTCTCGTCTGATATTGGCCGGCGCGATGCCAGCGAGGACGGGCAGTTGGTTTACTGGGGTGGCTCGTAGGCATCCGGAGACAGTCCGCAAGGCGCTGTTGAGGGCAGCATCCTGCTTCTTGGCGTGAGGGCTATGGCACCAGACCGGGGCGCAGTACTCGGCGGCTGAGAACACCAGGGCCACTGTGAACATGCGCAGTGTCTTCGTCGTGGCTCCCCATGTGGTGCCGGCTAGGCGGCGTATCAGTGCGGCACGGGCACTTGTCTTTGCCTTCGCACTTTCCAGGTGTTGTTTGAATTACAACGTTCTGTCGAGCTTCACACCGAGGTACGTGGGGACGGGCTGGGACCGTAACCGGGCGTTATCCACCATGATGTTCATCTCGCGGGTCGCTTCCCTGTTGTTGAGGTGGAACATTGAAGATGTTGTCTTACCCATGCTGAGCTTGAGGCGCCAGTTCCTCAGGTATGAAGACAGGATGTTCATGTCTTCAGAGAGGCCCTCTTCTGCTGCTTCCCAGGATGGCTTAGTGAGTAGCATGGCCAGGTCATCAGCATAGCCATACTTCTTTGACTGGGTTGCAGGCAGATCATGGATATAGATGTTGAACAGCATTGGTGCCAGCACTGAGCCCTGAGGGACGCCGTTCTTAAGTTTCCTCACCCTGCTGCATTGCCCGTTGCTGGTGTGTACCCTGAAGCTGCGGTTGCTCAGCATCTCCATGATGAAGCTCACCATGTGCTTGCTGGGATGGTTTCCAGAAGCTTCATGTGTAGTCCACGCAGCCGGACAGTATCATATGCAGCTGTGAGGTCCAAGAAGACAGCGCCAGCCTTCTTCCCTGCCTGGAAGCTGTCCTCTATGTCTTGGCACAGGAGGGTCACCTGGTCCGCCGTTGACCTACCGCTTCGGAAGTCAGCCTGTTCTTTAGGCAGCTGGGGGTCGATCACTAGATTGAGACGTGTGTGGAGGAGACGTTCCAGGAGCTTGTATGGAACGCACAGCTGTGAGATGGGTCCGTAGAGTTGTGAGTGTGGAATTCCCTGCCTCAGAGGGCGGTGGAGGCCGGTTCTCTGGATACTTTCAAGAGAGAGCTAGATATGGCTCTTAAAGATAGCGGAGTAAGGGGATATGGGGTGAAGGCAGGAACAGGGTACTGATTGTGGATGATCAGCCATGATCACATTGAATTGTGGTGCTGGCTCGAAGGGCCGATTGGCCTACTCCTGCAGCTATTATCAATTGTCTATTGTCACACGCAACGTTTAGGCCAATTATCCACAATAATAGGTGGAGTGGGCAAGAGACTGTGCATCTATTCCTCTCATGATTTTACTTATCACCCCTCATGCTCCTGCGCTCCAAGGAATAGAGTCCTAGCCTACACAGCCTCTCCCTATAGTTCAGACCCTCTAGTCCTGGCAACATCCTTGTAAATCCTTTCTGTGCCCTTTCCAGCTTGATGACATCTTTCCTATAATATAGTGACCAAATTTAAACACAAAACTCTAAATTTGGCCTCACCAACGTCTTATACAACTGCAACATGACCGCCCAATTCTATACTCAATATACTCTTACTGATAAAGGCCAATGTGCCAAAAGCCTCTTTGACCACCTTGTCTACCTGTGATGCCACTTTCAATGAACTAAGTTCCTGTACTCCCAGATCCCTCTGCTCTACAACACTACCCAGAGGCCTACTATTCACTGTGTAGGTCCTGCCCATGTTAGACTTCCCAAAATGCAACACCTCACATTTCTCTGTATTAAATTCCATCAACCATTCTTCAGCCCTCCTGGCCAATCGATCCAGATCCCACTGCAATTTTTCACAATCATCTTCACTATCTGCAAAACTACCCACTTTTGTATCATCAGCAAACTTGCTAATCTTGCCCTGTATGTTTTCATCCAAATCATTGATGTAGATGACAAACAGTAACGGGCCCAGCACCGAACCCTGAGGCACACCACTAGTAACAGGCCTCCAGTCCGAGAAGCAACCTTCCACCTTCACCCTCTGCTTCCTTCCTTGAAGCCAATTTTCTATCCATTCAGCTATCTTTCCTTGGATGTATTGACAGTGGAACAATTACATTTTTACAGTGCAAATTTACAGGCCTATTGACCTAATATACCTAGATACCATGCAATAACCAAAAATTCAATAAATTAATAACACTAGTACTATTGCATAAAATTGCCCTACAAGTGCAAAAAAAAAGTTTAGAGGAATAGTGCAGATGGGGCATCGAAACATAGAAAATATGAGCAGGAGGAGGCCATTGGGCCCTTCGAGCCAGCACCACCATTCATTGTGATTATGGCTAATCATCCACAATCAGGAACCCGTGCCTGCCCTCTCCGCATACCCCTTGATTCCGCTAACCCCAAGAGCTCTATCTAACTCTCTTTCAAATTAATCCAGTGAATTGGCCTCCACTGCATTCGGTGGCAGAGAATTCCACAAATTCACTTCTTGGCGAAAATGTTTTTTTCTCATCTCATTTCTAAATGGTCTGCCCTTCATTCTTAGACTGTGGCCCCTGGTTCTGGACTCCCCCAACATTGGGAACATTTTTCCTGCATCTAGCTTGCCCAGTCATTTTATAATTGTAGGTACACAAAAATGCTGGAGAAACTCAGCGGGTGCAGCAGCATCTATGGAGCGAAGGAAATAGGCGACGTTTCGGCCCGAAACGTCGCCTATTTCCTTCGCTCCATAGATGCTGCTGCACCCGCCGAGTTTCTCCAGCATTTTTGTGTACCTTCGATCTTCCAGCATCTGCAGTTCCTTCTTGAACATTTTATAATTGTATATGTTTCTATAAGATCCCCTCTCATTCTTCTAAATTCCAGTGAATACAAGCCCAGTCATTCAATCTTTCCTCATATGACAGTCCCGCCATCCCGGGGATTAACCTCGTGAACCTAAGCTGCACTGCCTCAATAGCAAGGATGTCCTTCCGCAAATTAGGAGACCAAAACTGCACACAATACTCCAGATGTAGTCTCACCAGGGCCCTGTACAACTGCAGAAGGGCCTCTTTACTCCTATACTCAAGTTCTCGTTATGAAATTTAAGGCCAACATGCCATTAGCTTTCTTCACTGCCTGCTGTACCTGCATGTTTACTTTCAGTGGCTGGTGTACAAGGATACCCAGGTCTCGTTGCACTTCCCTTTTTCCTAATCTGACACCATTGAGATAAGTTGCCTCGTTGTTCTTGGCGCCAAAGTGGATAACCTCACATTTATACACATTATACTGCATCTGCCATGCATCTGCCCACTCACTCAACCTGTCCAAGTCACCCTGCAACCTCCTAGCATCCTCTTCGCAGTTCACACTGCCACTCAGCTTTGTGTCATCTGCAAATTTGCTAGTGTTACTTTTAATTTCATCATCTAAATCATTAATATATATTGTAAATAGTTGCGGCCCCGGTACCAAGCCTTGCGACACTCCACTCGCCACTGCCTGCCATTCTGACTGGGGCCCGTTTATTCCTACTCTTTGTTTCCTGTCTGCCAACCAATTTTCTATCATGTCAATACACTACCCCCAATGCCATATGCTCTAATTTTGCCCACTAATCTCCTGTGGGACCTTATCAAAGGCTTTCTGAAAGTGCAGATACACTACATCCACTGGCTCCCCTTCATCCATTTTACTTGTCACATTCTCAAAAAATTCCAGAAGATTAGTCAAGCAGGATTTCCCCTTCATAAATCCATGTTGACTTGGACCAGTCCTTTTACTGTTATCCAAATGCGCCGTTATTTCTTCTTTAATAATTGACCCCAGCATCTTCCCCACCACCGATGTCAGACTAACTGGTCTATAATTCCCCGTCATCCCTGCTTATCCAGAAATGAGAGTAACAGCCACACCACCCACTCAGATCTGCGTGGAGATACTGTTCTCCGCACTGAAAATAATTAAATCTGATTTAAGGGCTTCGATGAAAGAGGATCTGGCAGAAGCAATTTTGTTCCTAAAGACAAGTTATTAATAAATTTTAGGTATGTACTTTTGTAGCAAACTTAACTACCTATGCATTTACTTTTAATTTCTATTGCACGAGAACAATAAAAAATCCACAATAGCATAGCTACAACCATTAGACTGAAAACTTTAAGTACATGGGTTTAAAAGGTAGCCTGATGATTCATGTGGTTCTTATGAATGCCATCTTGTGCAATATCAACATAGCAGATTTAGAATTATTATACCTAGGGGTCGGAGTCGGGTGTTTTGGGTGTCGACTCCACAGCCCTGATTAATACCATCCAGCTTTTGTCTCCCTATACAAAAAGGAACATCTTCTCAATTCACATTAATTTGGAATATTTCTTGTAATACATATTCATCATGTTCCCAACTAAAAATTCTTACTTCAGTTCCTCGTTTAAAACATGTCTGTTGAACGGATCTTCTGATTATCTTCTTTGCAGAAACCACATTGAGATCTCTGTTGGGATCCATCATATTAATGGAGTGCAGAGAATCATTCTCAGTTGAATTCCTTTGCACAATCTTCATTCTTTGTTGAATTGCTATGAGCAAGGACAGATGGAAAGATATACTCAAACTTAAGAACACGAGACAATTCAGACAAATATCACTTTCTTACCATGTATGTTTACTCTCCAGAATATTAGCTGCCAGAATATTGAACAAGCCTAATTGCCCTTGCAACTATTTTAAATTTAAGTATATTTTCTATCCAGCAACTTTTGTAAAAATGTGCAAATTAATGCATGGGAATGGGGGAAGTTAAACAGATGGGTGCCCAGCCAGACCCAGAGTAGAAAGTGGACTGAGATATTCATAATTCTAAGTTAATTGATTTGAAACTCCATATTGTGGCTGCAGTTTTCCATTCACCTCAGACAAAATAACAAAAGCCGAGCACATAAGATTGCAATTTTGGTCATAAGACATATTTGCAGCTATTCTTGTATGTATTGTAATTACAATAATTTGTACCATTTTGCCAATGTTAGAAATTTAGCATAGTTAGAAAGCTTGAATAACCTCAATAGTAAAACATCTGATCCCTGCCACCACTTTAGAGTTTTCAGTTTCATCTTCACCATAGATGTACAATTCCTCTACACCTCCATTTCACATCATTTACATTTCTCTCACACCAAAGAGTCCTTACATTGTCAGGCTTTCACACCTTCCTCCCCACGACCCCTTCACTTTTTGAGCTTCCATTTTGAGCAAAAAAGAACTAATGGTTAATAAACTCCAGTACATCTGGTTCTAAACTGCAACACCCAAGATTTTTGAGAAATTGAAAGACATGTCACGTGGTAGATAGGCTAAACTTTGATGCAAAGAAATGTAATGGTGAACCTCTATGTTAGCTTTAATACGTAAATTTTAAGTTAGGGTTCACAATCCCATGCAAGAATGTAAGAGAATTAAACCATAGGGAAGACACTTGGCCTAGAGTAATCAAATGGTGCAGAGACAAAGATCAGCCATTTTCCTGCATTAGTCCCATGTCTATAATTTCCTTAATATCTAAAAATTCACTAGCCTCTGACTTGAATATAGTTAGTCACTGAAGCTCCACAGCTCTTAGCAAAGAATTCTATAAAAGTACCTCCTTTCGGGCAAAGAAACATCTCACTCCTGCTATCCTAAGAATGTGAACTCTAGTTGTAGACATCATCCAGGGAAAGACATCCCTGCAACCATCCTGTCAAATCCCAGCAGAATGTAGTACATTTCAATGTTATCACCTCCTCTTCAATATGCTGAATCTCACCAAACAGGATAATCCACCCCCTTCCTGCCATCTCAACTCAAGAATCAATTTGGCAAATCTTCATTGTACTCTCTCTATCACAAGAATTTCCTTCAATAGCTTGGGAGAGAAGATGTAAACAATATACCACATGCAATCTCACCAAGGCCCCATATAAATGTCGCATGACATGTTTATTTTACACCCAATTCTTTATGCAAAAGCCAACTTACTGACTGCCTTTCTAACTACTGCTATGTATGTTAACTTTCAGGGTTTCATATAACCATATAACACTTACAGCACGGAAACAGGCCATCTCGGCCCTACAAGTCCGTGCCGAACAATTATTTTCCCTTAGTCCCACCTGCCTGCACTCATACCATAACCCTCCATTCCCTTCTCATCCATATGCCTATCCAATTTATTTTTAAATGATACCAACGAACCTGCCTCCACCACTTCCACTGGAAGCTCATTCCACACCGCTACCACTCTCTGAGTAAAGAAGTTCCCCATCATGTTACCCCTAAACTTCTGTCCCTTAATTCTGAAGTCATGTCCTCTTGTTTGAATCTTCCCTATTCTCAAAGGGAAAAGCTTGTCCACGTCAACTCTGTCTATCCCTCTCAATCTGTCACTGGCCCAGGGTGTTGTCCCCACTTGCCTCAAGACATCAACCATTGTGCCAGTGCCCAAACAATCAGCTACAGGGAGTCTCAACGATTTCCGCCCAGTGGCACTCACCCCTGTCATTGCAAAGTGCTTTGAGCGGCTGATCTTGGCTCACCTCAAAGCCAGCCTCCCCCCCACACTGGACCCCCATCAGTTTGCCTACCGGACCAACAGGTCTACAGAGGACGCCATATCGGCGGCCCTACACTCTGCCCTGACCCACCTGGACAGCAATAACACCTACATCAGGATGCTGTTCATTGATTTCAGCTCTGCCTTTAACACTGTCATCCCCGCCAGCTTGATCACCAAACTCAGCAGACTTGGCTGCATCCCTAAGAATGGCTCCAACGCCATCATTAAATTTGCCGACGACATCACGGTGGTAGGACTGATCAGTGACAACGACGAGTCAGCCTACAGGGATGAGGTCTAGCACCTGACAACCTGGTGTGCCAACAATAACCTCGTCCTCAACTCCAAGAAGACGAAGGAAATTATTGTTGACTTCAGAGGGGGCAGACATACCCCCATCCATATAAACGGGACTGAGGTGGAGCGCGTCTCCAACTACAAATTCCTCGGGGTACACATCTCGGAGGATCTGTCCTGGTCCCGCAACACCTCCAAGCTGATCAAAAAGGCGCAGCAGCGCCTTTACTTCCTGAGGAGGCTCAAGAAAGCTCACCTGTCCCCCCAGATCCTGACCAACTTTTACCGCTGTACCATCGAAAGCATCCTGACCACCTGCTTCACGGTATGGTACAGCAGTTGCACCGTAGCAGACAGGAAGGCACTACAACGGGTGGTGAAAACCGCTCAGTACATCATCGGTGCCCCGCTCCCTGCCAAGGATGCCCTCCACCGAAAACGGTGTCTGAGACGGGCCAGGAAGATCATCAAAGACCCCTCCCACCCCAACCATGGACTGTTTGCCCTCCTCCCATCAGGGAGGCGGTACAGGAGCCTCAGGTCTCGTACTAGTAGGATGAGGAACAGCTTCTACAACAACACTATCACACTGCTGAACTCGGAGTCCCGCCGATAGATTTCTCCAGTCTCTCCGTCCACATTGTTTGCTTACTCTGTATTTTTATTTCTATATTGCACTATTACTACGGACTGACGCTAAACTGCATTTTGTTGTACCCATACTTGTATCTGTGCAATGACATTAAAGTTGAATTGAAATTGAATTGAAATTGAATTGAAATTGAAATCATTTTAAAGACCTCTATCAAGTCCCCCCTTAACCTTCTGCGCTCCAGAGAATAAAGACCTAACTTATTCAACCTTTCTCTGTAACTTAGTTGTTGAAACCCAGGCAACATTCTAGTAAATCTCCTCTGTACTCTCTCTATTTTGTTGACATCCTTCCTATAATTGGGCAACCAAAATTGTACACCATACTCCAGATTTGGTCTCACCAATGCCGTGTACAATTTTAACATTACATCCCAGCTTCTATACTCAATGCTCTGATTTATAAAGGCTAGCATACCAAAAGCTTTCTTTACCACCCTGTCTATATGAGATTCCACCTTCAAGGAACTATGCATGGTTATTCCCAGATCCCTCTGTTCAACTGCATTCTTCAATTCCCTACCATTTACCATGTACGTCCTATTTTGATTTGTCCTGCCAAGGTGTAGCACCTCACATTTATCAGCATTAAACTCCATCTGCCATCTTTCAGCCCATTCTTCCAAATGGCCTAAATCACTCTGTAGACTTTGGAAATCCTCTTCATTATCCACAACACCCCCTATCTTGGTATCATCTGCATACTTACTAATCCAATTTACCACACCTTCATCCAGATCATTGCTGTACATGACAAACAACAAAGGACCCAACACAGATCCCTGAGGCACCCCACTAGTCACCTGCCTCCAACCCGACAAACAACCATCCACCATTACCCTCTGGCTTCTCCCATTCAGCCACTGTTGAATCCATCTTGCTACTCCTGCATTTATACCCAACAGTTGAACCTTCTTAACCAACCTTCCATGAGGAACCTTGTCAAAGGCCTTACTAAAGTCCATATAGACAACATCCACTGCTTTACCCTCGTCAATTTCCCCAGTAACCTCTTCAAAAAATTCAAGAAGATTAGTCAAACATGACCTTCCAGGCACAAATCCATGCTGACTGTTCCTAATCAGACCCTGTTTATCCAGATGTTTATATATATTATCTCTAAGTATCTTTTCCATTAATTTGCCCACCACTGAAGTCAAACTAACAGGTCTATAATTGCTAGGTTTACTCTTAGAACCCTTTTTAAACAATGGAACAACATGCGCAGTACGCCAATCCTCGGGGACTATTCCCGTTTCTGATGACAATATTTCTGTCATAGCCCCGGCTATTTCTACACTAACTTCCCTCAATGTCCTAGGGAATATCCTGTCAGGACCTGGAGACTTATCCACTTTTATATTTTTCAAAAGTGTCAGTACTTCTTTTACTTTGAAACTCATAGTATCCATAGCTACTCTACTAGTTTCCCTTACCTCACATAATTCCATATCCTTCTCCTTGGTGAATACCGAAGAAAATAAATTGTTCAATATCTCCCCCATCTCTTTTGGCTCTGCAGATAGCTGTTCACTCTCTCTCCAATGGACCAATTTTATCCCTCGTTATCCTTTTGCTATTAATATAGCTGTAGAAACCCTTTGGATTTACTTTCACCTTACTTGCCAAAGCAACCTCATATCTTCTTTTAGCTTTTCTAATTTCTTTCTTAAGATTCTTTTTACATTCCTTATACTCCTCAAGCACCTCGTTTACTTCATGCTGCCTATAATTATTGTTCCTCTCAGCAATGAAAAATTATGACTTCCTTTTTCTTCATTATCACATTTGGATTCCTCTGCATCATTAACGCACTGCTATCCATTTGTATTAATACCTTTGGTCACTCATAGGTTGCAGTGCGTACTTTGGACTGCACTATTATGGTCTGGTTAACTAATGTGTGATCATCTCAATATGAAGATTGGTGGATATTAAGAGAATTAAATATAAAATTGATGTAGGTAATTGGTGCAGAGATAAAATATTGTTCCCCATTTTACTGACTGCTCCTCCACACATTCTGCCTGCTGCACAATTCCATCATTTTAAAACCAAAATAGTAATTCTGTCCATTGACCAATTATTAATCCATCCCATTACATTATATGCAATTCCATGTTACTAGTTTTGTTTAATAGCCCCACTTAGGACTTTATAGGCTTTCTGAAAGTTCAAATCATCACTGGTTCCTCACTACCAATCCTGCTAGTAACATCGTCAGGTCAGTCTCACAGAATTTTGCTAAACATCATTCAAGTGTCATATGCACTGGAAACAGAGCAATTAATTTTTTACTTGCTGCAGCTTTACAGTAACATACAACAAATTCAATAAATGACCATTTAAACTAGTTAACCAGACCATAATAGTGCAAGCCAAAGTATATAGTTGACCCACAGTCCCGTTTATATCAACAGGTCGATGGTGGAGAGGGTCAAGAGCTTCAAATTCCTGGGCGTGCATATTTCTGAAGATCTCTCCTGGTCCGAGAACACTGATGCAATTATAAAGAAAGCACATCAGTGCCTCTACTTCCTGAGAAGAGTACGGAGAGTCGTTATGTCAAAGAGGACTCTCTCTAACTTCTACAGGTGCACAGTAGAGAGCATGCTAACCGGTTGCATCGTGGCTTGGTTCGGTAACTTTAGCGCCCAGGAGCGGAAAAGACTACAAAAAGTAGTAAACAGTGTCCAGTCCATCATCGGCTCTGACCACCCTACCATCGAGGGGATCTATCACAGTCGCTGCCTCAAAAAGGCTGGCAGCATCATCAAGGACCCACGCCATCCTGGCCACACACTCATCTCGCTGCTACCTTCAGGTAGAAGGTACTTGAGCCTGAGGACAGCAACGTCCAGGTTCAGGAACAGCTCTTCCCCACAGCCATCAGGCTATTAAACTCAACTGAAACAAAACTCTGAACATTAATAGATCATTATCTGTTTATTTGCACTTTATCTGTTTATTTATTCATGTGTGTATATATTTATATAATGGTATATGGACACACTGATCTGTTCTGTATTCATGCCTACTATATTCTGTTGTGCTAAAGCAAAGCAAGAATTTCATTGTCCTATCTGGGACACACGACAATAAACTCTCTTGAATCTTGAACATAGTGCATCTTATTAAATGTCTACAGTAGTTCATTGCCAAGGCAAGGTTGTGGTTAGGATTGTGTTGTGTGGTGCAAGAGGCAAATGGTTGAAGAAGCTATTCGTGAATCTGGAGGTCATAGTTCTCCGGCTCAAATGCATTTTTCCTGATGGTAGAAGCGAGATGAGCGGTGTGTGTGTCTTTGTGTTATTAGCTGATTTCTTGAGGCAACGCTTCCTGTAGATCCCTTCAATGGTGGGCAGGTGAATACCCATTATAGACCAGATAAAATGAGCCACTTTCTGCAGCCTTCTTCATTTTTTAGCAGGTTACTGAACCAGGTCATCATGTAAGCTCTCTACCTGTGGAAGTCCGACAGCATAGAAACATAGACATAGAAAATAGGTGCAGGAGTAGGCCATTCGGCCCTTCGAGCCTGCACCGCCATTCGATATGATCATGGCTGATCATCCAACTCAGTATCCCATCCCTGCCTTCTCTCCATACCCCCTGATCCCTTTAGCCACAAGGGCCACATCTAACTCCCTCTTAAATATAGCCAATGAACTGGCCTCAACTACCTTCTGTGGCAGAGAATTCCACAGATTCACCACTCTCTGTGTAAAAAATGATTTTCTCATCTCGGTCCTAAAAGACTTCCCTCTTATCCTTAAACTGTGACCCCTAGTTCTGGACTTCCCCAACATCGGGAATAATCTTCCTGCATCTAGCCTGTCCAACCCTTTAAGAATGTTGTAAGTTTCTATAAGAACCCCCTCAATCTTCTGAATTCCAGCGTGTACAAGCCGAGTCTATCCAGTCTTTCAAGTCCTGCCATCCCAGGAATCAGTCTGGTGAACCTTCTCTGTACTCCCTCTATGGCAAGAATGTCTTTCCTCAGATTAGCATATTCTGCAACGTGCCAAATCTCCTCAAATTTGAGGAAATAGATGATGAGCTTTCTTGGGATTTCATTCAGGAACTTGAATTCAGGAACTTGAAGCTGTTGACTTTCTCTACCACCATCCCGACAGTGAAGACAGATTCATGGACCTTTCGCATTCCTTTCATAACTCAACATAACTCCCATTATTTATAAAGGCAGGCAAATGAAAAGAGGGTACCATGTACCAGTTTGGCTGACATAGGTAGTGGAGAATAAAATATTCTAATATTTTCCTTCCCATCTCTGTCAAGCTAACTGGTCTATTTCTCTGCTTTCTTAAACAGCAGGATTATTTTAGCAAGCTTCCATTCTAACGGAACATTTAATTATTATATATTCATAATATTATCTTTGCTACTAATATTTACTTATTCTGCATCATTGACTACAAATTTGGACACCATGTGGTAGCTTTCGTTCCTATAATAAAAGGTTATGCTAATCATTAAGCTTTAAGCTAATCATTAGTGCTTTAAATGTCAATCATGGCCATTTACTGTCATAACCTTAAAAGTAATTTTCTATTTTTATAGGCAACTCATCTCATACCTTAATTGCTCTCTGTGTTTCAATATTAAATTCTGGTTTCAGATTGATCTTCAACAAAAACAGAGTGTTGGAGGAACTCAGCAATATATCATTAAATATACTATTAAGCATCCCAGCCATCAATGGTGTGAAGTAAAATATCAGTTGCCAATAAATAAATTCAATTGTAAATTTTCCAGATTATATCTCTGTCCCCCTGAACTCTAGTCGGTCTGTCATGATTTAATATTGATAGCAATACATTAGAAAGAATGTTCCAACTTAGCAGACACCCTTGAACGGGTACATGGAGATGAAAATACTTGAAGTACAATTTAAATGCCATCTCTATATAACTAAGAGGTGTGTGTGTGTGTGTGTGTGCGCGTGTCTCTCTCTCTCTCTCTCTCTCTCTCTCTCACAATCTGGTTAATTCCTATTTTCTTCCAAACGCTAGGCCATAGCCTTCCCATTTTCACACATCCTACTCACATTTTTTCCGTGGAGGCGATAAACGTCTTCCCGTCGCATTTCCACCTACATTCCCGAAGTTATTGATCCTTTAAATTTTAAAAACAGCTCAAACTCACCCACTTTGGTGGAAAAAAATCATCACAATACACTCGCAAGGCAGGACACTCCAAGAGGGAGGGCACTCCAGCGCTCACGGTGAACGAGGAGTGGCGGCGGCTGCCGGCGCCCAACGGGGAGGGTGGTGCCACGGGCCGAGCCTGGGGCCTGAGCCTGGGCTGGAGCCCAGCCTGGTTCTAGTGCTGGAGCTAGAGTGAGGGCAGAGCCCAGTCTTGGGATGGGGTCGTGACCAGGACTGAGAAAGAAGCTGCCGCTGGAACCAAGGGCGAGCTTGGGTCCGGTGTCAGGGACGAACCCGGAGTGAAGTTGCGGCCTGGACTGGAGCCCAGGCAGCGGCCATGCTAGCGGCTGCTGTCTACAGCCAGTGCCGGCCCGAGTACAAGAACTATACCGAGTTCCAAGTCCTGGCGCTGCTCTACGACCTGGGTAGGTGCTCGGGCACGGAATGGGACTGAGGGGAGGAGGATGATGAGGGAAATGAGGGAGAGAGGAGGGGGTAAGGAGGGCAGTTGCCACGTGCCTCCACTCTACCCCCTCCCTCTCTCTCTCTCTCTACTCCCCCCCCTCTCTGCCCCTCACCCTCTCTGCCCATCTCCCTCTACCCTCCCTCTCTACTCCCCTCCCCCCCCCTCTCTACCCCCCATCCCTCTCCCACTCTACCTCCTCCCTCTCCCTCTCTACCCCCCCCCCCCCCATCCCTCTCGACCCACCCTCGCTCTTTAGGGATTGAAGAGGGAGAGTGAAGAGGAGGAGGAGGGAGTGCTGGGGGATGAGGAAAAATGAGCCGCGTCTGCGCAGTTGGGGGCTCTGTGTGAGTGGTGCAATATTGCGTTGGGGGAACAGGTTGTGTTGGGGGAAACAGGTTGTGTTGGGGGAACAGGTTGTGTTGGGGGAACAGGTTGTGTTGGGGGAACAGGTGAGTGGTGGAATCATGCATTGGGGGAGCAGACCCAATCGGTCTGCACTTGGTCTAGTATATAATAGAAGCGAGGACCATCCCTCTTTAGCAGTAACCCCAGCAGTGACTAGTGGGGTGCCGCAAGGCTCGATGCTGAGACCCCAGTTGTTTACAATATATAACGATTTAGACGAGGGAATTAAATGTAACATCGCTAAGTTTGTGGATGACACAAAGCTGGGTGGCAGTGTAGTTGCGAGGCGTAGTGTAGCTAGGATGCTATGAGGCTGCAGGGTGACTTGGATAGGTTGGGTGAGTGAGCAGAAGCATGGCAGATGCAATATAATGTGGATAAATGTGAGGTTATCCACTTTGGTGGCAAGAACAGGAAGGCAGATTATTAACTGAATGGTATCAGATTAGGAGAAGGGGAGGAACAAGAGATCTGGGTGTGCTTGTACATCAGTCACTGAAAGTAAGCATGCAGGTACAGCAGACAGTGAAGAAAGCTAATGGCATGTTGGCCTTCATTGCGAGAGGAATTGAGTTTAGGAGCAAGGAGGTCCTACTGCAGTTGTACAGGGCTCTGGTGAGACCGCACAAGGAGTATTGTGTGCAATTTTGGTCTCCTAATTTGAGGAATTGCAATTGAGGAAGTGCAGTGTTGGTTCACCAAGTTAATGCCCGGGATGGCAGAACTGACACATGATGAAAGAATGGGTCGACTGGGCTTATATTTGCTGGAATTTAGAAGGATGAGAGGGTATCTTATAGAAACATATATAAAATTCTTAAGGGGTAGGCTATTTAGGACTGAGATGAGGAAAAACTTTCACCCAGAGAGTTGTGAATCTGTGGAATTCTCTGCCACAGAAGGCAGTGGAGGCCAATTCACTGGATGTTTTTGTTAGAGAGAGAACTAGATTTAGCTCTTAGGGCTAAGGCAATTAAGGAATATGGGGAAAAAGCTGGAACGGGGTACTGATTTTGGATGATCAACCATGATCATATTGAATGGTGGTGCTGGCTCGAAGGGCCTAATGGCCTACTCCTGCACTATTTTCTATGTTTCTACCTACAACAATACAAAATTGTGGGAAATGGGCACTCCAATATTCTGCTGCATAGAAGCAATGGGCACGATGCACCGTGAAAAGAGGTGATAACAACAAATAGACACGTCATGGGGTCAGAGTACTATGGTTTGAAAACAGACCATTCAGCACAATTCAAAGCCCACTTGCTCGCTTTTAGCACAAATCCCACTAAAGCTGTCCTATCCATGTACCTGCCCAAATGGCTTTTAAATTTTGGCATAAGAATTTGCACATGTTGGATTCCATTCCGACCAGTCTGTCCTTAGCCTCATCCACTGCAAAAGTGTGGCTACATGCAAACTAATAGAACAGCATCTCATATTCCACTTGGGTCCCCTACAACCCAACTGCATGAATATTAAATTCTCCCATTTCAGGTAAACCCACCAACCTCCTCATCTGTTCACCTTTCTCTCCCCCCCCCCAGCAAACACTTTTCTTTCCATTCTCCACAGCACCTGATCTGCTGAGATACTCC
This sequence comes from Amblyraja radiata, assembly GCF_010909765.2. Classification (NCBI taxonomy): domain Eukaryota; kingdom Metazoa; phylum Chordata; class Chondrichthyes; order Rajiformes; family Rajidae; genus Amblyraja; species Amblyraja radiata. The sequence continues at coordinate 26,461,140 of NC_045959.1, read as the reverse complement.
TGCATTTGGGGTTTTTTTTGTTGCAAACCAGCATCTGCAGTTCCCTGTATACCCATCCTCTTATTATTTATTTAGTTATGTCTATTAGCGGCAATTGTACAGAGATAACACATTCGGCATCTAAAATTATACAATTATTGTACAGCTTCATTTTTAACCTTATAAGGATGACAGATGGCACAATGGGCTAAGTGTTCGTCTGGCAACCGGAAGGTAGCCGGTTCGAATCCCGCTTGGAGTGCATACTGTCGTTGTGTCCTTGGGCAAGACACTTCACCCACCTTTGCCTGTGTGTGAATGTGTGTGAGTGATTGGTGGTGGTCGGAGGGGCCGTAGGCGCAGATTGGCAGCCACGCTTCCGTCAGTCTGCCCCAGGGCAGCTGTGGCTACAGAAGTAGCTTACCACCACCGAGTGTGACTGAGGAGTGAATGAATAATGCGATGTAAAGCGCCTTGAGTATTAGAAAGGCGCTATATAAATCCCATCCATTATTATTATTATAGGGAGGTTTCACGGCAGTCGGGTCATGATCCATGACCCATGCTGTTGCTACGCTACTCCAAATGGATTACACGCGATGAACTGCAGGTAGGCACTTACCATTGTTTCCAGCATAGCGGGCCCGTTAAAACCCGCTGAAATTGTCAATTTTTGCGCTGTAAATAATTATGGAAATCGGGTTAAGCGTGTGAGACATTTAGCCTACTTCAGAATTCCAAAAGTGAGGAGAAATGACGGTAGATAGAAGCGAGAGCTGAAGGGACAACAACAGCCAGAGTGCTTGGCGAACATTGGCCGTTTGCTCACTGCATTTCATCAACTAAGGCATTATTTGTGTTTTTTCTTGATTCCTTTGGCATCTAAAAAGTTTCAGAAGTGATAAATCTGGCTGTAATTTTTTTTAAATCGCCCATGGTTCTCAAGTGGGTTTTTACATACAAAATGAAAACGCATCTGAAGAAAAATTTACAGCCAGATTTATCACTTCTGAGAATTTTTAGATACCAAAGGAATCAAGATAAAACACAAATAATGCCTTACTTGATGAAATGCAGTGAGCAAACGCGATAATTCCCAATATTTTCAATTCCGATATCTGCACGGCCAATGTTTACCAAGCACTTTAGCTGCTGTTCTCCCTTCAGTTCTCGCTTCTCTATACCTTCATTTCGCTTCACTTTTGGAATTCATTGGAAGTTGGGTACATGTCTCTCACACTTACCCCGACTCCCACAATTTTTTTTCAGCGTAAAAATTCAACATTTTGGCGGTTTTTAACAGGTAGGAAAGTACGCATTTCTTGCATTAATAACATATACCGGAAGTGACGGATGTCCTCCAGATGGATTTAGCGGCTCCGTGCGTCGAGCCCTATGACCCAGTGACCTTACGTGCAACCCCCCTATAACCTAAACTATGAAAATGAAAAAAAGAGAAAAAAACAAGAAAGAAAAAAAGTAGAAAGTGAAAAGATAGATCGAAAAAGAACAAAAGAAAGTCCCCTAAACTACCAAAGTAGTGTGGCAGAAAGATATAGAAATAAGAAAAATAAAAAGGTGGAGATATACCTTGCCCCTCGTCCCCGTCCCCCCGCCTTACCCAATCCTGCATCGGATTTAAATTTAAATTTAAATTTGTGTTCCACCATGCTATTGTTGTAAGAATTCGGTAACGTGTGTCCATGTCTTAAGAAATTGATCTGGTTTTTCCGCCAAGACAAGTCTAATGTTTTTCAAATGTAGTGTCTCGGACATTTTTGTGATCAACATCTTCACTACAGGGACTGTATACCCATTTTCTCCCCCTTCCTGCACCTGCTCATTATCCACCCCTCCCTAATTGTGGTCCCATTGTGTCTTACCATTCTGTGTTCCCTTCTTCCTACCATATTAACCTCTGGTTCTATATATCACTCTCAACTTAATTTCTTATCATATTCCACCATTTGTACCTTTTTGTCTCCATTCATCAGGAGGCAGACGAATGCCTCCTGCCATGGTTACTGTCTCCATCCTTCGGCCACCCACCTGACTCAACCATCAATCATGCCCTCTTTACCTTAGGCACCGCTACTCTAGGGAAGAAGACCATGACCATCCACCTTATACTGACCCCTCATTATGTTGATAATTATCCGTTTTTGGCAAAGAAAGTTCCACATGTGCCGCTCCTGATTATGTGATTCAGATTCCTCCTTCTAAAGTGTGCCCAGATGAACCACTGCCTGAAACCGAAATCTCGGCTACTCCCACTCCCAACCGGCCTCTGAGAGTGCCAATACTTCAGCTGGGGATAGCGATGTTGGGAGACGTTACCACTACCTCACTACCTCACGCCCTCACACTCCGCCAGAACGCTGCCCTTACTTGATCTGCGGAGTTGGCGCCGGCAATCGGCGGGCGTCGGGCTGGAGGTGGCAGCGTTCCGCGCCCGTTTCTTCACGCAGCCCCGACTACTCGACATGTCCGCCGGCGAGCAGGGGCGTTTCCTATCCGCTCCAGGCTGAGCAGCGCGGCCCGCCGACATACCGAGAGCGAGGCGGCGTGGGGATGCAGGAGGCGGGGTGGGTGAGTGGTGGTGGTGCAGGGCCGGGGAATCGGGGTTGAGGCGGGAGACTCGAGGCCGGGCTGAGGACAAGGAGAGAGAGACAAACGGCGGGAGGCCGAAGGCACCAGGACGTCGACGGCAGAGGCGGGGCAGGGCCGGCGAGCGAGCCCACGCACGCGGCGCATTGTGGGGTTGGGCGGGAGAGTGACGTCAGTCAGTCGGGCTGGGTGGACTGAGTGAAGCCGTTGGTTGAACCTGCGCCATGGCCATGGCCGCTGACCGAGTGGTGGGTCTCAACAAGGGGGTGATCCATCACTTCCTGAATGGGTAAATATTTACGCGATGGTGACTACACTACAGAGTAGGTAAATATTTACGCGATGGTGACTACACAGTAATATGTTTGTGGCTGCAGGAGTCAGTACTTTAGAAGCTATCCTAAGACATCACATGTATAAATTCATTTGCAGGATAAATGACTCTAAAAATGTGCTTATTGTGGCCTTGTCAAACATAAGGGTTAGCACTACACGAATCCCAGCTGTGGAGACACTGGTATCGTTGTCTCGTTGTAGGACATTGATCATCTTTTAATCTGGATTTTTAACTTATGTATTGTGTTTTTAAAAATATATAAATTATGATGTTTTTATAAGTGATATACCAAGATTTTGTATGTATTTATGATATTTGATATGCAATACATTTTTAATGTAATGTTGCCCCTTGTCTGGACCTTGAGTCCGTAATAAAGTTTATCATTATTATTACTACTGAGTAGGTAAATATTTACGCCATGGTGACTACACTACTGAGTAGGTAAATATTTACGCCATGGTGACTACACTACTGAGTAGGTAAATATTTACGCCATGGTGACTACACTACTGAGTAGGTAAATATTTACGCCATGGTGACTACACTACTGAGTAGGTAAATATTTACGCGATGTTGACTGTACACTACCTGCATTGTAAATATTTACGAAAATTACGTAAGGACACACGAAGGAGGTGGAAAAGACATATTATCGGGTAGATGCGCAGAGTCTCGTGCCCAGAGTAGGGGAATGGAGAACAAGAGGACATTGAATTGATTTAAGGTGAAGGGGGAAACCTGAGATGTTTGTTTTTTTCACACAAAGGGTGGTGGGTGTATGGAACGAGCTGCCAGAGGAGGTAGTTGAGGCATTAGTATTATCGCAACGTTTAAGAAACAGTTGTACAGGTAAATGGATAGGACAGGGATATGGGCCAAACGCAAGCAGATGGGACTAGTGTATATGGGCCATGTTGGCAAGTTGGGTCGTAGGGCCTGTTTCCACGCAGTATTACTCTTTGACTGCGAGAGGGGACATGGGAAAGTAAAGCGATTAAAGTGTTGGGGGAATAAAATGAAAAGTGAACTGATGTGGGATGTAATGTCCCCCCTTCCTTCCCTCCCCTGTTCTTTCTTCTCACTCAGCTTCCCCAATATTTACAGAAAAGGGACATTTGGCCCATTTTTTTCACAACCATTAAGAAAAAGAGTTGCCCAGTTTAAACCCTTTTTTACGGAGTGGGAGATTGCAACCTTCACGTGGTCCACCCTGTTTCAACAAATGCAATCAACCTGGCGTGCACAAACAGAAGATCAAACAGAACAAGTTGTCTTGCAACTTTAGGCTGTGCACGCCATACGCAAGAAGAAGAAGAACCCTTTTTACAGCGCATGTTCCAGGGCAGATAGTTTCGGGTTAGTGCTGTAGATCAGTGCTATTTCTTCGAAGATAGACACAAATTATTGGAGTAACTCAGCGGGGACAGACAGCATATCTGGAGAGAAGGAATGGGCAGGGCTGCCAACATTGGGTGAGAGTTGGGAGTGAGAAATTGCGAGAGACCAAGCCCGAGGGAGTATAGCGATGGGGGGGGGGGGGGGGAGGATGTCCCCCTCCCATTGGTACGGAACATTTGCATTTTTCAGCTTGAAATTGTGCAATATGGTGCATACTGTAGCAAGTCTTTTAACTCACACTTGAATGCAATATATATGCTTTAAATTGGATTGGAGCATATTTGAAAGGGGGGAGGTTGTGCAATCACTGATCACTGGCCTTGGGGGTACCCGGTGAGGGAGTGGAGCAACCGAGTGGGGAGAGGGTGTGGAAGAAGGGTGTCCCCCCTCCCAGGGTAGGAACATTTTGAAATCATGTTTTAGTGCACTGTAGAAGTATGATTTCAATGTTTTTTGTATGAAGTATTTTTAAGAGGTAACTTTTTAAGGGGTAACTTTATCCACACAAAGGGTGATGGGTGTATGGAACAAGCTGCCAGAGGAGGTAGTTGAGGCAGGGACCATCCCAACATTTAAGAAAAAGTTAGACTGATACATGGATAGGACAGGTTTGGAGGTATGGACCAAAAGCAGGTAGCGTAGCTGGGACATGTTGACGGGTGTGGGCAAGTTGCGCCGAAGGGCCTGTTTTCACACTGTATCACTCTATGACTACATTATACCTCCACCATGCATGAATGCTTCAAAATCAAGAGATCGAGTTTTATTGCCATATACTCAAGCATAGAAACATAGAAAATAGGTGCAAGAATAGGCCATCGGCCCTTCGAGCCAGCACTGCCATTCAATATGATCATGGCTATTCATCTAAAATCAGTACCTCTTTCCTGTTTTCCCCCATATCCCTTGATGTCGTTAGCCCCAAGAACTAAATGTAACTCTCTCTTGAAAACATTTAGTGAATTCGCCTGCACTGCCTTCTGTGGCAGAGAATTCCACAGATTCACAACTCTCTGCGTGAAGAAAGTTTGTTCTCATCTCAGTCCTAACTGGCCCCCCCTTTATTCTTAAACTGTGACCCATGGTTCTGAGCACCCCCAACATCGGGAACATTTTTCCTGCAGTTACAGTAAGTGAAAATCTAGCAGGCAACCAGGATGGTTACACCAACCACCCCCATTTGAAGTCCACTATCTTCCACCGTATCTACCCAGTGCTTGGTACTTACTTCCAGCAGCCACTGGTTGTCCTCCAGGATGCAGTGAGCCGCAGCCTGATCCATGCCGGTCACCTGGGCGAATTCGGCACAGAGACTCTCACGGCAGCGGCGCAACGCTTCGACACCTACGACGACCCGGGACTCTTGCACTGAGGCTGCTCCATGGCCGGAGCTGCAGTGAGCGACTCGCCAGCCCGGAAAACACTCTCCAGCCCCACTCCCCGTCCGCATCTGTCCCCGCCGCTGCTTCCGCTTCCAACACCCAGCGGCCCATGCAGTTGATATGAGTTTTGAAATTTTCGTTGATCACAGAATTTCTCACAACAGTGCGAGAGAAATTTGTGATCAGCGTGAGAATTTGGTGAAATGCGTGATTCTCACGCTCAATGCATGGGAATTGGCAGCCCTGCCTCTCTTCCTCCCCTCTCTCTCCGCCTTACTTTCTCTCCCCTTTCTCTCTCCCACCTCACTCCCGTCCCTCTCTCTCTCCCCTCTCTCTCTCCCCCTCTCTTCCGCTCTCTCTCCTCTCAACCCCTCTCTCTCTCCCCCTCTCTCTCTCCCCTCCCTCCATCTCCACCCTCTCTCTCTCCCCTCCCACTCTCTCCCCTCTCTCTCTCTCCTCTCTCTCCTCTCACCCCTCTCACTCTCTCCACTTCCCTCTCTCTTCTCTCCCCCTCTCTCCCCCCCTTCTCTCTCCTCTCTTCCCCTCTCTCTCCTCTCTTCCCCTCTCTCTCCTCTCTTCCCCTCTCTCTCCCCCCCTCTCTCTTCCCCCTCTCTCCCTCCCACCTCACTCTCCCCCTCTCCTCCTCTCTCTCCCCCCTCCCCTCTTTTTCCCCTAACTCTCTCTCTTTCCCTACCTCTCCCCCTCTCTCTCCTCTCTTCCCATCTCTCCCCCCTCTCTCTCTCTCTCTCTCTCTCTCTCTCTCTCTCCCTCTCTCTCTTCCCCCCTTTCTCCCTACCATCTCATTCTCACCCTCTCTCTCGTCCCCTCTCCTCTCTCCCCCCCTCTGTCTCCCTTCTCTTTCCCCTAGCTCTCTCTCCCCTCTTTCCCCTAGCTCTCTCTCCCCTCTTTCCCCTAGCTCTCTCTCCCCTCTCTTTCCCCTAACTCTCTCTCCCCTCTCTTTCCCCTAAACTCTCTCTCCCCTCTCTTTCCCCTAACTCTCTCTCCCCTCTCTTTCCCCTAACTCTCTCCTCCCCCTCTCTCTCCCACTCTCTTTCTTCTCTCTCTCCCCCTCTTCTCTCTCTCTCCCTCTCTCACTCCTCTCTTTCTCTCTCTATCTCTCCCTCTCTACACACTCCCCTCTCTCTGTGTCTCTCCTCTCACCTCTCTCTCTTCCTCCCCTCGCTCTCTCATCTCTCTCTCCCCCATTTCTCTCTCACCTCACTCTCCCCTCTCTCTTTCTCCTCTGTCTCTATCTCCTCTTTCTCTTTGACCCCATCTATCTCTCTCTCTTCCCCCCTCTCTCCCTCTCTCTTTTACCACCCCTCTCTCTTCCCCCTCTCTCCCATTCTCTCCTACCCTCTCCTCCCTCTCCACCCCCTCTTTCTTCCCTCTCACCCCTCTCTCTCTCTCTTCCCCCCCCCCTCTCCCACCTCACTCTCCCCCCTCTCTCTCCCCTACCTCTCTCCCCCTACCTCTCTCCCCCCCCTCTCCCTCTTCTCTCTCTCCATTCACGCCCCCTCTGTCTCTCCCCCCTCTCTCTCTCCCCCCTGTCTCCCTCCCCTCTCTCTCTCTCCACCTCCCTTTGAGAGTCTGTCCCTTTGGCACAGAGACTCTCGCGGCAGCAGCACAACGCTTCCGACGGCTCCGCGGCCTGGAACACTCGCACTGTCCGGAGTGCTCCATGGCCAGAGCTGCAGCGTCAGCCCCGCAAACACTCGACAGCGCCGCAAATACTCGCAAGTCCCGGCTCCCCTCATCTGTTCCCGCCACTGCTTCTGCTCCCATCCCTCCCGCAGCCCCGGCTCTCCAACACCCACGGACCATGCAGTTTATCCGAGTTTTTACATTTTCGTTGATCACAAAATTTCTCACCACTGAGCGTGAGAAATTTCTGATCAGCGTGAGGGCGTGAGAGTTTGCTTGAGGGCGTGAGTCTCACGCTCAAAGCGTGAGAGTTGGCAGCCCTGGAATGGGTGATGTTTCGGGTCGAGACCCTTCCTCGAAACGCCACCCATTCCTTCTCACCAGAGATGCTGCCTGTCCCGCTGAGTTACTTAAGTATTCTGTGTCTATTTTTGATTTTAAACCAGCATCTGCATATGAAAGAATACACTGCAACTGTGTATTTGAGGGTGGTACAGTGACACAGAGGTAAAGCTGCTGCCTTAGCTAGTTTGTAGGTTCCCCCTGAGATCGCCAGGGGTTTCCTCCAGGTCGGGTGATCGCTGGTAGGTGCAGACTCGATGGGCCAATGGGCTTATTTTTACTGTATCTAAACTAAATTCCTGAAACTGTTATTCAATTAGATTATTGCAGTGCTGTGATCTAACTTCATATTTCCACCTTAATTTTATACCTCTACAAATCCCTTATTATAAGAATCTGATCAATCTCAAATTTATAATTAACATTTAATCCTGTTTCAAGTTTGCTTAATGAAAGAGAGTTCAAATTTTCCTTCAAGCTCTGCCTTTGAAAGTATTTCCTAATTTAAATCCTGAAAGGCTCATCGTGATCTTTAAATTATTGACTCCTATTGCCATGATACCCAAATAACAAAGTATTTAGACTAAAACTGCATGTTCACTTGATGGTTTTAAGTGATCAAATCAACCTTAAACTTCCATATCTCAGGGAATATAATACATTTGTAGAATCTCCAAAACGTTTATCCTTTAGAGTCCAAGTATCTTTTTGATTAATCGACACACTCACATCTTATCATATTTCCATTTATCGTTTTGCCTATTCTCTGTGCTTGCCCAGGGCACACATACAGATGAATGCCAAAACCTCTTTTGAACTTTTACTGTTTCATACATTTTATCAATTAGGTATCAATTTCCAGATCAAAAAATAACTCACATTTGTTGGTCAATTAATATATTTTCACTTCACAATACCCACAGTTGCGTCTGCCTATGACATTCAGAAACCTGGATGAGTGGCTGTGCCTTCTCTCATATAAGTTGTTAACAAATACAGTGAGTAATTGCAGACCCAGCACAGATCTGTGCATGACACCCTAAAAATTGGAACTGTCAGCCATTGTACTGACTCGATTTTTTTGTGGCTCAGCTTTTTGCTCACTATGCCAATCAATTCTGTGACCTTCAACTTGAGTTAATGGTATCTAAAGAGAAACTTTACCAAAAGCCTTCTGGCAGTCCATTGGAATAACAGATAGATAACACCTTGTGTTCTACTCAGTGATCTCTTCAAAACAAAAATCCAATCAGGTTTTTTTAGACTTGACTTCCACTTTACTAACATATGCTAATTTTCTCTGATTAATATAAATTGAGGTGTTCAATTATATTACCCTGTAATAATAGACATGCTAATAATTTCCATAGATATTAGGCTAATTGAGCTATAATTCCCTTGTTTCCCTCTCGTCTTTCATGAATAAAAATATATGATTTTTCCTTCAATGTTCTCATCCTTTAAATCTTTGCAAGTAAATCATTTGATCCTGGGAATTTGTCACGCATTATCTTCATAACTGTTACTTTGATTATGATATTTTGGCGTGCCAATTATCCTCATCGAATATTAATTTCAAAGGTTCAGATGCGAACAAAACTCCTGCGTCAGCGTGATCAAAGCTCCTGTGGCTTGGAGTTCCTGAAGTCAGTCTCTAACCCGAGACCGCGGGTCTCGAGATGTTAAGTCTGCAAGCACCCACGGTTGGAGCTCCGAGGTCAATCCATGGCAAGGGGATCGCGGGACCATAGTCCCATAGGCATCCGCGGTGGAGCAGTGTGAATGAAGATACGATACGGGGGGGGGGGATCGCATCTTCATCAAGGTAAGAGATAAGAAAAAGTTTCCCCCCACCCCCCACATACAAAAAACTAAAGAACACCAAAAACATACATTTAACACATACCTTTTAAACACAAAGAAGGAAGGGACAGACAGACTGTTGGCGAGGCAGCAATTGCTGGCACCACCCGGTGGATATCAAGGATGGTATCCTTTTCCAGCATCATAAACATCAATGCACAGCAATTATTTCAATGGATCTATAATTTCTTTATTTTTATTTGCATTATCATTGTTTAGCAATCTTCACATGGCCCATTTGCTACTATTTTAACTAATTTAAAAATGTTTACAATGACTTCTGTTACATTTCAAAAGTAATACAATCAAATTTAAATGTTCCAATATCTTTGAATGAGGGTTATTAACAGGCAGGATGTTTCATTCTATAAATGCAAGTCCAATCCTTTTTGTTTACAAGGATTGCGCCAGAAATACTAATCCAGAGACAATTTCTAGACCCACAAAAACATGTAATACTGCAATATGTAACAAAATAAGGTTGATTTTCAGAATAAATCATTAGTTATTTCTTTAAGAAAAGTCAAAAGATATTTTAAACAGGTGTGAATCAGGAAAGGATATATTTAAAACCATGAACTTTATTATTTGAGCTATAGTAAAAGAATATTAGCATTGAACATGCTTCCCAATGCACTGATGTATTAGTGTTGCCAGTAGTCTGGTGCAACCCTGGTGTTATGAAGTAGCCGGATGCTTAGTGGTGACGGCCTGATTCACAACACCAGCTGCAACACCTTACCATTTAGTTGCACATCACTCACGATTCCTTGACAACGGTCATCTTGCAGACACCTTCACAAATATCAATGGAAAAGAAACTACAATGTATTGTCATTAAACCTAATAACAAGAAAAGGTGTTGGGTGGGGGAGGATGTCCCCCTCCCATTGGTACGGAACATTTGCATTTCTCAGCTTGAAATTGTGCAATATGGTGCATACTGTAGCGTCTTTTAACTTACACTTGAATGCAATATATATGCTTTAAATTGGATTGGAGCGTTTTTGAAAGGGGGGAGGTTGTGCGATCACTGATCACTGGCCTTGGGGGTACCCGGTGAGGGAGTGGAGCAACCGAGTGGGGAGAGGGTGTGGAAGAAGGGTGTCCTCCCTCCCAGGGTAGGAACATTTTGAAATTTTATGTATTAAAATCATGTTTTAGTGCACTGTAGAAGTATGATTTCAATGTTTTTTGTATGAAGTATTTTTAAGAGGTAACTTTTTAAGGGGTAACTTTATCCACACAAAGGGTGATGGGTGTATGGAACAAGCTGCCAGAGGAGATAGTTGAGGCAGGGACTATCCCAACATTTAAGAAAAAGTTAGACTGATACATGGATAGGACAGGTTTGGAGGTATGGACCAAAAGCAGGTAGCGTAGCTGGGACATGTTGACGGGTGTGGGCAAGTTGCGCCGAAGGGCCTGTTTTCACACTGTATCACTCTATGACTACATTATACCTCCACCATGCATGAATGCTTCAAAATCAAGTGATCGAGTTTTATTGCCATATACTCAAGCATAGAAACATAGAAAATAGGTGCAAGAATAGGCCATCGGCCCTTCGAGCCAGCACTGCCATTCAATATGATCATGGCTATTCATCTAAAATCAGTACCTCTTTCCTGTTTTTCCCCCATATCCCTTGATGTCGTTAGCCCCAAGAACTAAATGTAACTCTCTCTTGAAAACATCCAGTGAATTGGCCTGCACTGCCTTCTGTGGCAGAGAATTCCACAGATTCACAACTCTCTGCGTGAAGAAAGTTTGTTCTCATCTCAGTCCTAACTGGCCCCCCCTTTATTCTTAAACTGTGACCCATGGTTCTGAGCGCCCCCTACATCGGGAACATTTTTCCTGCAGTTACAGTAAGTGAAAATCTAGCAGGCAAGCAGGATGGTTTCACCAACCACCCCCATTTGAAGTCCACTATCTTCCACCGTATCTACCCAGTGCTTGGTACTTACTTCCAGCAGCCACTGGTTGTCCTCCAGGATTCACTGAGCCGCAGCCTGATCCATGCCGGCCACCTGGGCGAATTCGGCACAGAGACTCTCACGGCAGCGGCGCAACGCTTCGACACCTACGACGACCCGGGACTCTTGCACTGAGGCTGCTCCATGGCCGGAGCTGCAGTGAGCGACTCGCCAGCCCGGAAAACACTCTCCAGCCCCACTCCCCGTCCGCATCAGTCCCCGCCGCTGCTTCCGCTTCCAACACCCAGCGGCCCATGCAGTTGATATGAGTTTTGAAATTTTCGTTGATCACAGAATTTCTCACAACAGTGCGAGAGAAATTTGTGATCAGCGTGAGAATTTGGTGAAATGCGTGATTCTCACGCTCAATGCATGGGAATTGGCAGCCCTGCCTCTCTTCCTCCCCTCTCTCTCCGCCTTACTTTCTCTCCCCTTTCTCTCTCCCACCTCACTCGTCCCTCTCTCTCTCCCCTCTCTCTCTCCCCCTCTCTTCCGCTCTCTCTCCTCTCAACCCCTCTCTCTCTCCCCCTCCCTCTCCCCTCCCCCTCTCTCTCTCCCCTCCCCTCTCTCTCTCCCCTCCCCTCCCCTCTCTCTCTCTCTCTCCTCTCTCTCCTCTCTCCCCTGTCTCACCCCTCTCACTCTCTCCATTTCCCTCTCTCTTCTCTCCCCCTCTCTCCCCCCCCTTCTCTCTCCTCTCTTCCCCTCTCTCTCCCCCCCTCTCTCTTCCCCCTCTCTCCCTCCCACCTCACTCTCCCCCTCTCTCGTCCCCTCTCTCCTCTCTCCCCCCCTCTTTTCCCCCTAACTCTCTCTCCCCTCTCTTTCCCTAACTCTCCCCCCTCTCTCTCCTCTCTTCCCATCTCTCTCCCCCTCTCTCTCTCCCTCTCTCTTCCCCCTCTCTCCCTACCATCTCATTCTCACCATCTCTCTCGTCCCCTCTCCTCTCTCCCCCCCTGTCTCCCTTCTCTTTCCCCTAGCTCTCTCTCCCCTCTTTCCCCTAACTCTCTCTCCCCTCTCTTTCCCCTAACTCTCTCTCCCCTCTCTTTCCCCTAACTCTCTCCTCCCCCTCTCTCTCTCCCCCTCTCTTTCTTCTCTCTCTCCCCCTCTTCTCTCTCTCTCCCTCTCTCCCCCTCTCTCTCTTTCTCCCTCTCTATCTCTCCCTCTCTACACACTCCCCTCTCTCTGTGTCTCTCCTCTCACCTCTCTCTCTTCCCCCATCACTCCCTCTCTCCCTCTCTCCCCCATTTCTCTCTCACCTCACTCTCCCTCTAGCTCTCTCTCCCCTCTCTCTTTCTCCTCTCTCTATCCTCTTTCTCTATGCCCCCCCATCTCTCTCTCTTCCCCCCTCTCTCCCTCTCTCTTTTACCACCCCTCTCTCTTCCCCCTCTCTCTCCCATTCTCTCCTACCCTCTCCTCCCTCTCCACCCCCTCTCTCTTCCCTCTTTCTTCCCTCTCACCCCTCTCTCTCTCTCTCTTCCCCCCCTCTCCCACCTCACTCTCACCCCTCTCTCTCCCCTACCTCTCTCCCCCCCCCTCTCCCTCTTCTCTCTCTCCATTCACGCCCCCTCTGTCTCTCCCCCCTCTCTCCCTCCCCCCTGTCTCCCTCCCCTCTCTCTCTCTCCACCTCCCTTTGAGAGTCTGTCCCTTTGGCACAGAGAATCTCGCGGCAGCAGCACAACGCTTCCGACGGCTCCGCGGCCTGGAACACTCGCACTGTTATATTAATAGAAATTGAGGTGTTCAATTATATTACCCATAATAATAGACATGCTAATAATTTCCATAGATATTAGACTAATTGAGCTATAATTCCCTGGTTTCCCTCTCGTCTTTCGTGAATAAAAATATATGATTTTTCCTTCAATGTTCTCATCCTTTAAATCTTTGCAAGTAAATCATTTGATCCTGGGAATTTGTCACGCATTATCTTCATAACTGTTACTTTGATTATGATATTTTGGCGTGCCAATTATCCTCATCGAATATTAATTTCAACGGTTCAGATGCGATCAAAACTCCTGCGTCAGCGTGATCAAAGCTCCTGTGGCTTGGAGTTCCCGAAGTCAGTCTCTAACCCGAGACCGCGGGTCTCGTGATGTTAAGTCTGCAAGCACCCACGGTTGGAGCTCCGAGGTCAATCCATGGCAAGGGGATCGCGGGACCATAGTCCCATAGGCATCCGCTGTGGAGCTCTCAAAAGTCGGTCTCCAGCAAAGGCCGCCAACTCCTTGATGTTAGGACGCAGTGTGAATGAAGATACGATACGGGGGGGGGGGATCGCATCTTCATCAAGGTAAGAGATAAGAAAAAGTTTCCCCCCACATAAAAAAAACTAAAGAACACTAAAAACATACATTTAACACATACTTTTTAAACACAAAGAAGGAAGGGACAGACAGACTGTTGGCGAGGCAGCAATTGCTGGCACCACCCGGTGGATATCAAGGATGGTATCCTTTTCCAGCATCATAAACATCAATGCACAGCAATTATTTCAATGGATCTATAATTTCTTTATTTTTATTTGCATTATCATTGTTTAGCAATCTTCACATGGCCCATTTGCTACTATTTTAACTAATTTAAAAATGTTTACAATGACTTCTGTTACATTTCAAAAGTAATACAATCAAATTTAAATGTTCCAATATCTTTGAATGAGGGTTATTAACAGGCAGGATGTTTCATTCTATAAATGCAAGTCCAATCCTTTTTGTTTACAAGGATTGCGCCAGAAATACTAATCCAGAGACAATTTCTAGACCCAAAAAAACATGTAATACTGCAATATGTAACAAAATAAGGTTGATTTTCAGAATAAATCATTAGTTATTTCTTTAAGAAAAGTCAAAAGATATTTTAAACAGGTGTGAATCAGGAAAGGATATATTTAAAACCATGAACTTTATTATTTGAGCTATAGTAAAAGAATATTAGCATTGAACATGCTTCCCAATGCACTGATGTATTAGTGTTGCCAGTAGTCTGGTGCAACCCTGGTGTTATGAAGTAGCCGGATGCTTAGTGGTGACGGCCTGATTCACAACACCAGCTGCAACACCTTACCATTTAGTTGCACATCACTCACGATTCCTTGACAACGGTCATCTTGCAGACACCTTCACAAATATCAATGGAAAAGAAACTACAATGTATTGTCATTAAACCTAATAACAAGAAAAGGTGTTGGGGGGGGGGGGGAGGATGTCCCCCTCCCATTGGTACGGAACATTTGCATTTCTCAGCTTGAAATTGTGCAATATGGTGCATACTGTAGCGTCTTTTATCACTTTACTTACACTTGAATGCAATATATATGCTTTAAATTGGATTGGAGCGTTTTTGAAAGGGGGGAGGTTGTGCGATCACTGATCACCGGCCTTGGGGGTACCCGGTGAGGGAGTGGAGCAACCGAGTGGGGAGAGGGTGTGGAAGAAGGGTGTCCTCCCTCCCAGGGTAGGAACATTTTGAAATTTTATGTATTAAAATCATGTTTTAGTGCACTGTAGAAGTATGATTTCAATGTTTTTTGTATGAAGTATTTTTAAGAGGTAACTTTTTAAGGGGTAACTTTATCCACACAAAGGGTGATGGGTGTATGGAACAAGCTGCCAGAGGAGATAGTTGAGGCAGGGACTATCCCAACATTTAAGAAAAAGTTAGACTGATACATGGATAGGACAGGTTTGGAGGTATGGACCAAAAGCAGGTAGCGTAGCTGGGACATGTTGATGGGTGTGGGCAAGTTGCGCCGAAGGGCCTGTTTTCACACTGTATCACTCTATGACTACATTATACCTCCACCATGCATGAATGCTTCAAAATCAAGTGATCGAGTTTTATTGCCATATACTCAAGCATAGAAACATAGAAAATAGGTGCAAGAATAGGCCATCGGCCCTTCGAGCCAGCACTGCCATTCAATATGATCATGGCTATTCATCTAAAATCAGTACCTCTTTCCTGTTTTCCCCCATATCCCTGATGTCGTTAGTCCCAAGAACTAAATGTAACTCTCTCTTGAAAACATCCAGTGAATTGGCCTGCACTGCCTTCTGTGGCAGAGAATTCCACAGATTCACAACTCTCTGCGTGAAGAAAGTTTGTTCTCATCTCAGTCCTAACTGGCCCCCCCTTTATTCTTAAACTGTGACCCATGGTTCTGAGCGCCCCCTACATCGGGAACATTTTTCCTGCAGTTACAGTAAGTGAAAATCTAGCAGGCAAGCAGGATGGTTTCACCAACCACCCCCATTTGAAGTCCACTATCTTCCACCGTATCTACCCAGTGCTTGGTACTTACTTCCAGCAGCCACTGGTTGTCCTCCAGGATGCACTGAGCCGCAGCCTGATCCATGCCGGCCACCTGGGCGAATTCGGCACAGAGACTCTCACGGCAGCGGCGCAACGCTTCGACACCTACGACGACCCGGGACTCTTGCACTGAGGCTGCTCCATGGCCGGAGCTGCAGTGAGCGACTCGCCAGCCCGGAAAACACTCTCCAGCCCCACTCCCCGTCCGCATCTGTCCCCGCCGCTGCTTCCGCTTCCAACACCCAGCGGCCCATGCAGTTGATATGAGTTTTGAAATTTTCGTTGATCACAGAATTTCTCACAACAGTGCGAGAGAAATTTGTGATCAGCGTGAGAATTTGGTGAAATGCGTGATTCTCACGCTCAATGCATGGGAATTGGCAGCCCTGCCTCTCTCTTCCTCCCCTCTCTCTCCGCCTTACTTTCTCTCCCCTTTCTCTCTCCCACCTCACTCCCGTCCCTCTCTCTCTCCCCTCTCTCTCTCCCCCTCTCTTCCGCTCTCTCTCCTCTCAACCCCTCTCTCTCTCCCCCCCCCCCCTCCCTCCCTCTCCCTCTCTCCCCTCCCCTCTCCCTCTCCCCTTCTCCCCCCCTCCCACTCTCTCTCTCTCCTTCTCTCTCTCCTCTCTCCCCGTCTCACCCCTCTCACTCTCTCCACCTCCCTCTCTCTTCTCTCCCTCTCTCTCTCCCCCTCTCTCCCCCCCCTTCTCTCTCCTCTCTTCCCCTCTCTCCCCCCCTCTCTCTTCCCCCTCTCTCCCTCCCACCTCACTCTCCCCCTCTCTCGTCCCCTCTCTCCTCTCTCCCCCCCTCTTTTTCCCCCTAACTCTCTCTCCCCTCTCTTTCCCTAACTCTCCCCCCTCTCTCTCCTCTCTTCCCATCTCTCTCTCCCCTCTCTCTCTCCCTCTCTCTTCCCCCTCTCTCCCTACCATCTCATTCTCACCCTCGTCTCCTCGTCCCCTCTCCTCTCTCCCCCCCTGTCTCCCTTCTCTTTCCCCTAGCTCTCTCTCCCCTCTTTCCCCTAACTCTCTCTCCCCTCTCTTTCCCCTACCTCTCTCCCCCCCCCTCTCTCTCTCCCCCTCTCTTTCTTCTCTCTCTCCCCCTCTTCTCTCTCTCCCTCCTCTCTTTCTCCCTCTCTATCTCTCCCTCTCTACACACTCCCCTCTCTCTGTGTCTCTCCTCTCACCTCTCTCTCTTCCCCCATCACTCCCTCTCTCCCTCTCTCCCCCATTTCTCTCTCACCTCACTCTCCCTCTAGCTCTCTCTCCCCTCTCTCTTTCTCCTCTCTCTATCCTCTTTCTCTATGCCCCCCCATCTCTCTCTCTCTTCCCCCCTCTCTCCCTCTCTCTTTTACCACCCCTCTCTCTTCCCCCTCTCTCTCCCATTCTCTCCTACCCTCTCCTCCCTCTCCACCCCCTCTCTCTTCCCTCTTTCTTCCCTCTCACCCCTCTCTCACTCTCTCTCTCTTCCCCCCCTCTCCCACCTCACTCTCACCCCTCTCTCTCCCCTACCTCTCTCTCCCCCCCTCTCCCTCTTCTCTCTCTCCATTCACGCCCCCTCTGTCTCTCCCCCCTCTCTCCCTCCCCCCTGTCTCCCTCCCCTCTCTCTCTCTCCACCTCCCTTTGAGAGTCTGTCCCTTTGGCACAGAGAATCTCGCGGCAGCAGCACAACGCTTCCGACGGCTCCGCGGCCTGGAACACTCGCACTGTTATATTAATAGAAATTGAGGTGTTCAATTATGTTACCCATAATAATAGACATGCTAATAATTTCCATAGATATTAGACTAATTGAGCTATAATTCCCTGGTTTCCCTCTCGTCTTTCGTGAATAAAAATATATGATTTTTCCTTCAATGTTCTCATCCTTTAAATCTTTGCAAGTAAATCATTTGATCCTGGGAATTTGTCACGCATTATCTTCATAACTGTTACTTTGATTATGATATTTTGGCGTGCCAATTATCCTCATCGAATATTAATTTCAACGGTTCAGATGCGATCAAAACTCCTGCGTCAGCGTGATCAAAGCTCCTGTGGCTTGGAGTTCCCGAAGTCAGTCTCTAACCCGAGACCGCGGGTCTCGTGATGTTAAGTCTGCAAGCACCCACGGTTGGAGCTCCGAGGTCAATCCATGGCAAGGGGATCGCGGGACCATAGTCCCATAGGCATCCGCTGTGGAGCTCTCAAAAGTCGGTCTCCAGCAAAGGCCGCCAACTCCTTGATGTTAGGACGCAGTGTGAATGAAGATACGATACGGGGGGGAGGGGATCGCATCTTCATCAAGGTAAGAGATAAGAAAAAGTTTCCCCCCACATAAAAAAAACTAAAGAACACTAAAAACATACATTTAACACATACTTTTTAAACACAAAGAAGGAAGGGACAGACAGACTGTTGGCGAGGCAGCAATTGCTGGCACCACCCGGTGGATATCAAGGATGGTATCCTTTTCCAGCATCATAAACATCAATGCACAGCAATTATTTCAATGGATCTATAATTTCTTTATTTTTATTTGCATTATCATTGTTTAGCGATCTTCACATGGCCCATTTGCTACTATTTTAACTAATTTAAAAATGTTTACAATGACTTCTGTTACATTTCAAAAGTAATACAATCAAATTTAAATGTTCCAATATCTTTGAATGAGGGTTATTAACAGGCAGGATGTTTCATTCTATAAATGCAAGTCCAATCCTATTTGTTTACAAGGTTTGCGCCAGAAATACTAATCCAGAGACAATTTCTAGACCCAAAAAAACATGTAATACTGCAATATGTAACAAAATAAGGTTGATTTTCAGAATAAATCATTAGTTATTTCTTTAAGAAAAGTCAAAAGATTAGGTAAAGCTGAGGTGCGATTCTCTTTATTGATAAAAATATTCATGTAAACCATTCGGTTTGATGCCTGTAAATTTGTTACTCTTTATAGTAACAGTCCTGAATGCTTGGTTTGCACATCAGATATTCTTACAAATTTTTTAATGTTCATCCAATGAACGCGCCTTCCACACCCAGGCTGGATGTATGGTTAGGATTCTTCTCAGATCTTCAAAATAATACCCATTTTCCTTCGCAGTTGAGATTCAAGGCATCACAACCAAAGCAACCACCGCTGATTGCATACTTGCACATGTGGTCACTGTTGTAATGAAGGAAGCACAGTAGCCAGATATGCACAATTAATGGTAATGTGGTTATGACTGCATTATCATTTCATAAATATTAGTTCAGTAATAAATATAGGCTGAAATAATGGAGAGAACACAAATTATAACACCACCACCAAACCGTAACTTTTCAGATCTGTTTTCTTTCACTCCTGTAAAATACATTTCTTAAACGTAACCAGTACAAACCCGGTCGTGAAGTGGAACCTATTTCCTTGTATTCCGCTGGCTTTGCATTACAAACGACTAAAGTACTTGAGGGCCATTTTTATTTTAACAGGAATTTATTAGAATTTTTTAAATAATTAACTTCCCACAAGCTGTTCACATTTGCAAACCACAAAAGAAAAGTCAAAAGATATTTTAAACAGGTGTGAATCAGGAAAGGATATATTTAAAACCATGAACTTTATTATTTGAGCTATAGTAAAAGAATATTAGCATTGAACATGCTTCCCAATGCACTGATGTATTAGTGTTGCCAGTAGTCTGGTGCAACCCTGGTGTTATGAAGTAGCCGGATGCTTAGTGGTGACGGCCTGATTCACAACACCAGCTGCAACACCTTACCATTTAGTTGCACATCACTCACGATTCCTTGACAATGGTCATCTTGCAGACACCTTCACAAATATCAATGGAAAAAAAACTACAATGTATTGTCATTAAACCTAATAACAAGAAAAGGTGTCTGCTAGTTTCATATACAGAATAGTAAAATACTTGGATAGAGTGGATGTGGAGTGGATGTTTCCACTAGTGGGAGCGTCTAGGACTAGAGGTCATTGCCTCAGAATTAAAGAATGTTAATTTAGTAAGGAGACGAGGAGAAATTTATTTTTGTCAGGGTGGTGAACCTGTGGAATTCTTTGCCAAAGAACGCTGTGGAGGTCAAGTCTGGATTTTTTTTAAGAATAGATTCTTGATTAGTAGAGGTGTCAGAGGTTATGGGGAGAAGGCAGGAGAGGGGTTAGGAGGGAGCAATAGATCAGCCACGATTGAATGGCGGAATGGACTTGATGGGCTGAATGGCCTAATTCTACTATTCCTTATGCCCAAATTGAGGGCTCTATTTTGAATCTAATTTATTTATCATTGTTCATTGACTATCTTATAAACCGAGAGGTTGACTAGCAGAGGCAACCAAACAGAATGCGTCTTCGCAGGAGAGCAGGAAAAAAAATCTATTTGGCTAAACTTGATTATCAGATCGTCCACAGTATATTCTTGGGTCCGACTCCGGACGTGAGAATTATGCCCCAGACGCCTGTTGCAGAAGCCTTGAACAAACATAACTGGTGATATATGGACAAGGATGGTGCATTAACATGGTACTGCGGGTTAGGCACAGGGTAGAATTGGTGGGTCTTGGGAGAGAAAAACAATGGCAAGTTGAATAGTTTGATTGCTATCTGGGGTAGAGTTCTATTAAGTTGTTTTGCATGAGATATTTCTTTGTGGGATAGAACAATTGCAGTAACATCCAAGAAATAATGAAATAATATCCAGAGAGTATATTCTGATCACAAATGAGGTTTAGAGAAAATAAGTGCTCTTGTGAGATGAATCCAGTAAGAAATGCTATCACATGATAGACAGGTACCAAGTTCTTTCCCTAGTTACCAGGACCTGCAATCCTGGAATGATAATTAATGTTTTTATAAATGTTGCATGATCAATTGTATTAGATTAGGATATGGACTGACCATTCCTGAAACCAGTTTGCACGTTCACAATTTGATGTCTATTTCTATTCTCTTCCCCCCCAAACCCGTCAAAACCATCACGAGTATACAAACAACTTTAAAATGTTCATCTTGTATCTTAGATTTGTCTGATATTCACTGCCGTTTGGTTCTCGAAAAGAGAGCTGCAAACAAATAGAAACAATATTTAGCATGAATACACAGTGGCAATCCTGTTGACATAGAATTGAATCTCGTGTAGGAACTGGGACATTTTAATTCATGCAATTCAATAAATCTAGATTTTTTTTCCTTTTTGAAAATGCAGGTTTAAATGAAAGCAACCATAAAACTATGGGATGGTTGTAATTTAAAAATAATCTGGTTTACTAGTGTCCTTTCGGGAAAGATATCTGCTTTCCTTAACCGGTCTGCCCTATATTCAACTCCAGGCCTATCAATGAATTTTTACTGCCTCAATGAGACAACAAATACCGCAATGCCAGACTTCCCATCTTAGGAGTGAATATTTTTTAAATGTGCTTAAAAAACAGTAACCAGAAATTTGAAGGCAATTATCTCTGCATTGTAGCAGAGTACCTTTTTGCTCATTATTTATAGAAACTACCGATGAGACATCACTGAACTGAATCGCCCGGTATTTATTAATCAGCTTTTACGGAGTTTAAATGTGGCTGCGTGCCATTAGTCTGCAACAATGCAGTTCCCACATTTCCTTGGTAAAGACATAGTTAACCAACGATTGTTCTAGAATAATATTAGCAGGCTTGATTTCCAATGATACCAGTTACTGAAACCAAGAATAATGTGGTCATTATTCTTGTGGCTTTTCCTTTTGAGTTTCATGAATGACACATTTGATTAAGCAAAAATCCTTTAAAATATTTTATCACACTTTGTTAGAATTATCAAAATCGCTGTTAAATTGCTGCGGTTTCCAGTGAAAGGGTATCCGAAGGACACTGCTTAATCCTACTGATGCACCAAGTATTTCTGGAGCCGTTTCTGCAGTGTTGATGCAACATGAAAATAAATAACGGCCATCGGATGTACAGTACATTCAGAAAGTATTCAGACCCCTTCATTTTGTTAAGTTACAGCCTTATTTTCAAATGGATTAAATTCATTTTTTAAATCATCAACTACACACAATACCGCAGAATGAAGAAGCAAAAACAGATGTTTAGACATTTTTGAAAAGTAATTAAAAAGAAATTACTGAAATATCACATTTACATAAGTATTCAGACCCTTTGCTATGACACTCAAAATTGAGCTTAGGTTCATCCTGTTTCCATTGATTATACTTGATATGTTTCTACAACTTGATTGGAGTCCACCAGTGGTAAATTAAATTGATTGGACATGATTTGGAAAGGCACACACCTGTCTATATAAGGTCCCACAGGTGACAGTGCATGTCAGAGCAAAAACCAAGCCATGAAGATGAAGGAATTGTCCGTAGATCACCGAGACAGGAATGTGTCGAGACACAAATCTGGGGAAGGGTATGAAACAATTTCTGCAGCATTGCAGGTCCCGAAGAGCACAGTGGCCTCTGTCATTCTTAAATGGAAGAACTTTGGAACCACCAGGACTCTTCATAGAGCTGGCCACCCGGCCAAACTGAGCAATCAGGGGAGAAGGTCCTTGGTCAGGGAGGAGACCAAGAACCCGATGGTCACTCTGACAGAGCTCCGGAGTTCCTCTGTGGAGATGGGAGAACCTTTCGGAAGGACAACTATATCTGCAGCACTCCACCAATCAGGCCTTTATGGTAGAGTGGCCGGATGGAAGCCACTCCTCAGTAAAAGTCACAAAACCTGGAGGCCCTTGGAGTTTGCCAAAAGGGTTGTTTTCTCTGGTGCTCTGGTCTGATGAAACCAAGATTGAATTATTTGACTGTATGCCAGGCGTCACGTCTGGAGGAAACCAGGCTCTGCTCATCATCTGGCCTATACCATACCTAAGTTGAAGCATAGTGATGGCAGCATCATGGTGTGGGGATGTTTTTCAGCGGCAGGAATTGGGAAACTAGTCAGGATCGAGGGAAAGATGAATGGAGTAAAGTACAGATAGATCCTTGATGAAAACCAGTGTGTTCTGGACCTCAGACTGGGATGGAGGTTCATCTTACAACAGGACAACGACCCTAAGCACACAGCCAAGACAACGCTGGATTGGCTTTGTGACAAGTCTGTGAATGTCATTAGTGGCCCAGCCTTGAACCTGATCGAACATCTCTGGAGTGACCTGAAAATAGCTGCACATCAACGCTCCCCATCCAACCTGACAGAGCTTGAGAGGATCTGCAGAGAAGAATGGGAGAAATTACCCAGCTACAGGTGTGCCAAGCTTGTAGTATCATACCCAAGAAGGCTTGAGGCTGTAATCGTTGCCAAAGGTGCCTCAACAAAGTACTGAGTAAAGGGCCTGTCCCACTTAGGCTATTTTTTAGGCGACTAGGCTGTCGCCACATTGTCGCTGGGGTGTCGCCTATATGGTCATGAGTAGTCTCCTCAGTCGCCCAAAGAGTCTGTCTGGTTGCCGCTGGATTTTCAACATTTTCAAAAAATTTCTGAGACAGTCGGCGACAGTGGGTTTGACGCCAATGAGCGTAGCTTGACTTCTCCTGACGTAGGTGCTATCGTAGTTGTCGCCAGGTTAATGTAAGTTGTCACCGGTGCTGACTTGGGTTTTTTTTTGTTAAAGTAATGATTCTATTTCAAATTTTACATCGAAGGGGGGGTCCAGTCGCCGGTTTTCAGCGACCTGCTACAACCATGACAGTCGCCTAAAAATAGCATAAGTGGGGCAGGCCCTTAATGGGTCTGAATATTTATGTAAATGTGATATTTCAGTTATTTTTTAATTACTTTGCAATAAGTTCTAAACACCTGTTTTCGCTTTTTTATTATGGGGTATTGCGTGTATATCGATGATTAAAAAAAAAAATGGATCCATTTTAGAATATGGTTGTAACATAACTAAATGTGGAAAAAGTGAAGGGGTTTGAATACTTTCTGAATACAATGTACCCCTACTGCTGTCATGGTGTAGATCAAGGGTTCCCTACCTGGGGTAAATTTACCCCCAGGAGGTAAATTCTGCCTACCCAGGGGGTAAATGTGTTGATTCTGGATTTGTACATATTTTTTCTCACTGACTGACTGTGTTTGGTTCTGGTATACTGATATCTGTTCATCATTTGTTCATAAATAACTGAAATAACATTGTTATGATACTATTAAAGTTGCCAGGGGTAAACGGGATGAAAAAGGTTGGAAACCCCTGGTGTAGACGTTGTGCATTTGATGAGTTCCAGTATCGCTCCCCTCTGTGATACTCTATAAACTGTACTTAAACAAGAAATCTTGTATGTCATCTAGTACCTTTCATCTCATAAAATATCCCAGGATACTTTGCAGAGGAATTTTCAACCATGAAATTAGGACAGATGACTAAAAATGTAATCGAAGAGGTAGGTTTCCAGGTGTGTCTTAAAGGAGAAAGGAAAGCCCTGGTTTGATGGTGGACGTTGGGGAACGGGGTATGGTGGAGGGAAATTTCAGAGTTTACTGAACTGAATGTTTAGACGCCAGTAGTAATAGCAACTGGTTACACAGGAGGAAAGTTTAGTTTACAACACGAGAAGAAGAAAGCGAGGCAATGGAATAATTTATAACATTCCAAGAACGTTTCCCACATGGTTATTGCTTGATAAGATTAAAAGAGAAATCCACTTGAGAATCGATTATTCACTTTATCAAGATATTCTGTGATGTTAGCCGAGAGATAAATATTGGACCTAGGATGCCATTTTGAAGTAATAGCACAGGATCAATGTTGTCTGCCTGAGAAACCTCAATTTCATATCCTATCCAAATTTTGGTATTTCTAACAGTGCAGCTGAATTTACTACAGCTGACACTTCAACTTGCTGCTGCAGTGAGTGCTGGCTTTAGTATATTTGCTCCATTTCTAGGACAAAATCTCCTAACTCAGAGGCACATCTCCTTTCCACTGCGAAAGGCAGATACGGAGAAACAGCAGGCTACATTTACAGAAACATTTGACAGAGAATTTCCCAAAGCACTTCACCCATTTATAAGGATCAGGGTAAAATTAAGAGTATGGACCTTAGGCTCTGAAGGTGTAACCAGATTGAGAGATAAATGGGAGAGGTTACACATATTGCAGACAAAAGGAGAGGTCTTGGGGGCAGTGGGATTATAGAGGTGGAGGAGGTAAAGCTGTGGAAAGATTTAAGTAATGAATCAGCATTTCAGGTATTTGGACGTGGGGGTCAATGGGAGTTGGTCGTTGATGAAAACTAGGAGAGTGTGAGACGATGCAGACAAAGAACCTTGAACTGAGGTATACATACTGTATAGGGCATGAGGATGGCCAGTAGAGCAGTGATGTACTCCAGTCCGGAGGCTAAAGGGGTGAAGGAGTGGCTAAAGTATTTGAGATTCTGATGCAAGAGCAGCTGAAATTTCCAAAGTCGTCTTAGAGTTGGATAGAACATTTTTATTCATTACAACTTACGTTATTTCACCATTAATAAAGCTACCATGTGTAAACAATTATCAATATAGTCACCAATAACATAATTAAAATTATATTTGTCATGAATAAATGATAATTATCAGATATAACATCAGTATATTAATGCAAATAATACATAATAATTATTATCAATAATATTGCCCCTATATGTTGCCAATAGTGTTATCCAATGTTGTTAGTACGAATCATCTTTATTATTAATGTTGGATGTATATTAATTACCATTAATGTTGGCACCATATCCATTATTACTTATGCTAACCATATATTTATCACCATTGATGATTGGCCTGTAATTAATACTGGTCCATTTACAAAGGCAATAATGCAGAATTTGCTATAATTAATGTTTGTATGCATGGCCATGCAATAATGCAGATACTAAATACAGTCCATTACACTGTATTTAGTATCTGCATTGGTCCTAGATGCGCCAGCAATAATACCAGCTGTGTGTTTGCTGCAATTAATGTTACATCTGTATTCATTAACCATTAGCACTTCCCCTATATCCATTGTCCCGTTGCAAATAATACTGGTTGTGCACTCCTATCTAACAATTTTGGACATTTTTATTACTGGTTCTGTGTTCATTTCATTATTGCCAACCCTTTCATAACTCTGAATGATAGATTCATATATATAAATTGTCCATGTATTTGTTACCAAGAAGAGAACTGCCATGTTTGTTAAAGGTACCCTCACATTTCTTATTATGAAAGCAATTATATTAATGTTAGTCTTATTTATCGACCTGTAACAAATATAAATATCCATTAATGCAAATCATTCAATTATTAATAATACAGTTCTGCACGTTATCATTTTTGCTAATCTTAAATTAATTATCACTGGATATTATTCTATATCTTTTGCCATGAAAACTATTCTGTGATCGTCACAAAGTGCATCTGATTTTTATTATTAAGGTCCTTTGTTCATTGTGTATTACAACTAAACTAACTAATATCTATTCTAGCTTTTTACTGATTACTAATAGTGCCTATTTATAGTTATTTATAGTTACTGTGAAATATTATCCTCACAAACTATGCTGGCATTATGCCCATTGGGCAGTTCATTTGCATTAGCTTTATTTTATATCCTTTTTATGCCAATGATTGATCGCCAGCTGTTTCCTGCTCTGTAGACCAAATGAATAAATTGATTAACCGTGAGTTAGCAGTTCCAAACTAGATTGGAAAACTGAATCCCAAACAGTTTTAAAGTGTGTCTTTTAATCCAATACTCTTATATATGTATGCATGTCTTCCAGCTCCAAATGTGGGAAAAGTAGGATAGATTTATACTCAGAATTTACTGCAAAACTTTCATGGTCTTTGGATTTCTCAAGGCCTTCCACAAACAATGAAGAACATTTTGTAATATAGACTCTGTTGCAATGAAAAAAGCAGTCTGTAGACAACAAAGTCTCACAAATGACATTAAAGTAATGACCACATTTTTATAGTGGTGGATAATAAATATTGGGCAGAAGTCTAGGCAGAATTGCCCCATTACATTTCTGAATCGGCCAGTTCCAAAATGAAGCAAGAAAATTATTGCACTGCCACAGAGATGCAACCACTCTCTGGAAGGTGCGAGATGAGAAATCTGTTTAGCCTTTAAATAGGTTGAGTAATGAATAGCCATTCATTTTGCTACAGATGACTGCCAGCTCAAACTCATTCCTGCAGTTAGAAAAGGAAACAGCACAAAGGAAACCTACAGGTATCCACAGCTGTCCATGGTTCTACTTTTCCCTGTTATGCCAGATTTCAATTAAAACCCAGCAAATGTACACTCCAGACAGGAATCTGATAAGCCAATCCTGATAAATGTCTCAAGTCGTGCAGCCACTTCATTTGCAATGCGTTATTAATTTTGTTCGTCTGCACTTGTCAGACTGTGAGAGTAAAGCAGTCATGATTTATAGGGTGGGGCAGGATGCAAGAAGAAGCTGTAATGAAGGAATACACACCCAAAATCATTGCTTTTGTCTCGTATCTCTGCGGATGCTGACTGGCCCACTGTGTATCTAGCAATTATACAGTTGTGTGAAAGGGCAAAGGGAAGAGTCTGCAGAGACTCATACTGAACTGATGATGCATAGAGAACATTTTAGAATTTCTTCATTCTTGAGCTACTTGTACAATTGCAATTTACATTTTGAGGTACCACATTTTAACAATTGGCTACCTAATAACAATAGAGGTTAGCTTTAATATTGCAATAATAATTAAAACATAATGTTGCTGTTTTATATAAACATCCCATAGTGATTGTAATTTAATCACTCTTAATTTTGATATAGTTATTATGACTAGCAATATGGGCAAGTACAGATCAACAGCAGAGTGCTTAATTGGGCAGAGTGTGTGAAAAAGTAAAAAAAATCTTTAAAAATTATTCAGTGGTGAATATTGCATTTTAATCCAAAATCTTAAAAAATAAAAAAATACTATAGCTATGTACTTGAGGTCTTGGACCAGTCTTTTTTAATGAGACTCACCTGTGTGCTGTTCGACATGATCTTGGCAGTATCTTCTGATATCAGGAACTACATGCCGCTCTGCCTGCAGAATCGGATGAGTTTGCTACACCCTGGTACTGCGATCAGAGTGACACAAGGAGCATTTTATAATCTGCTGGCCTGCACCAAGTTCAGTGATGCCGAGGGGGAAAATAGCAGGCTCAGAATAGAATCATTGCAGGTTAACCAGCTATACATCACCCTTTCTAAGAAGTGGTTCTGATCTTAAATCATTCCATGAGCAACCTGATTAGAATTGCTCACCTCCCCCATTTAAAAAAAAAAACCCAACATGATACAGCAGAAAGGGAGGGCTTGCAAATTGATTTCTGAAATTTTCCAGCAATTTACCCCTCCCTTTCCCAGAAAATGCAGGGTTAGCTTTTTAATCACGCCACTTTGCATCAGTTATACAAGGTTTGGAAGACTGGTAAGTGGGAAATAACAGTGTCAAAGGGTGTGTGTGATCTCAGGATTTAAAACTGTTAGAACTGCAGTCTGTGTTTCAAGCAGAAGGAAATACTAAGTACTGTGCACATTTTTGGCCTCCATATTATAAACCAGATACTGGGCACTGGAGAAGATGCAAGAAAATGTTTTGAAGTTAATATCAAAATCAAGGGGTTACAGCTATTGCAAATGATTGAAGACCAAGGGATAATTTGATAATGGATTTTGACATATTGTAAGGGTTTGATAAGGGTAGGTAGGGAAGCTGTTTGCCCTTCTGGGGTAGTTCAAAACTGGACCCCATAATATATAATATATATACCAATAAATGAATATATTTATTGTACAGGAGAAACTTCATTCCCTTGAGAGTGATGAGAATGGGAAATTCCCTCTCACAAAAAGTATTTGAGGCAAAAAGCAGAAATCAATTGATGAGAAGACTAGATATGCACATGTGGGAGAAAGAAGTGGGTTGAAGAGGATTGGGAAAGGCTTATGTGAAGCATAAACACCAGTTAGGCTGAATGGCTGATTTCTGTGTGGCAGCTGCAACTCCTGTTTTAAACAAAGGTCCTTTGGAAATTCTGCTGCTATAAATGCACCAAGAGGGAAGGTACCATGTAAGAACACTAGAGATAATTTATATCTTCATTGTGCCCCAGATGTGTCAAATTGGGAAGCAAAGTAGTAAGTTTGGTAGACAACGTTATTGCCAGCACATTATGTGGAAATCAAGAGTACGAGGCATCATTGTGAAACGAGGAGAAGCCATTTCATCCTGCATGTTTTAGTCCAACGTTGGGTCTTCTAGAATGCCAGATCCAAATAACTAACATGTTAATGAATTCCCAGAATAACCATCAGATCCAGTTGCACTCTAGTAAATTTAAAAGGCTGAAGATGAAGATTCAGTCAACAGTTTTATGACCAGTGTGTATTTATCATAGACATGGAAGTTTGTGAGTTCAGGGGAAGAATTGTGATATTCTGGAGCAAATCAAAATGATGAAGTAGTTCATTCAGTTTTTAATTTCAAAAGCAAATTTTATTAATAAAACTACATATACAAGAAATATAACGACCAATGCATGGCTTTCTTTACATATATAGTACTGCCAGTCTACATATTGTATTGTTAGAACATTATGTATAAGGCACCATTGCAAGCCATGGTGCCTCTTTGAACAATACACAATTATGTGTTTGAGAGGCTTTTTATTGAGCAGCATTGCAATCTTCACGTCAATGTGCTTTGGATTCAAAAAAATATATTTGGATTTAAGTCTCTTCAGTTTCATTGAAGAGACTTAACTGCAGTAATTTATGCTGATGCTTTAAACCACCACTGACTGAGTGCTGCATTGTTAGAATCCCATCTTTATACTCTAAGATAGATTTTAAGCATCTAAAGGCATGGTGCCTGGCTGTATAATAATCAACATCACGAAATATAATTCTCTGATCGTTATCTGATTTAAATTGATTCAGTTAATTATATCTACAGGATCAAGCACAGCAGTGGTAGTTTGCACCAACTTGCAACACGAGGGTACACTGGAATTAGGTTGGTGTACGTGTGTGAGATTTGGACAACTGGATCCGAGCAACAGAGATCTTCTCATTATCTTCTTATCTTTCCTCATGATACGGGAGGTCATTTAGCCCATCCAATCAATACTGGCTCTCAGAGGAATCCTATCTATTCCATTCCTTCACTTATTTCTGTGGAGCCTGTTGTGTCTTGCATGCCCATTAACAGCATTATCGCTCGCTCTCTTTGTCTCTCTCACACACCAGTTCACCTACCTGTCACCTGTAGTTGCCAGCTTACCTAACAATCATCATGTCTTTGGGATGTGGGAGAAAACCAGAGCATGCCAGGGGAGCCCTCAACACCACACAGTCATGATTAGAACATAGAACATGCACACAGACAGCATGTCAGGATTGAACCTGGTTACAGAAGACCCCCCCTGCATATTCTGTATTCCTCCCAGATCGCAAAGATGTAATGATTATTGGGTAAACTAGTGATTAGAATCACACTCGTACATCACCAACCTAACACCAGTATACCCATACTTTCGTCTTTAAAGTACTCATCTTCCCATATGTGCTCACCCAGTGCTCTCCTCAGATGCTGCCTGACCCACTCAGTTATTCCGCCTCTTTGTCTAAAACTAGATGGTACAGGTTTAAGGCGAGGGGAGAAAGATTTAAAAGGGAACTGAAGAGCAACTTTTTCACGCAGAGGATGGTAGTTATATGGAATGAGCAGCCAGAGGAAACTATAGCTGTGGCAATAGATAGGCTGTGGCAAGTTAGATACTGTTTTGAGTGTGGGAGATTATGGTCTTTGGAATGGGATGGAACTGGGGTCAGAAGCTCAGCTTAGAATCAAATAGGATGCCAAGTTTATAAATTGTCTGCTTCCTTCAACCTCACACAGTGGTAGGGAAGAGGAATATGGTGGAAGTCAAAGACAACACCTCTGATTGTCTCCATCTTTATCTTGTTGAAGTTAAGCAACATCCAAGAGTTGATATTGGATCCCTAAACTAGATAGTGGAAGGGTTGAGAGAAATATTAAGGAGGTAGAGTTTAGTGTTATCAGTGAACACAGGGAACCTGACTACCATTGTCTACCCCACTCCCTTTTTCTCTAAAGCTCTGGAGCTGAGAGGATGAGATTTTGGAAGTAGTCAATGAGTAAATATTTCTTCATTATTCTTCATTATTGTGTTGGTGACCCATAGTGTCAAAAGGTTTCGATACTCTTTCATCCAGTACATACTGCATTCATTTCTCATTGAAATCTCCAAACATAGCATGAGGAACAATCACCTCTTATTGAACTCCCATATCTTTACCACATTAAAATCCTTTGTATATAGTTTTAATCAATCCAATTCTCAAAGTATCTAGTCATAGAGTTATTTGGTTTAGAAACAAGACCCTAGGCCCACTGAATCACCAACGTGTACTCATCCCATTTTAGTCTCCCTACATTTATATCAATTCTCCTAAGATTCTGCAGTTGTACAGAGCCCTAGTGAGACCACACCTGGAGTATTGTGTGCAGTTTTGGCCCCCTAATTTGAGGAAGGACATCCTTGCTATTGACGGAGTGCAGTGTAGGTTTACAAGGTTAATTTCTGGGATGGCGTGACTGTCATGCTGAGAGATTGGAACAGCTGGGCTTGTACACTGGAGTTTAGAAGGATGAGAGGGTATCTCATTGAAACATATAAGATTGTTAAGGATTTGGACACGCTAGAGGCAGGAAACATGTTCCCGGTGTTGGGGGAGTCCAGAACCAGGGGCCACAGTTTAAGAATAAGGAGTAAGCCATTTAGAGACGAGGAAACACTTTTTCTCACAGAGAGTGGTGAGTCTGTGGAATTCTCTGCCTCAGAGGGCGGTGGAGGCAGGTTCTCTGGATGCTTTCAAGAGAGAGCTAGCTAGGGCTCTTAAAAATAGCAGAGTCGGGGGATATGGGGAGAAGGCAGGAATGGGATACGTATTGGGGATGATCACATTAAATGGCGGTGCTGGCTCGAAGGGCCGAATGGCCTACTTCTGCACCTATTGTCTATTCTACCACTCACTTACACACTTTACAACAGCCAATTAATCTACCTATCCACATATCTATGAGTGGCCGTATTGTCACCTTCCCCTCAGCTAACAATGAACCATTTCCTTATTAGCATCTGCTTTGATCTGCCATTTTCATATCATACCCTTCCATATCTCTAGACTCCCCTGTCCCCTGATTTTCAGTCTGAAGAAGGGTCTCGACCCAAAATGTCACCCATTCCTCTCCAGAGATGCTGCCTGTCCCGTAAAATTACTCCAGCATTTTGCGTCTATCTTTGGGAGGATACTGGAATGAACTCATGGGGTCACAAAGGGAATGTGCATACTGCACACTGAAAGCACTGGAGGTGTTGGTTGATCCAGGTCACTCGAGCGATGGGGCATCAGCTCTACTAGCTGCAAAAACTAGCAAATAAATCTTCATTGCAAGAAGATGCAGGAACATGGTTAAATTATCAGCACTGGTTGAACTGAATAGGTTGCTATTCCCTTTAGTGCATTAGATTAAGGGATGACCTGATTAAAATGTTTAAGATGATTAAATTATTCAACAGGGGATGGAGAGGAGTTATTTCCTCAGGTGGGAACCAAACTTTAAAATTAGACCATGGCCATTCAAGAATGATGTCGAGGCAGTTTTTCATCCAAAGCATGTGAAAATCTGGATGTCTCCCCCAAAGAACCCTTGTAGTTGAGGGTTAATCGGAAATTGCAGAACTATGGTTGAAGGATTTTATTGAATAAGGCTAGTGAGGATGTCAGAATTAAGACTCGTAATTGGAGAGAAGATGCAATCAACTGTGATCTTATTGAATAACAGAACAGACTCAAGGGACTGGATAGATCTGCTCGTAAGCAGCAGGATGTTTTAAAAACCAAATCAACAGCCACGCATTTCTGCGTTTATAATCTTCACGTAGATCACTGCATTATACAAGCTCAATATTTCATTAAGATTCCTAACCCTCAGATGTATAGAGTTTTCAATAAAGGCATTATCATATCGAGAGAGAAGGTGAACAGCCGGCAGTAGTTGTGCACACAAGCACAAACGACATCGGGAAGAAGAGGAAGGAGGTTCTCCAACATGACTTCAGAGAGTTGGGAAGAAGACTGAAATGCCGGACTTCTAGGGTGGTTATCTCTGTATTGCTTCCAGTACCACATGCTAGTGAGGACAGGAACAGGGAGATAGGGGATCTGAATGTGTGGCTGAGGGGCTGGTGCAGGAAGCAAGGATTTCGATTTATAGACCACTGGGATCTCTTCTGAGGTATGGGGTGACCTGTACAAAAGGAATGGGTTACACCTTAACTGGAGGGGGACTGACATTCTGGCAGGCAGGTTTGCTAGGGCTACACATGTGAGTTTAAACGAAATAGTGGGGTGGAGGGATTTGCAAATTGGGAGTATAAAGATGGAGTTGAAGGGGATTGGGAATGATCACATTGAATGGCGGTGCTGGCTCAAAGGGCCAAATGGCCTACTCCTGCACCTATTGTCTATTGTCATATATAATTGATCAACAAAAGATCCAGTCCTTCAGTGTACAGGAAAGGAATCTCACAATGAATCTCACTGGTTGAACTCCCTCTGAGTACCAGGCTAATTCCAGACTCCACACTTTAGGAAATAGACAAGCTTTTGAATCAGCCGCCAAAAATACTCCCCTTTTC